>NC_031799.1:41763644-41863288 GCF_001522545.3 Parus major
GAAGAGAAGAGAAGAGAAGAGAAGAGAAGAGAAGAGAAGAGAAGAGAAGAGAAGAGAAGAGAAGAGAAGAGAAGAGAAGAGAAGAGAAGAGAGAAAATAAACCAAAATTGTTTCTATTCAAGAGTACTCTTCCAAGCAAGAAAGAAGAATGAAGAAATTTTCAGTATTCTGTCCTCAGACTAGTCCTCAGACTCTATACTGGCATCAAAATGCAAATATAATCTGCATAGCTATAAAGTATTTGCAATCTAAAACAAATACATGTCTGCACCTAATGAAAAAATAGGGACAAATCTGGGCTTCCTGAACTGATTGTGGCTTGCAAACAGTCCAGCTACAGGCAGTGCCTGCTGCTGTTCAATGAAAGAGGGCTCTGTAGGCCCAGAGACTGTTGGATCATATCAAATTCTTTGACTTGAGGAGGAAAAATTTTAGCCAAAGGGAAGAGTTTCTGTGGTCAATATAAATAGCTTTTTCTAGGTCTTCCTCTGGTTGTTGAACTCACCTGGCTTAACTGATAAGGAAATTCCAGGCAGGAAATTCTTATGCTACTGAAACTAATTAAAAAAACCCTGTGGATTTCCAGGGGTCTTGAGGCAACCAAGCATTATGATCTTTCCAAAAACCCTCTGCAATGTTGTCTTACCCAGTTCTTCACGTTGGGGTGATGTCTACCTCCCACAGAACATCAGTCACCTCCCATGCCTTCCTCAGTACCTCCTCGCTCTGCTCCTGCTCAGACACCAGGAATGGCCAATGGCCCTGAGGCTGGTCACTGCTAACCACTCCTGTCTCACAGAGCTAGGGGCCAGCTACTGACCAAGGTGATAGATGATGCTGGGAGGATCCTGCCTGTTACATTATGGGGGAGGCTATCATGGCAGCAGCGTTGTTTGGGATACTGAAAGTCTGGAGATGACTGTACAAGGAGGTTAGGACAAGTGAAAATTGGAGCACTTCCGAGTCCTGCACAACCCACTCCCAAGTGCCAGTAACAGCAGCTGTGGGCTGATTGTGGGTACAACTATCCCTCCCTGCTCCCATGCCATGTACTTCCCTGAGCCTAGGGACTGCCTCAACTGTCCCTCACCTGGTTTCATTCATTTGGCTCCTTAGGGTCAGCTGGAAATAGGTCAGAGTACTGTCTGCCATTTGGAGCTCTGAGAAGGCACTTCTCATGGAATCAGGCATTTACCTAGAATGGTAGGGATCAATTCTCCACTCACATCTCTAGCTTTCCTTTCTTTCCTCTGAGGACAATTATTACCTATAAGGTAATATTAAAGGAGCCAAGAGCACAGATGAAAGCCATAAGAGAATTATGTGTTAGTGTTTGATGTGTTCGTGCCCATCTAAGGTTATCTAAGGGTGCTCAGGTACACAGATAGGCAGAAAACTAGAATACTTTATTGTGCCAAATATAAGGTTCTTAAAATCAAATACAAACATAAAATCATTCAAACTACCTTTAAGTCAGATGATATCTGTTAAAGCATTAATATGCCATATGTAAAGGCATAAAGATGAGCATAACAAATGAGGGAAGTTAGAATATTTGACACAGTGTCTATCTTGGCTTTGAAGCAGTGTGTCCATGGCTGCACAGCTGTGCAAGCATTCTGTAGTGTGAAGCTTTGTTGAGTTTCTTGGACAAGTTTTTTGCTCCATACCAAAATGCCATGTGCAAGTACAGGTTAGAAGGTCTGAAAAATGCTTTGTCGGTGCTCTCTGCAGTTGTTTCTATCTCTTTGGACTGATATATTACACACACATAACTATATATTTAACTGTACTAGATATACTTCTTAGATAGCAGCTGCATTGTCAGTAGAGATAAAACACACAGGACATGAAGCACAGAGCAACTTTATTTGAAAGTAAATCAATCACTGTGTTGAAGATCTATATAGATATTTGCCAGGGTAAAATTTAAAATGGCTCCAGAAACAAAATGAGAGGTTATGCATTCTTTCTATTGATTTCTGTATTGCTTTTAGGCTCCTGCATACCCAAAGGCACGCAGTGCACACAGGAACTCGGCGTGCTTTGAAGATTATGCCAAATTCTGCTTGTTTTATGCAAGAAGGTGAATTCGATGATATTGCTCCTGTGCATAAGACAGAAAAAATTTGGTCCCCAAATCCTTATTTCCTTGGCAAATTGTCCTTATAAAGCATGCTGCCAGTTCTACAAGCTTTTAAGCAGTGGATTTAATTAGGCTGTTTATATAAGCAGAAGCATGTATTTGTTAAAATGCTGCCCAGTTCAAATTCTGTGCCACAGCTGAAATTTTCATATGAAGCCATGCTTTAAGGAAGAGAGACACTCCTTATTGAAAGCCCTCTTCCACTGTTGTTGCAGTAATGGTGTGGGTGAGGGCCACACAATCAGGGGCTTTAAAATTGTATTTCCATACAGCACCTTTCTTCCTTGTTGTGAGATTGATGAGCAAAGATAAAGCAACAAGAAGCACTGGGCTTTCTGGTTTTAATGGACTCAAGATATCCACAGTGATTTACATGTTGCATATACTGCTACCTGGCATGGAGTAGGCTGCTGTTAACTCTTTATATAATTCAGCAGGGGTAGCAGAAACAATCAACCACTCAAAAAGAATCATCTGAGATATTTGATACATGGCTAGCATCAGTTCCTATATATTAAAAAAAAAGGAGAATTTTGATTCTCAGCAAGAAAATTATAAAAAACTTGATGGAGGAAACATAAAACAGATAGTGGCCAACAGACAGAAAAGATAGAGAAAAAAAGACTCCTAGTCTTAAGTCTTGTTCTGATGACTGTACCCAAGTCAGAGTTTGCTGGGGGTAAGTACTGCATAGGTTAGCAGAACTAGGATTTCATACAAGAAGCTCTCTCACACTCCTGAATAGCTTTTGAATGAACCTGAAATATGGAGTGGGAACAGTGGAATCCCACTGATCCATGTGGGATTGAGTTTTCTCATGTTTAACTTTGTGGGAATACCAGGAAAGTCCCTGCAAATAATTTTTAGCCATTACCATTTCAGAAGTAGTATACTCAGAATCCATCTGCTGGGTGAGGATTAATTAACCCATGTTAATAGAATGTTAACAGCCAGTAACTTTACAACATCTGTGAAACTGTGTCTGCATGGAGTTCATGAAGAGTGTGGTGCATTGGTTTAGCATGGCAGGGTTTTCATGGCTGAAGGGCATCTGTGAACAGAAGATTCAATGCCAGCTGCCTCCAAGATGGTCCAACCACTGGCCAAGGTCAAGCCTATCAGTGACGGTGCCCTCCATCGTGCCTCTGGAATAATGTGCTTAGGAAGGGGAAAAAAACCTGTATGGCAGAAGACACAGCCAGAGAATGGAGCAGTGAGTACACACAACAGCAAGAGCCCTGCAAACACCAAGACCAGTGAGAAAGAGGGGCAGGAGGTGCTGGAGCAGATGTTTCCCTGCAGCCCCTGGTGCAGACCATGGTGAAGCAGCTGTGCCCCTGCAGCCCGTGTGGTTCCACAGTGGAGCACAGACTCACGGAGGACCCCACTCTGGAGAAGCCAATGCACCTGAAGGAGACTGTGACCCTGTGGGAAACCTGTGCTGGTGCAGGCTCTCGGCAGAACCTGTGGAGAGGGGACCCCAGGCTGGAACAGGTTTGCTGGCAGAATTTGTGATCCTGTGGGGGGACCCACTTCAGAGCGGCCTGTTCTGGAAGCTCATTCTTCTTCATTTATTTATGTATATGGATGCTGCCTTGGAGATTTATTTAAGCTCTGTAGTTTCTCTTGGTTTATTCCTAAATTCAGACTGGAATGAATAGGAAACATTATTCCTTCACCAGTTTAATAACTTTTAAGGTAGCTTTTGCACCTCTATTTAGCAGCCCTTAGAAATTTCCACATATGAAACAATCCTCTCTAAATAAAACAATAAACAAAAAGAGAGATAAATAAAAATAAACACAAAAATTCTTAATTTTTTCCTGTTGCTAAAATTTGCAGAGCCCAGTTACTTCCAAAAATGTGGGATTTTTTAGGATTCAATGGGATTTTAGTTTCAAATCTGTTCCAGATATTACATCTGGTCCAAAGCCATCCAGTTAAAAGGCAATTGCAGGTGGTTTTTTTGGTTGGTTTTTGTTTGTTTGTTTTGCTTTTTTTCTTTAAAATTTTGTCTTTTCCTAATTAATTTTCTTTCTTTGACATAGAATAGAGGAAATAACACTTAGGAGAAATTCCTGAGAAACAGTCTGACTTAATGTTTGTGGTTTGAACTACAGTATATTTGATAAATTACTTCATCTGTTAGAAAAGTGAGTTTTAAATGAATGGAATTGTACAAGAAGAAAATGATGAAATCTGCAGCGAGCTTGATCACAGACATAGTGTTGTTTGCTCTTTTCCCAGGTTTTGGGGGCTTGTTTTGCACTCCCTTTCTCCTGCATATTTGAGGTGTTCTGCCCTGAAATGAAGAAAAAATATGTGCCAACATTTGCATGTTTCTTCTCTATTTTAAGTGTAGTTTCAAATACATGTGTTTGAAATGTGGTTTAGAAAATAGCAAAAGAAATCGCAACATGCATCTTAAAACAGAATTTCAAACAAATCGCTCTTAGGGCAAAGGGAAGCAAATCAAAAAGCGTGCTTAAAAGTATGATTTGTCATTTGATGTAGCTGGTGCATCATAACATGTTTTCCATCTGAAAAAGGCAGGTAACACACCTTTTACAAGTATGTGTCAAGTGTTTTGTAACTAGAGCTACAAATTCCCTCGATCTTTCCTTTTGTGCAGCAGCTAAAGCAAAGCAGTACTGAGAAGCGTACATGTCACAGTTCTGCCCACCTGAGGCCTTTCTACATAGCTTCTTCTCTGAACACACAATAAAGGCATTGCGAAAGGAACCTCACAATTTCTACAGTCCTTTTTTCCTTTTATTTTGTTTATATTGTTAGACTGACATAAGCTGACATGTTTCATTCTCTAAATTTCATTCATTAAATTATAATGATTTAATTCTGTATTTTCATGAAATCTTGAGAAGCCGAGAGTTTCCTGCCTAATGTGTGCACATCTACAATATTATCAGAAAGTAATGTGATAAAGTTTTGATATGATCTTTTTCATTATAACATGTAAGAAGTTTATAGTCCTCTTATAGGGGAAATTTTCTTTCTTCATTCTCCTTAAGGAATAAAATATACAGCCAGAAATCTCCACAAGTTGTTGCAACTGTGCAATTGTTTATCTAAGTCCCACTGAATGCACCTGAAATGAAGCAGAAACAGGCAAAATTACACAGAAAAATGATTGCAAAACAGGTAATTGACCCTAAACTGTTCTGCTCAAAGAAATTACTTTCTGAACATGCTGCAATTCTAATTATGACTGCAATGAAGCCACAGCAAGCACAAATTAATTTATTTTTTACCTTTACTATTTCTATATTCAGTCCTCTGTTCCTCTTTAGTCAAAACATCATCAATCTTCTTTTTTCCTTCTCTCTGCACTGCAGACTATAATTAAACAATGAAAATATGACATTTATCTATAGAGGAAAATTGTTTAAAGAACACCTTAGTACATGGAAATTTTTGTTTCACTCATACAGAATTAGTCTTTAATATTTCTTTATTCCATTTACTCTTCCCTCTATGCATTTTAATGCTCTTGCTCTCATTCCTGTGGTCATTCATTTTGAACTTCATTTATTAGTTTGACAGAAGCCAGACTTCCTTCAGCTGCTACTGGACAATACTGCAGGGTCCAGTGAGACAACTTGTCTGCTTGTATTTCCACAAAACATGTTTGGAGGAAAATTACATGCATAATTAAATAACAGTGACCAAAAAAAAAAAATTAAAAAATTAAAAATCTGGCATATTCTTAATATCAAAGTGAAATTCTTCCAGGGGCTATTTTCAGCTAGATAAGAATTCTTTCTTTGCCCCTTCTCAGTACCATATCAGAGATCTCTTCCGCTAATACAGTATAATATGTTACAGAATAACAAGGCAAACTGCTACAAAGGTTACTATATATATTACATAGACTTTGAAATATTATCCAGGGGCATTACAGCCTGAAAGCCACTCTCTTCCCCTTGTGGCACAGCTATGTGTGAAAAATGCAGGTTTGTCCCTCCCTTGTTCTTAAAAGCACTTTTTTTTCCATTGGTAGTTTGTGCTGAGTCTCCAAAGACCCTCCAAGAAACTGATTTCTGATTGTACCTCTAAGCATCAAAATTTTGCTTCAAAATCTGAAGCAAAGGATAGTGGCCTTCCCAAGGACAAAATGCATGAATGGATGGATAAATGATCCACGCAGCAACATCAGTGCTTGCTCATGTGGTGCAGGTGGACAGCAACAGAACAATTAATAAATGCACACGCGGAACAGTAAGGAAGCATTGCAATGACCTTTTTGTTTTTTCCTTTACAAACTGACAGGGAAAAGTGTAGAGTATTGTACAGGTTACTGCCTGCTTGTTTTGACTACCACCGCTCTGGTGCATAGTGATCTGACAAAATTCCCATGCTCAGTTACGGAGATGTCTTTCAGCTGGAAAGGGTGGTTCAGGGCAGCCAAGTCAACCTTCACCCACGGCCACTGACCTCAGAGAACAGGGCTGCCACTGCTAGAGCAGCAGGTGCAATAGAAGAACTCTTCCCACTTTTATGGTCTGGCACAAAGCATGCCATCCTCTCCTCCAGGTTCAAGAGGCCATCATTTCACCAGCTCTTTATTTAATCCTGACTAATCCTGCATTCAAGCCACAGCCTTTTGTGTAGATGAAATGAAAACCTGAAGGATGTACCACAAGAAAAGGGAAAGCATAATTTGAAAAGTAGGTGCTTTTACTCCTTCATCTTGAGGCAAACCAGATTACCGAAGCTCTAAGTGGAAATATTTGTTTACAAAAAGAGCAAATTATTTAAACTCGCTATTTTTCAAAATATAAAGACATGACCTTCCTCTCTTTTCCTCTCCACAGACTTGTTCTTGCTGGCAGCAAAAATAAGTCATGACATACATGCATCACCAGTGAAGTCTTTCAACAGAATTAGGTACTTGGATATCTGTGCCAAAAATTTATCCTCAAAGGAGATACATATACTTTACCCTCAAAGATAACTGGATTTCAACTATGAAAATATCAAAACTTTATTACTGTAAAATCATAGAATCATCAAGGTAGGAAGAGACCTCTAAGATTGTCAAGTCCAACCATCAATGCAGCATTGCCACTGTTACCCCTAAGCCGCTCTACCCACATCATCTAGCACCAGATCCAGATGCCTCCTAAGGACCTTCAGGGATGGTGGCTCCACCACCTACCTGGGCAACCTGTTCCAATGCCTGACGTGCCCTAACAGTGATTTTTTTTTTTCTCTGATATCTAATCTGGTTCTCCTGTTTCAGATGAAAGCCATTTCCTCTGGTCCTATCACTTCAGACACAGTAGAAGAGACTGACCCCCACCTCACTTCAGCTTCCTTTCAAGGAGTTGTGGAGAACAATGAGATCTCCCCTGGGCCTCCTCTTCTCGTGACTGAAGAAACCCAGCTACCTCAGCAACAAGCCTTGTTGCCCTGCACTGGACACACTCCAGCACCTCATTATCCTTAATACCAAATACCAACCTTAACACTCAACTTGTGCTCCTATTTGTGCTTTAAGTAATTATTTTCCCATAAAATTAAAGATCAGCCTACCAAACTTCAGACTTAAGGATTGAATTTTGCAAGTAGTTTGTAAAGAGCTGTCTAAAGCTGGGAAGTATTAGGTCTCAGCTCTTCCTGTAAGCTGGTCAGCCTTTATTTTTAGTTTTCAATTGTCAATATTTCTTTTCCTTTTGTAAAGGAAGTTTAAAGAACTGCCAGTACTTGAAGTTGTATTTACAAGTCCAGTGTGATACAAACAGGGCCGATCATTTTATGCAGTACTCAGACTACTTCAGCTCCTTCAGTTGACAAGACCTAAGGAAAGAAGACTAAATACTTACTCTAAGAAAAAAACTAAATACTTGTATCACTGAAGTTACTACAGGTTTGCTGATCTCATGTTACCTGAAAAACTGAAAACTCAGCTCCTTAAGGAAGGTACAAGCCACCTTTCCATATTAAACTTTTAGTGCTACTTCCAGATCAAGTCTTTGTAAAGTTACTTTGCGGTTTAAAAGCATTCCCTGGAAAATTAGCAACTAAATGCTTCCTTTACCAAAGTGCACAGTAACAGACAAGGGAATTAATTTTCCCCTGCTAAATTAGAAACAACCACCTTGTTTCACCTAAAACAAGTTCAACACAAATCCTACCCACACAAACCCACAAAAAAATCAATTAGTAGATTAACTATCTATTAACCTGTGTTTTATGAACATCAGGCTATAGAAAACATACTAACACCATGTGTGTATCTATCTATCTATCCCGATCTTCCAGAAAAACAACAACAACAACAACAATTAAAAAAAAACCCTGAATAAACCTTTTATTTTGAAATTGTTGAATAAAGGAGAGGGAAAGGTGGTTAGAACAAGACCAAAACTTGGTATTTAAACTAGAGATACTCTTTGGATGAATTTAATGCTCTCAATAAAGTTATAGTGTATCTGAAGTCAACACCTCACAAAAGATAACAATAAAGCAGAAGGCTCTAACAGCTGAATCTCTGGTAGACAATGCCATAAGCTGAAGTGCTTAGAATTTTGCTACATGGAATCATTGAGGTGACGTGTTCTGCCAAATTCTGTATGCATGTGACTACCTTGAGGAGACCTAAAATTGGCCTCTAAAACCCCAGGTTCTGCTAAGCAGTACTGCTGCTGTCTCTGTACAGGTCACAGACACACCCCACACTGCAATGTATGCTCGTCAGACCACACTCACCTCTTGGCTGTGGCAGCTGAACTGTAGCAGATCTGAACAAGCACAGAGGCCTTTCCAAGAGCACATCCTGTCTGCCTGCAGAAGACCTCTATGGTTTGTTTCTTTTCTACAGACATGATTAAACTACAGGTTAAAGAACTATTACCTTTAAGGCATATCTTTTATGACTAATTATATATACTCTAGAAGGAAAGGCACATGCATTTGCTTTCAAAATTCTGCTGTTCCAGTAAACCTAAAAAACTTTAATGTGATTGAGTTGTGTCACTGTGAGCCTATTCAACTAACTTCTGTTATAAACAATCACCCTTTTTCCCTCCTAAGCCATTAAGTGAAAAGTCATTGCCCCTGAAATTACTTGAAAGGTTTCAGCTAAGACTTCAAACTTTGCAGAGATATTTAAGAGATTGAAAAGAGTAGTTCCTGTCTTTTTATTTATTATTTGTATTAATTAAAAATTAATGTATATGTATATGAACACAGACCTAGCAATATCAAGAACAGATTCATACCCAGAGTGAAATTAAAAAGGGAAATGGAAACTGGGATGATGGCTGGGTTCTGGAATGCAAACCAGCAGGTAAGCATGAAATAAGGGGAAGAGGAATAGCACGAAGAAGCCTTTAATTACCTTAAAAAGCAGCTGCTCATTAAGCAGGTTTGTGAGATTCTTTCAAGACTGAAAAGTTAAATATGAAAAAAGCAAACACCTACTGGGCCCAGACAGCAACCAAGTCTGAGATACTTCCAGGCTCAGTAACACATTTGGATTCCCATTTACCCTGGTCAAGATACCCCCTGGTTTCCTATTTAAGATTACATTGAATAAGAGCATTGAAAAGAGCAAGGCCTGTCAGCCTCTTATATCAATAGCCTTTTTTGTATCATCTTGATTTTCTTCATCTCAACACTGCAGAATTTGGTTTGTCTTTGCTGCCCAGGAATGCACAAAGACAGCAGGAACATGGAATATTAATGCACACACCATAAAGTTACTGCACAGGAGTGCAAGAACAATCACTCTGAAGACCAATAAACTGCACCAACTGTTTTTACAATGTGCTTTATTTTCACTAGTTGTGTATGTTATTCAAGTGAGTCATTCTGAATTTTTATTATGAGTATTCAAGGTATATGCAAGATGAAGGAGACAAATGCCCATTGAATTGCAAGCTTGATACTGTAAGTGGACACTTCTCTTCTGCATTTCTATTGATGTATTCTTACTAAAAATAAAACTCGGAAACACATGACAGCAGAATGATAGCTGTCAAAGCAATAGTCACATGAAAAATTTCTCCACTTGTGGCTCCCTCAAACAGCATATAGAAGACCACTATCTCCCACTGACATCACCGAAGTCTTTTACTATATGTTTTGCATGGTAACAGGCTACACTATTTTACATCAGTACTGAAAGAGTGAAAACTTACCAGGCCTCAGTTCTATAAAATCAGTATGAAGGATAAAATCTCTAAGGCTACACCCACAGCCTAAAGCAGTGGCTATGAGACGTGAATTTCCCCCAATTCCAACATGTCACAGGATGGATGTACACCTTAATGGCTATAAAATTTCCCAGTCTTTCCAGACCCCTTTTTAATTACTTCTGCTTAAAAGTTAGTAATTTCACCTGAGAAAACGCTCTGCTTTCTCTTTACTGTTGCCACTATCTTGTATTTTCTCTTTCTGGTGTATGACTCTCTTATGCCCCTTATGGGAAAAAAAAGGCAACGTAGGCAGGCTGCAGAAGATGGGAAAGGATGGGAAACCACACATAGCATATAACTTGTCCATAGGGAAGTAAACGATGCCAGGGGCCTAGAACAGGACATCCCCTACAGACAGAGACATTTGTTTTGTAGTGGAGCCATCAGAATACAGCAAATGGCAAGAACCGCAGTCATTTTCATTCTATCTCCCATCACGTACCTGCTGCCTTTTAGTACCAGTGCAATTCAAAGAGGGTTACTGACCTGTTTGAGTTACTGAGTATTTGCAGCTGGCTGCCCTGGCCATCACAGCCAGAGGCAACAGTTTTAAAGGAGGAGTTGTCATACTGACATGATTTGTGAGAAGAGGAGACTGGATGGAGGCACTAGTTTCCTGGTTTACTCAGCCAGTGAAACTGAATCAGTACACACACAGATAAGCAATTCTGACATCTTAGAGACTGAAAATAGATACAGCAGGACTCATGAGGTGAGACATATTATCAGACTATGTCACTTCTGTGCGAGGTACTTAGATCCTAGGGTGGTGCCCGCTATCAATTTTCACAAAGAAAATATTCTATGTAGCAGTTGTACCTTGCTCCAATTGAAATGGAAGTGAACTGATCATTGTGATGAATTCCACAAGAACCAAGGGAGTAACCTTAAAAAAAATGCAAATGATTAGGGCTTACTAATCAAACTTTTCATATAGTCACTCTAGGCAAGTTCACTTGCAACTAAACAGCAAGGCCCTTTTCTTTAGAAAATGCCTTAGTCACTCAATGATTACAAGTTAAAATGCAAACCATAAATTCATAAACCATATGATCTAAACCAACATCCTTAGGTTATGTTGTGGCTGGTTTCTCTTGTACTGTCATCTGCGAACTCAAACCCTGACATTCCTGTTCATTCCAGAATGTCTAGAAGAAAAACACTAGACATGCTATTTCATTGGTAAAGCATGAATAATTTATTCAAATAAACTTTTTAAAACTCTCTCAAGCATCACAGTATGTCAGTGTACAACTAGTGACAACTTCAGAAATCATGCTTTTGGTGCAAAGCATAAATTTAACATTAAATGCCACAAGATGATTTTTCATTACTTCAAAGAAGCTTAGGATTGATAATAAACTTAAAAATAAATATTATCAGTAGTAAGTACTGTATTTAATTTTTATATAGCTTTTAAAAACCCTGGATTGCTGAGAAAAAAAATCTCTGTCTGATAGGCTGTCATAATCAAAAACATTCCTGGCTGAAGTAACACAATTCAGCAGTGTACTTTTAAGTTCTGTGAAAGTATTACTATCTTCCACAGAACAAGTGCATGATGATATCCCAGCACTCAATAAAATCAGTAAGTTGATTTCAGTCTCTCTTTTCCTGGTAACAATACTTCCTCAGGATTCTTGCTTTTTTGTTGGTTTATCTAAGTAAGGAGTGTTGTCCTGCAGCAGATCCTTCCTTGGTATAAGTACTGAAATAGAAAAAAACCAAAATAATAAGACTGTAATCTTATGGAAAATACTATTTCAAATTCTAAAGGTGTTTTTACATTTACAAATGAAACATCCAGTTACTAAAATAAAGATCTGAACTTCTGCTAAGTGTACAAGTAGCATCATGATATCTCAGACAAAGTCATATGAAGATTTTACTTTCAGCAGATCACAATGTTTTCCTGTCTCCTTTTATGAGCATTGAAAATTTTGATATTAAAAAGCCATTAAAAAATTATAGTTTTGCAGGAACTTTTAGTAGGGGGTGAAAAGCATTTTTTTCAAGTCTGAGTCATATTATGCTTCCTTCAGTAGTTTCAAAAATGAATACTGCATTTTACTTAACTCTCTCCCCCAAGTCTTGGAATCTAATCTGTAATATTTATCTTGTCACACTTTTTTTAAGGACAACAGGAAAAGAAAGTACCTAAAGAAAGTTACCACCACTACACTGTCACAGAATTGACTATTCTGTGTCCTTCATTACTGAGTCCCCTGTTCTATTCAGCTGCAGGCCCGTGCCTTCTCTCTTCCTCCTTCTGTGGCTGATACACCTGGCTGTCCTAGCCCCATCCCTACACACTCGCACAGGACTAGAACACAAGCTAGTATGTGAACATGAATCCACGTGGCCTTTGCAAGGAAGTTCTGCCTTACAGCTCCCAGCTGGAATTCTCTGAATGGCGCTTCAGAGGTTACCACAACATGCCTGGATTCCTGAGAGTCCCTCAGTCAATGCTTTTATAAAACAACAGCCTTATTATGACAGAAGTCTTGCACAGGTAAGTCACAGGTTAAACTGTAAGATGTGAACAATAAAATGATCACATCATCCACTGGAGTGATGTCAAATGATGAGTTCTACAGGTATTTTTGTTGACATGTCACTGTTCAACATATCTGTAATTAACCTGTGAAGGAAACATTTTTAATTGTACAATCCTGAACAATTTCATTAAGGAAATGTCTTACCATGAAAAATAGCAAGACTTGACTGAGTAAATTGATGGACAAAATTACACCCTAAGACATGCAATGCACACAGGTCAAGAAAAATACTAACTTCAAAAAATAAATGATAAGTTCAAAACTGATTACGACCACTCTGATGAGTTTAGTGAGTACAATTTTGTAAAAATAAATACCTAACATGTATGCGTGGTAGCCAAAACTTAAATTTAGAATTAGCAGTGACTATTAGCAGGAATCCAGTTAAAAATGAAAAGAGAAAACATTATTGTGCCATATTGTGTGTATAAACATCTCCTTGCCCACACTGTGCAGTGAATAGCAAGAATAATCACAAAAATCCTGTTGTTTCTGAGAGCTGTTTCACTGGGGAAGTGAACAAAAAGGAGGCAATAAAGGACTTAAAAATTCTTTTTTTAATGATTAAAAATGAACAGCTTGATGACAATGAAAAGTAATTGAAGACAAGCCCATTGAAGATAATTAAACCAGAAAACATCCCTGACTGAGGAAGTGCTGCCAGGTGTGAACAGCTGAAAGAGGTGCAAATTCACTTTGTCTGTTTCTATTCTTCATCTCTTATCTTCCTGGAACCACTGTGGAAGACTTGACACTAGTCCAGACTTATCTTTGGCCTTGATTATAATTGCTGTTTTAAAGTTAAATGTTTTACCGAACCTAAAACTGAAAATTGGTGCAAAACTTAACAGACAACAATAAACGGAAGTAAAAGGAAACAATGTACACAGCTGAAGATTTCCTGTATTCTCTACAGCACAGTTGTATGCTGAGCCCACCTACTACTTCTCTTTCTGACTGCAAGATAAAAGAACTTCTAAACCAGGAAAACAGGATTTCAGATGACAGACTTTGCATCGAGGTAATCACTGTGTCACAAATTTTACACAGCATAACCTAAAACTGAAATTGCTGGAAAGAGGTTTTGGAAATGAGCACTCAATCCTCAGAGAAAAAGCTATTCTATGGTCAGTGTACATACTGCATATTACTAATGCTCCTCAGGCAGCTCCTCCCTATTTGGTAGAGCAAGCACGTACAGATAGTACTGTGGCTACTGCCTTTAGACATATGCTGACTCACTGGCCTGTACATGCACGCTAATTAATTGCTGACCTTCCCAATAGTTACAGCTAGTTAACGGCATTAGAAGTAATCACTGCCTCTTTTCTACTAGCCTCCATTCTTCAAAACATTTGTATGGAAACTTTGTACCTTTGAAACCTCCACCTGTCCTAGGTAGTGACATTAATGAATAGCTTACATTATGAATTTCAGCAGAGAATAACAGACAGGCTATTTGCCTTACTATTCCTTTCCTTATTTTCATATTCTGTATTTATTTACTAAGTTAAAACATACTTAAGTATCTTTTCAGCATGCAGGCTTACTCACCTATTTTGTCAGAATCTGTGTGAACTGCCTGAATAACAGAAGTTCTGAGAATCACTTCAACATCTGAAGCTATTTTCAGAAGCTAGTAAAAGGAATAAGAAGCGAGAAACAACAGAGTAATTTAAATTATATGTGACTATTTCTGAAGATATTTTCCGTACTAGACAACTATTCAAACAATAAAGTCATTTACTTGTACTACTCAGTTACTTATGTACTATTGTATACACTGTTTTTACCTTGGGTATCCTGGAATAACTTACAGATTGATATGTAATTGACCTTGACATGGAGCACATACTCTGGCTCAGTAACATACACCAGTACATACATCTGTGTACCAAATTAAAACTGCAGATGAGTAAGGTGAAATGCAACTACAAAACCAATTAACTAGTTTCCAATGATCAAAGACACTCACTCATGCCTCAGTAACATTTGACTTCCCATAGTGAAAGGGCAATCTCATTCTTTCAACACTACTGCTCCTGAAGTAAGGAGAGAAAAACAAGGGCAAAACAAGAATTAAGAATACTGAGGTTTCACAGAACTGTGCAGAAACAAGGCACTACCTAGAGACTACCCAAGGTATTAGTATTTAGCAAAAGGCCTAGAATTCCTTCTCTCACTAAGAGGATAAGCTGAAGCACCCCTGCTAGCTTTGCTGAGCCATTAAGAGAAGTCTAATACTTGTTTGCATTATACATGTGTCAGAAATAAATGAAATTGCTCAAGTGAGACATTTCAGGAGACATGCTCACACTAGGAAGCGGCACATACCAACAGAAGCGGATCTTTGCAAAGGCTAGAGCTCAATATTTGACATGTACACTGCACTTCTTCTCATGCTCTTCCCTTTTAAGGGCTTGGAGCAGGTACCCTCCAGTTCCCCCTCCTGAAAGCCCATTAGCATCTAGGCTGTATGCTCCTGAAGCACAGCTTCCTCTTTAGATTGACCTTAAGGGAATTCTTCCAGCTGCTCTGACACTTTACAAAACAAGACAAATCACAGGAAGTGGAAATAACCAAGGTGACTTCCTAAGTGCACTCCTGATCTGAACTAAAACTGGTGCATTGAGATTCAGCTACCACATTTCTCATGCTCATACTGTAGACAATTATGTCGATCTCCTTATGTCACTGCAAGCTTGACATGTACAAGTACATACAAGTAAACACATATACTCTATGTCATATTAGAATATACTGTAGCTCTCTATTCTGGCTGGTCAATATTCCATTTTTCATTTGCTGTCCAAAGCAGAACACTAACAGCACCAAGTTAATGTAAGCAAGCACCCAAACGTTCTCAAGTCCAGTATAAAACTTCATTCAGTTCCTCTGCAGCCAAGTCTATTCAGTGTGTACATGTAATAAAGATGACACAGCTTCTGTGATGTTCTAGGAGTGTGTAACTGGGATGGAAGTCTAGTATTTCTTTCACTGACACAGTTAATCAAATATTAACTAACCCATACTAAAAAGACACATATGTGTATTTTGTAGGCTGCCTACAAAACAAATACAAACTTCAGAATTGCAGCAAATACTTTTCCTGTACATCTATTAAAAAAAACAACCCCGAACACATAATTTAGCTGATCAGACAGTGGTAACAAAAACACTGAGTATTATTTCAGGAGGCTGATACAAGCTGAAATTCAGAAAGTCCTAACTAAATGGTCAGAACTATTTATGTTACTATTCAGTGGTTGGTATGAAGAAAAGGTCTACATTTTATTTCTTCAAGGGACAGATGTAGGCACTTTCCTCCAACCAGTGCCCAGTGACAGTGTAAATACAGTCTGACAAAAGGCTGAATGACAAGGACTAAGTTTTTCACTCTGTATGGATGTTGATAACTTACCTAAAATACATAAGTTCTGTTTCAGTTCACAGTAACTTTTAGAAAAAATGACTCGGCAGAAAGTGTTAAGGTGACAATTGAGCAAAGGAAACTAACTTAGTGAGTTAACAGAATTCTCTAATTATAAGGCATGATGAGGAAAGAAGAAGCAAAAATATCCCTCTACTATAATTAACATATACAACAACTACACTATACTACAATCAATCATATAATTTTGCTGGTTTCTGCCTTCCACAAAGATGCTGACTCATTTGTAATCTGTGAGTAACTCAGCAGATTAATTTCTCTATTTGTTTCAATTTGCCTACACAACAATGATCAGGTAAACTTAAGTGACTATGGTGCATATAGATATTACTAGCAAAGCATAAAATATTTACATAAAAATTGCAACTTTAAACATTTTTTCCTATAATTTTATTATAAGCTTCAAAATACTCACACTGAACTATCAGAACACGCTTTCTTCTTAAGTATTTTTGTATGCACAAAATTCTATAACACAGTATTAATACCACTGGCGGTATCTATGTATTTATAAACAAAGACCCATGTAGAAGTCTTTCTAAACCAACAAGGCTTTCATGATGTCTCAATGTGTTTAGAAATCCTTTAAGTACAAAACTAATTTCTAAATATTCTTACGTAAAGTGGAAAACAACAGAAAGCCAGAAAATACCTCATTAATCTTCTCTTCTGATGTCTCATCTCGGTTATTTCTGAATTCTTCATTTATCTTTTGTCTTGCAGCTAAACAAAGTAAACAAAAAACTAAAGCATGAACAAAAATCATATTTTGAATTGTTGCTGTCCCAAAGTTAATAATCTTAAATCCTTTCTGGCACCTTCCTGGGGCACTCTGATCAAAGAATTTCAATGTAAGATTTCCATGTAATTCACATGATGTCACATTTTAAATTGAATGGTGTACAAATAAAATAAGATTCCAAATTTAGCATTTTGTATTGCATACACAAGGTACTAAAAAAGCAGGATTAATTCCTTGACAAAAAACCATACATAGAGAATTAATTAGTACAGCTAAGCATGCTCTGGCTATGCTAAAGAGAAGTTAAAAAATGAAAGAAAAATTTCTCCCAGGAAGATCAGGTACATTTAAAAAAAGAGATGTTTCCCTTCCAAAATATGTGCTGAGTGCTTAAATCTAAGAACCATTTTTTTTTGTTTTGAATTAAATATGTTGTTATGGTCACACAAGTTTTCCCAATTATTACTTGAAAATTATGGGAGTAATTTGAAGAAAGATTATGGCAAGAATTCTCTTTCTCTGTATTCTGAGGAGAAAGTTCCATGAAGTCTAGGTGAGCAAGCATACACCACACAAAACAAGTATCTCACCTTCAAGGGCTTTGGTATCATTTTTAAAAACTTCTTGCCGTGTTCTGTGTAATGACTTAAAAAGCTTCAAAACCTGCCAATACAATATCAATAGAATTAACTTATTTGCTTGCAGGACTGTTATTTAAAATGAACACATTACAAATGGTTGAAATTTCATGTTCTTTCCATTTAGTACAGAATTTGATATGGAATTACTGTGTAAGAGGCTTTGCTTAAATTCCTGATAAGAACACTTGCAGCCAAAGCAGATGTAATATCACCAAAATCTCAGACAGATCTAGATATTTCAAATTACCCTACGATGCTGGCACACAATTCTAAGTAATTATTTGGCATGATGGGAATATAATACTGAAAATACACGAACACAAGTATTATTTATTGTGCCAATGTCAAATAAAACAAACATAACTGGAATAACTCTAAAAGTCAAGTTACTTGAAGTCATTATCAAGGTTATATCAGCTATTGAAAGATAGAAAAGGAAATGGCTCAAGTATTCTTACATAAAAATCTCAATTGGTGTGGCAAAACCAATGCAAAGGTCTTCCCTTAAATACAACTGTCAGATCAGCAAATGAAAAGTAACAAAAAAACTTAGGATTTACAATGTAGATATGACACACCAGAATATGTATGAAAAGCAAATCCCCCTGAGAATCACAGCTCACAGTCATTTGGTTTTGGTTGTTCATTCATACAAACTGAGTTACAAAAATCCTGAAATCTTTATGAGACTTTTTTTGGTGTTTGCCACAGACTGAAAAGAATCTCTGACGAGCACCAGCAAAACCAAATCTTGGTAACAACATGCCTTTTGAAGCTTCTAGTACTTCCTATCATGTTTTGGTATCTCTAGAGGGCTTAATTGCAAGTACTTCATAATAATCTCAAATGGTTTTCTCACGAGTAGTATTCCAAATGTTTTTTAGGATACAGGACAAACACCATTCCCTAGATGGGTGATTCTGTGGAAAGTAAACTCCTGGAATTAAAACACAACAAATAAATGTCTTGCTTTGCAGGTATTTTAACATCTCAAATTTTTTCTAATCCATAATATATTTGCCATCGCTGCAAACAGCAAATTAATATTACAAGTGATTTAATGTTGAACACGTGTATGGTATAACCTGAAGATTTTTATGGCTATTTTAACAATTTGATCAGCCATTTTCAGGCATCTTCCAACCCTCACAGCAGTCTACAGCTTCCTCACGAGAGAAGGAGAGGCAGGCACCAGTCTCTTCTCTCTGGTATCCAGTGACAGGATCCAAGGGAATGGCCTGAAGTTTTGTCATGGGACACTTAGGCTGGGTAGCAGGAGAATCTTCTTCACCTAAAGGGTGGCTGGGCACTGGACAAGGCTCCCCAGGGAAGTGGTCACAGCACCAGCCTGACAGAGCTCAGGAGACTTTTGCATAACTCTCTCAGGCACATGGTCCTGTACAAGACCAGGAGCTGGACTCGAACATTTCTGTGGTTCCCTTCCAACCCGGGATATTCTCTGGTTCAATTTCTTCAAAGCCCGCCTGGAAACTTTTCCCCACACCAGCCACAGAATACCCGTATTAGACGGTCTTGATCAAAATATATTAACGCAGATACCTCTGACGTCTACAGTCACCTGCGTTAATAGAGAGCAAATACTCATCGACTGTACTCCCAAAACTAGGCTTCAAGACACTTCTGACAGAGGCACCGACAGGACAATACACCCTAGCAATGAAAGGGCTTATTAATTCCTAGATCCTTGTTTTTCCCTATCTTACTCTCACAAGACGTGTATTTTAATCTCTGCTTGTCACATTTCGCTTCCTTTTCCCGCAATGGCCTTTGCGTGCAAACTGCTACTTTCTTTTACCTAGCTTTTTGTCCTTCTTGTTCTGAAAGTCTATGTTTTTTGGCTCTACAAAAGTT
Source organism: Parus major (assembly GCF_001522545.3). Classification (NCBI taxonomy): domain Eukaryota; kingdom Metazoa; phylum Chordata; class Aves; order Passeriformes; family Paridae; genus Parus; species Parus major. The sequence continues at coordinate 41,783,274 of NC_031799.1, forward strand.
ACAAGGCTCCAACCTCCCAGCACGAACAGCACGTGTGTGTATGTGTGTGTGTATATGTCTATGTGTGTATATGTGTGTGTGTGTATATGTGTGTGTGTGTATATGTATGTGTGTGTATATGTATGTGTGTGTATATGTATGTGTGTGTATATGTATGCGTGTGTATATGTATGCGTGTGTATATGTGTGTGTGTCACTCGCCTGCCCGCGGCTCCCCATGGCGCCCGCCGCCTGCACCGGCACACCGGCAGAAGTACCGCACCGGAAGTCACGAGACGAACCGAGCCGCGCCCTCCCGCGCCGCGGCCGGTGCGGCCGCCAATGCTGTCCTCCGGGCTCCGCCCGCCGCCGGCGGCGTTCCGAGCAGTGTTTGTGCCCCCGCCCCGCTGTCACCGCCGGCGGAGCCGACGCGGCCTTTAACAGACTCACAGAAGGGACTTCCAGCTCACCACAGTGAGTCATTTGGTCCAATGTCCCTGCTCAGGCAGAGACATGCCAGAGCGGCTCTATCGGATCTCTCTCCATTGGGGAAGACTCCACAACTTCTCTGGACAATCTGCTCCTGTGCCCATTCACCCACGCAATACCGTTCTTCCTCATGTTCACAGAAATTTCCTGTGCATCGGTTTTTGCCCACTGCCTCTTGTCCTATTGCTGGGCACCACTGAGAAGAGCCTGACGGCATCCTCTGACACTCTCCCTTCAGATACTTGTAGACATTGATAAGGTCTCCTCTCAGCTGCCTCGAAGCTGATCAGGCGCAGTTCCCACAGCCTTTGCTCGAAAGAGAGATGCTCCAGTCCCATCTGCCCTCCACTAGACCCACTCCAGGAGCTGCATGACTCTTGCACAGAGGAGCCCAGAACTGGACACAGCATACCAGAGAGATGTGCCTCACCAGGACACGGCAGAGGAGCAGGATCATCTCCCTTGACCTGCTAGCAGTGCTCTTCCTGCACACCAAGATCCATCTGCTTTCTTGGCTATCCAAACAGTGCCAATCCCTGGTATGCCAAGGTCTGGCAGGAGACAGTCACTGCCTGCAGGAGCTGAAGGCGGTCCATAGCAGGTAGGCAGTGCTACCCACAGGCTCCTTGGTCCACTGGACCCCTTGGCCCAGGGACCCCTGCCCTCGGAGGCGAGCCGCAGTGAGAACAAGGGGCTGCTCCCTGGCCAGCACCCCCTGCCAGGGTCTGCAGATCACTGCCCAGGGTAGCACAAAGACCAGTGTGTTCTACTCCTTCTTCTGAGCAAAAACATAATTATTTCAAATGGGTAACTGGACAGCCATCAGTTTCTGTGTGACACCTAGAATGGCCAATAAATTATGACGTTTGCTGCTACTATTTCAAATCAGTTTTTATTTTGCCAGACTGTTTCCTTGCTCTTGCAGTTAGATCAGCCAATGGCAGTTCAGAATCCTTCCTCATCTGGGATGCCTTCTTCTTTCCCAGTCTATTTTTTCACCACTTCAGAAGAAAAGTTGTGGTTACAGTTCCTTTTTTCCTATGCTTATCAGTAGTGTCTTGGGACCTCTCTGCTTTTTAGGTACCCAGCTGTACTCAGAAGAGGCCAGCTGCACTTTTCAAGGACACTTTTGGTTCCCAGGGTCATAGCTGCCAAGTTGGCAGGCTTTTTTTCTGCTAGTGTTAGCCAACAGGCATTTTTTTCTGTTCAGTCATTTCTCTAGTCAGGTCACTTTCTTGGCTGCTCACATCAAGTTCCCCACAGCTGTAGCTTGCCTTACTCACACCCTGACCACATTGCCTTGGCCTGGTACATCTATAAAACTGAATTGCCATCCTCTTGAAAATCAAACAAGCTTATAGTTCACTAACACATCATTCAACATTAGCTAAAGGCAGCATAAGGATTTTCTATGTAATCAGCTTTACTTCTCACTAGACCTCTAGCTTCAATACAGTCTGTCTAATAGTTTAACTGCAATTATATTGCATGCTAATTGAAATGTGAGAATACTAAATTATTACACAATAATTTTAATATTTTTATTTTTAATTAATACTTAACTTGTAAGCACCCATTACATAGTGGTTTTTTTACTATGTAACTCATAAGGAGACTTGGTCTGTTAGCAGAAGTGATGTTTACTCATAATTTATTTTCAAGAATAATTATTGCAGATGTGAATGCATGAATTAGACCCTTTGAAAAGAGGGTCTAATTAATTCATTGTTCTATTCAAAATAATATAAAAGTTGCTGTTTACATGGTGAGACAAATATACGCTGAAGTCAACTGCATGAGAAAAAAAGGTTTTGCTTTTTCAGAGAAGCTTTGAAACTTGTCTATGTCTTCTGCTTTCTAGACTAACTCCACAGCAGCCCATGGAACTACTTAAAATATATTACCATATCCAAATGAATCATAAATAAGTATTTTACATTAAACTCCTGAGTCTGTCTAGCTAGTAATATCAGATCTTCTATTCTTTCACAAAATACAATTCCTGAGAAAATGGGGGAATAAAATGAATTATATATTTACTGAATAACCATGGTTAGACAGTAATATAATTGAAAGAAATTTGTCCCTGAAGCACTTCTTTGAATTATCATAAAGCTCAAATACCATCTGTAGGACATACATCTGTCAAAATACCTTAATCCAGAACCATCATCTAAGGAAGAGAATAATATTTCATTGTTTAATGTGCTTTATCAGAGTTTTTTTCAGGGTCTTCCATGATAAACTATTTCAGAGTTATTACCAGAAATATATGACAAATTCTGCTCTTTTTGTAATATGTTCAGGTAATCAACTGTGGAACCGTATTAGCTTTAAGCCACTTAGCAATATTTATTCCCTTCCTCCCTCCAAAATGCTTTCCTGTAACATTTTTGTCTAGAGACAAATATATATAAATGACTATATTAATATCCTCCTAAACAAATCTTCAGGGAAATCAATCTATTTTATTTGTGAAGTCTAGAAAATCATAGAATCTGGAATGCTCTGGGTTGGAAGGGACATTAAAGGTCATCTAGTTCCTATGCCCCTACAATGGGCAGGGACACCTTTCACTACACCACATTGCCAAGAGCTCCATCCAGCCTTGCCTTGAACGCTTCTGGGGCACCCACAACTTCTCTGTGCAGCCTGTCCCAGTGCCTCACCATGCTCACAGGAAAGAATTTCTTCTTCACATCAAGTTTAAACCTCAATTTGTGAAGTTTAAAGCCATTCCTCCTTGTCTTGTCACTACATGCCCTTATAAAAAAAGTCTCTCCATCTTTCTTATAGGCTCCCTTTAGGTACTGCAGGGCTGCAATTAGGTCATTCTGAAGTGTTTTCAGGGGTGAACAATTGCAATTCTCTCAGCCTGTCCTCACAGAAGAGGTGCTCTGTCAATCATCAGTCTGTTGATAATCTTAGTGGCCTTCTCTGTACTCGCTCCAACAGTTCCATGTCCTTCCTGTGCTGGTACCCCAGAGCTGGATGCAGGGTTCCAGGTGAGCTCTCACCAGAGCAGAGCAGAGGGACAGAATCCCCTCCCTCCCCTGCTGCCCACACTGCTCTGGATGCAGCCCAGGACACGTTTGGCTCTCTGGGCTGGGAGTGCCCATGGCTGGGTCATGTCCAGCCTCTCACCCACCAGCACCCCCAAATCCTTCTCACAGGGCTGTTCTCCATCTCCCAGCCTGTGTTGATAGCAGGGGTGGGTGGGCTCGACCCAGGTGCAGGACTTCGTGCTTAGTCTTGTTAAACAGCATGAAAATGAAACTTCGTGGTTACTCTTTAAGGCTTATGCTATTTATTCCCCCTGCTTTTTAATTTCTACTATTTCATGACTGGTGCCATAGCTATATGAAAAATCACTTACAACTAGATGTGTAGCTATGTAACTTTGTGTTGCCCTCTGAGAATTAGTGCTTGGCTATATTGATAAGTTTGTTTCATGGTTACAAAATAACTTACATGCAGTGGAGCTAGCGCATCAAACTGCCCTTCTGCAAGAATTCCAGCAGCACCAAACACCTGCAAACTTTGATGGAAAAGCTAAGGGCAGCCCAGCCAGTTAGACTGCAGGAGCTTACCCCAAGAAATCACACAGATATTTGATTTCATAGCAGTACTGCTGCCTACAGCAGCTTTTCCCGGGACCGCACTACAACTGCAAAATCGCCTTGCACCCCGGTCCGTTGATCCCTGCGCGGATCCTGCAACACTCCCTCCCCCCGGATCCCTCCGCGACTCCCGGGTCAGCGAGGGCGCGGCACTGCCGTGGGCGGGAACCAGCGGGACAATGACAGGCGAAGTCGCCAATCAGCCGGCAGGACTCGGACAGCTGCCGGCTTTAGGCCAATGAGAGCAGTGGGGGCGTGGCCACAGAGGAAGGCGGGGCTGAGGGCCGGCGGGAGCCGCGCGGGAGCCGCCGCCATGGCTGACGAGATCAGCAAGGCTCAGGCGGCGCGTCCCGGTGGGGATACCATCTTCGGGAAGATCATCCGCAAGGAGATCCCCGCCAACATCATCTACGAGGACGAGCAGGTGCGGGCTGTGCAGGGGCCGGGGGCGCCGCGGAGGTTCTCGGGAGCGCGGCGGGGCGGCCCCGCGCCTCCCTGCACCGTCCCTGGAGCTGCATCGGGCTCCTTGCCAGGGGTCGAGGGTTCTCACTGATGGTGTAGGAGGGTAGTCGTGAAACCTTTACCACCCGCAGGCAGCGGTCTTGCGGGTTCCGAGCAGAACACCACGACTGGGTGCTTTTGCAGGTCCCGGTGTGTCTCTATAGCCTGACAGAGGTTGTTCAGCTCTGCCTGCTGGTCTTTGGCAGTGAACCTCCGAGGGGGTTTGCTGATGCATCGTAGCATGTTAGGGCCGAAATGAAATAATTAGCTTTAGAAGAAATGCAGCAGTTATCCCCAAATGTAAACTAACTAGTATTTCGCATAAGATCTCCTGCACTTTTTCTCCCCTGTCCTTCAGATTGAAATACAGGGGCCTCATTAACAGGGATTTTTTTTTTTTTTGCTTTTCAATTACGGGTTTATTCTCAGTGTACAGTAGACTCGCTAAGGATGCAGTTTGTCAGATTAATGTGCTTAAAAATCATGCATAGCTTGAAACAGCGTTTTCTTAATAGATGGCACAATAGTTACAGTTGCCATATGCTCTGAAGAATATTGGAATGTTCACTGCTTTCTGCTAGTCATGCTCATGCTTATGTTACTGCTTTGTGTTTATGTGAAGGTGTTTCGCTGTTAAACGTGTTGGGTTAGTCAGAGATATCCTTGGACTGATGGTGGCAGAGTGTCTTCTGTGCACCTGCACGTTTGTTGAGGTTCCAGTACCAAGTCCAAGTTCTGTGGTTGGCCATTTGTATAAAGAGACACAGCTTCCTTTTCTCTTGCCTATTGGCAGTTCCTAATTTGAAATTCAGGTGATAGATGCAGATTTGTTGTAATTTTGGTATTTAGTCAAGATTTAGCTAGTCACTACAGACAGATGTTCATATTTCAAAAGTGATGCCTTTCTTTTAATTAGACAATGTCTGAAACAAAGCTAGTGTTAATGCATTACTCTGAAATACTTGGTGCTGCTGAGAGCAGAAGTTTAATAGGCCTCAATCACATAACTTCAGCATCTTTAGAATTGCTTTGCTGTCTTTCCCCAAGGAAATATTCAGGCATAACTGGAAGATGATTAGCAACTCTTTGCCATTTATTTTATTAAACATGGTATTAATAAAAAAAAAATAAGCATAAATGTACTTTTTATAGGCATGCCAACAGCTCTACTAGTTGTTATGCATATGTTGCAATAATAAGTCTTGAACCTGATTGCACATTGCTTTTCTGAGAAGGCTATAGCTTTTAAATAGTACTTTACAGAGCAGTGATTTTTTTCAACAGGTCTTGGTAAGTAGTGTTTTGTGTTTAGAAATGAAAAGACGTAGAATAATATAACACTCAAGAAAAATTAACACCTCTGCTTATGCAGAGGGTATTACCAGGTTGTCTGGCAATCTGTTGAAGTATGTATTTAGTGGGTCATATTGATTTATTGAAATTCTTACTTTTCTCCAAAGCAAATTATATTTTATAATTTGCCGTTTCCTGTTCCTCCAGTGCCTCGCGTTCCATGATATTTCACCCCAAGCTCCAACACATTTCTTAGTGATTCCTAAGAAGCCAATTGTCAGGTTGTCTGAAGCAGAGGATTCTGATGAATCTGTAAGTACTCTAAAGGTTTTCTGTACACCAAACCATACTTTTTGTTACTTCATAATGTACTAGGCTGTCCCCCTTTTCCTCTTGACATTTCAAGGAGGCAAAGTAGTTCTCTGATACTATAATCCTTGTCCTCTAGTTTAAAAAAATAATAGAGTTAAGGTTTTCCAGTAAAATTAGCCGGAGAAAGCAAATTATAGCTGTATGTGTATGTTCTATGCAAAATGAATTGGTGTTTGTTATCTTATAATTGTGATGTCTGTTTTCATCATTTGCATGGAATAGTACTTACTCTTAGATGGGCTTGGGGGTTTTTAGCAGGTGAGAGGTGAAGAAAAGGAAAGTTAGCTGTGAGGTGCTGAATATTTCATTTGTAACTAAAAACATCAAGGTCAAAGATTTTTGTAAACTTTGCGTGGTAAGATAAAGTTCCTTTTCCACCAGAATGATATATATTGTCTGTGGGGACTTCAACCATGAAGTAAATTTAACTTCTGTCATACCTTTGTAGTCTGTTACAACCTGGTTTGAAAAAAACTAATAGTTCTATTTTCCCCCTATATTACACATAGCCAGTCTTTACAGTTTTTTTTGGAAAGTGTCAGTTGCAGGCAGACAGCAATTTGAAGAGCAGTGGCTGAATTTCTGAAAATTAATTTACTGGCTTATTGGTTCTCTGCTCTTATTCCTTCCCTTCCTGCCCTTTCCCCTTTTTTGTGTGTTTCCTGTTCGTTGTTTTTTTTTCTTTTTTTTTTTGTTTTTTCTTTCTCCTCCAGCTTCTCGGGCACTTAATGATTGTTGGCAAGAAGTGTGCTGCTAACCTGGGCCTGACCAATGGATACCGGATGGTTGTGAATGAAGGGCCTGAGGGTGGGCAGTCTGTCTATCACGTACATCTCCATGTTCTGGGTGGTCGCCAGTTGGGCTGGCCTCCTGGCTAAGATCTGTACACCACAGGAGTTAACTGCATGCATACAAGTTACCACCAAATAGATTTAATGTGTTGTCCATCAATCTAGCCACTGTGAGTGTACTGTTTTTTTTTTAATGTGTGTCTACAGAGGGTAATAAACGCTCTGAACATCATTCGCACAATAAAGATTAAGCATGTGGGAATCGTCTCTGTCTGGTGTGCCTTACTGATGAAAGCACTTCTGAAGGTAAAATTATGTTATCTGGAGTTTAAAGCATGAAACGTGCTTTGGTCTGCTAACAAGTCTTCTGTAGGTACTGATTTGCCAAGGCATTCAAAACCTGAAGGTGCAACCATTTATCAGACTTCGAAGTCTTCTGGGAAGAAATCTTCTAAGTTTTTTGAATGTGGTATGTAAATATTGGTAAAGCCAGCATAGGTTGCTCCTGAAACTTTTTTAAAAAGTGAAATTTCAAACATACTGTGCAAGGGCTGTGTCACTACAGTGTAGTATGTTGGGAACAGATATTCTAAGACTCCATTTTTTGAGTGAGAGTGGGTGAAACAATAGTCTTAGTGGCAGTTGCTATAGGTCCATAGCACATGGGTGCTTAAGTCATGATTTTGATCAAATTGAGGACTTGAAATTAAAATACTGAACTGTTGTAAGATGTTCAAGGCATTTCTTGGCATATAAGCCGGATGATGTAGTATGCATATGTATAAATCATTTAGAATCCAGATTTTCGTTAGCAAATCTCTTTCAGTTAATAGTACTTTTGCTGTGTTGCTACATACAGTTGTTTATGCAACACAGTCATCAGATCTGCAAGACAATAAATTTTCTTGAAGTTAGGGTTACAGATGTGTCTGTCAGTGTAAATATAAAGCAACTGTTCTTTCTGATAAAATTAAGTCACAACTAACTACTTTTTATGATGAAAGATACTTAAAGGCCTGAGATGGCTTGATAAAACCAGATTACTTGTGAGCATCAAAAGTGTTAAAGAAATGTGGGAGCGTGTGTTAAGGGTGTATAAATAAAATCAGTGAATTGTATTTTCTGTTTGGATAAAACTTGGAAGTTTGGTAAAGCCATTTGAGTTCATTCAACCAGAAAATACTCTGTAAGTACTTCAGATTGTTCTGAGCTTTCAAAGTTTTACACTAAGATGTGACTTAAGCAGTGCTGAAGGAGGTTGGTCTTGAGTTCGGAATAAGCATGTTGTTCTGTAGTGGTAGCACAAGGACTCTTTCCCTGTGTAACTTGTGTAGAAGTGAAGAAGAAAACTACCCAGTCCCCAGAGGTACAGCATCCCTGAGCAAAAGTTGAATGGATATCAAAAGTATGAAGTATCACTAGTGGACAAAGTGGGGCTACAGTAAAGGTTTGTGTCTGGGAAACTGGCTGTCAGAACAAGTTCATGGAAGGCCCTTAAGGATAGTGAGATGAAGTGTTGGCATCCAAATGTGGGAAAGGCCATATGACGTGTGCACTTCCCTGATTTCTGTTGTGTGTGCATCCTTTTTACCAACACTGGCATATGTGATTTAAAGCATGACTGGTGAAGTTTTCACTGCTGAATACTGTATAAAAGTAACCTAGTAAAACTTCTGTTGCTTTACTTGGAATCTTGGAGATGTACTTGCAGATATATGTGGTGTGGGAAGGTAAGAAGACTTCCAAGTGAGGGCCGAACCAAGAATCTTGCAAAGGTATGAAGCCATCTTGCTAACCAATTTAATTGTGCTTAGGTTTCAGATAAGTACCTTCTGGACTGATGTTCAAATGATGAGTAGTTCTCATCAAGTAGTTCTGAGCCCTGTCAAACAATGGTATACTCAAAGTGGGAAAAATAAAATGGAAGGAAAACTTTTCTCTAATTTGTACATGTAGGAAGTGGAAAAACTGGGCATTAGTTGACCTCTTCTAGCTCTCAAATACAATTGACAGTTAGTTCTAAAAGGCAGACCAGCCTCCTTAACAGTTTTCTTCTGCTTGCATTGCTTTTACTTCTGTGGTGAGGTGATGACTCCAGTACAGCTGCTCTCTGTTCTGTGATTTCTAAGGGCACTTAAAGAAGTGAGATGTGTTAACTGCATCACAGGGAGGCAGCAAACTTCATCTTAGTAAAAACCAGGGCAATGGATATAAGAAAATAGTTACACTGCATATCCTTTTACTCTACATTAGTGATAGATCTGAAATACCCAGAGGAAGGTCATGATCTCTCAAGTAGTGAAATGTTGAATGACAAAAGCCTGTGGGCAGTCCAAGGATTTTCACCTTTATAGAATTTTCATGGGCTGAAGGTAGAAACAATTTACTTGATTTAAGTACTGGCTGGTGTATAATCTGTGTCCACTTAATGGAATGATTGAGCTAGGCAACATCTATGGTTAATCTCTGTAAACTCCCTGAGGTATTAGGAAGTTGTTCCAATTTCTCAGAGTGAGGAATGGAGTAGAGAGTGGTTTTTGAAGCAACAGGGAATTTTAATGTGGCTTGTCATTTCAGGAAGACTGCATTATTACTGTAAGCTGTAGTGGTCTCTGGTGGAATTTGTGTGTAATCTTCCAGGTAATACCGCTGTTACATCACTCTTAATCAGAGGCAACCTGACTGACTGAGAGAGCGAGCTACTTATATCAGTTTTTAAAATGTCAGATACTGAGTTTGAAGTAACACTTCCTAAGCATGAAAATTTGCATTCTATTGAATATATTAATATAATATTTTATATAGTATATTCATATTAAATATTGGGTATTGAGCTGTCGCATCTTGTTGTGCCAAGCTGTCCACATGGACCAATGGAGTTCTTGAAAATCCCATGACAGTAGCAGTTGCCAGTCTGGACAAGTCATCCTGACTGAGGCTGCAGTTGTCTTATTTTTGCCTTTCTGTTTGCAGTTTTCTTGTGTGTTAGAACTCATTTTTGTGGACCACACTCAGTTTCTGTGGAATTTCTCTCAGGAGCAGTGTGTTGGTATTTTATTTGATTACGTTTGTGTTTACTATGGATTTAAATACAGAGTTCTGTCTTGATTTATTTTCTGCTCCAGTTACTGGGGGGGAAAACAACCCTTGCAGCAATTCCTTTTACTTCTTAATAGATAGGAAATGTCTGGTAAACTAAGCATAATTTTATCTTGTTTTATTGTCATTTCCAGTTAATAATTTTTCTTTTTGAGAAACTGTATGTACTCAGCTAGTTTACAGCTAAGCTTGAAAGAACTGGGGGAAAATCAAAACCTAGGCTAATGGTGTTGGGCAGAGCTGTTTGTCAGTTTTGGCTATTAGGTTTGTGCCCTGTACCTATCTCGTCAAGGATTTGAAGAGGAAATGTGGTTTTTTGTTGCACTGTGTTGTGGTTACACATGACACTTGGGGTGGTTACATGGCTGCCATGTTGGAGAAAAAAGTTGAGTCTGAATCTAAAATCCAGTCTTTCAGGTAGAAGTTAAAGAGGCAGTGGTGATTTAAGGAGAAGTCACTGCTTTAGTTACTTGGTTAGGACCATGACTCTGGCAGTAGGAAAGCTGGGAAATACTCCTTCTGAGTGGGAAGCTTCAAGAAGGCAAATTGTCCTGAGAAACAGAAGATCTTGAGAGAAAAAACATCTACAGATTCCAGAAGAAAGAGATCACCTCTTCTCTACTTGCGGAAAAAGGACCATCAGTTCTGTGTACAAAGGATAAAAACTGTAAGTATTAGCCAGTGGGGGTGTTCTGTATGTTAGAAACCCAGAAACACCTCTCAAGATTGTTGTACATTGGTCTTGGAGGTAATTTCCAATCTTGATGATTCTGTGATTCTCACATGTTAAAGAGTAGATGTGAACATGATTAATTTGGTCTTGCTAAACTTGTTCAAAACACAGTCTCACTGGAGAGAATGCTCTTAGGATGTGAAGGGTAAAAGGACAAAAACTGAGGCTAGAGCTATAGTTGCTGAACCTTTTTTATGGAGGATTTCTGTTGGTTTGGCTGAAGGTCAAGGACCAGTCAGTCTCTTACAACAAACTTTAGTGTCAGAGAAGACAGTTGTGAATAATTATACTCCAAAACAATCAGGTATTCTTACTTTGTGTCATGATAGCTGTACTTCTGTAAGATTTTCATAGACTAGAGTCATAGAATACCCTGACTTTGAAGGGACCCATCAGGATCATGGATTCCTGGTGCTCTGCAGGACACCACATGAATCACCCCACATGCCTGAGAATGTTGTCTAAACACTGCTTGACAGGCTTAGTGCTGTGACTACTTTTTGAGGAACCTTTTCCAGTGCCCAGCCACCCTCTTGGTGTAAGACCTTTTCCTGATATCCAGAGTAAATCTTTCTTGACTCGGCTTCATGCCATATCCTCAGGACTGGTCACTGGTCATGAGAGTGAAGAAATCGGTCCCTGCCCCTCTGTTTTGCCGTGTGTGGATGTTGAAGACCTCAGTGAGGTCTCCTCTCTCCACTGTGAACATACCAAGTGACCTTAGCTGCTCCTCATATGACTTCGTTTCCAGACCCTTCCATCCTTGTGGTCCTGCTTTGGATGCTCTCCAACATCTTCATGTCTTTTTCATATTGTCGCACTCAAAACAGCCCCCAGCACTGGAGGTGAGGCCACCCCAGAGCAGAGAGAGCAGAGCAGGACAATCCCCTCCCTTGGCTGCCTTGTGATGCTGTGCCTGATGCCCCCCAGGACATGGGTGGGCATGTTGAACTCATGTTCAACTTTCCATCGACCAGGACCCCCAGGACCCTTTGTGCGGCACTGCTCTCCAACCTCTTGTTCCGAGGTCTGTCCATACACCCAGAGTTGCCCCATCCCAGGTGCAGAGTATGGAACTTGCCCTTGTAAAACTTCATGTGGTTGCTGACTGCCCAGCCCTCTGATTTGTCAAGGGCCTCCCTCTCTACTTCAGGGAGTTGACAGCTCCTCCAAATTAAGGGTTGTTGGCAAACTTACTTAACATTCTTTTGAGTCCTGTGTCTGAGACATTTATGAAGATGTTGAAGAGAAGTGGGCCAATTTGAATTTTGTAAAATTCAATTGAATGTAAAAATTCTGTTACTGTGAAGAAGTTAATAAATTTTCTAGAAGCCTGATAAAACATCATACAAATGTTTGAAGGATGGAAACTATATGTGTAAAATTCCCATTCTTTTGTGTTATAGATGACAGGGACAGCATTCTGCCTTGCTTGTGGCTTATATTTTGTAAAAAGCTCTAAAGGGCCCCCGAGTTGTATCCTGTTACGAAATAGGAGCAGGTCTGTCAGTTCATTCATGAAATACACATCTGCTTTAGCTACTTTATTTTTCTTCTGAGAATGCCAGTGTTTAAGTGCTGTTTTACCTAAGGAGGTATGATCACTATTTTAGACAATGTCAGCTAGCACTTTCTGAGGCATCTGGTTGGACCCACAGGCTTTAGTCTCGTACAAGATCATTTATCTTTGCAGAGTGGGGATACTGCTTTATATCCCTATGCTTCTGTTTTATTCTTACAGTAAGATCTAAACTATAATGTATGGAATAGCAATTCCAGAAGCACAGTTTCAGGAAGAAATTGTAAATTTCTGGTGTTTTTCTCTCTGAGTACTTTGCTAAGTGCTTAGGTGTAGGAATCTGGAAGTGAAGTTGTGTAACTCCTGAGAATGGTTGCTCCTCCATGGTTTAACTCCATGCTGTCAAATAACTTGTTGGCAAAACCAAGAGAAGCTCAGTGCCTGAATTTGCATGAGAACTTCTCCACTTGTCCATAACATTGCTGTGCTCTTTCACAGAGGTGAGGTTCCAGTGAGCTATGGTGAGAAATCTAACATCACAATACTTGCATAGGTCTTCCTTTCTGTCATCTGTTGATTGGAATGCATTCAATGATTAAGTTGCAAGTTGCATTGTTACTTATTAATAATATTAGTTCTTTTTGCTTCATAATATTCTCTGGAAAAGGATTTAGCTTGATTTAATTTTTAATCCAAAAGCTATATACCATAAATTGTGTTTGGATCTTAGTTTAGTTAGCACAGTTTGGTTTATGCTTGATGGAATTAATCAGCTCGTTACCACCTTTTTTGGAGTTAGAAAAAACCTTCATATGATTCTTAATGTTGTGGGGTTTTCTGTCATTTAGCAGCACAGAACAGTAATCCACAAAATTACTTCTGTTTTTATTCACAGCAGAGAAAAAACATGCATTTGCTTTTCCAGCTGTGACATGATAACACTCAACTTTTGAATCGTAAGATGTGAAGTGAGAGTCATGGTACAATTCACTTTCTGCTCTGAGGCACCTTGTTGATTTCATCTTGGTCTCCCTGGTGATTCCCCTTATCATTAAGTCATAAGCTAGCCTAGGGCCTTCCTCTGTTGTTTCTGCACAAGCAGAATGGAATTTCAGCTTCATGGCCAAACAAGATGCATTGGACTGTATCCAGTGGTTAGAATGCTTATTTATATTCAGTGAAACTTTGCTTGGAGAAATGTGAAAATACTGTCACTCTGGTCCCAGAAGATTTGTTCAATGCTGACATGACGATCAGGCTAATTTTGCAGAGGAAGATGGGAACAACAAGAGGGGTAGAATTATGTTCTTGTATTTGGAACTCAAGTCCTCTATCTCATAGTAACAGCATTTGGGATAGAATATGGTGACTGCTTTAAGTGCAAAACATAGTTATGCAGGGGTAGACATTTTTTTATTATCAGTGTTTTCCTTCAGAAAGCTTTTCAATTAAAAGAAGAAAAAGTTCCAACTGTGTCTATGTGTCCTGGTCTTGCCGAGGCAATGATATGTGATGTCTGACTTTGTGTGGAAGTTATGCTGTAGTCAAACTTGCCCTCTTTGAAAAAATGTAAGTAAGCACAGGCCTCCTATCTGCAGATAACCAGGTCAAGCAAATTGGTTCCTTGAACATTTAAACACTTGAGTGTCAGGAGTGGTGTTCTGTCTGGGCTTTTTGGACATGGGTGAGCTATACATCTCTGTCATCTTTACTAATATTATCCTCAGACTTGAAAGAGAGGGCATGCATGTTGCAAAAACCATCTGCTTAAGTAGAAGAGTGTCCTTTTTATTGCAGAGAAATAGAAAATGTTTATGAAATTCTTACAGACATTTACAGCAGCACATTTACCTCTGTAAGAGGTTTTATATTAGATTGGTTATGTTTAGTGGTACTACTTCATCAGTATGTTAAGAAAGTGGTTTCCTAAGTTTATCCATGTATTATTGCTGGAAAAGAGAAAAATGTAGCAGAATAATGATCCTTGTCTTTAGAAGAACAGACTTAAACTTCTTGAGTCAGCTTGTAGATGAGATCCCATGAAAGGCAGCTGTGGAGAGGTCTCAGGCAGCTTTTTGGTTGTCAGGAGTAGCCTCCTTCGGGAATAGTACCTGCATTTTGAAGTTCACAGACTGAGGGCATGTGTCAGGAGGTCGCATGGTTGAGTGGCAGCGCTGACTTGAACTCAAGTGCACAAAACACTTGTACACCAGTGGAAGGGATGGGCTCCATGAAAGAAGGAAAGATTTCTAATGTCATGTAGAAGAGCCAAACTCAGTTGGAACTGAAATTTGTTATTGGAACATAACTGAAATTTGATAGACGAGAAGGGCAGCAAGGACTGTAACAGCTGCCTAAGCAGCAAGAGCAGTCTAAGGAACATGTAGACCTGCTGAGAAGATGAGGTGGTAGACCTCGTAACACAGGAAATAGAAAAGGCTGAGTAGCATTTTTTACTCTTTCTTTACTGGTAAGGTCTTCTGTCAGGCCTCCTAAGCCTAACAGAGGCCAAGTTTGGGCCATGGTAAAGAAAGATTGAGTTAAAGACTTCCTAAACAGTCTAGACTTACTGAGAAGGTCATGGGGCTGAGTGAGGTGCATCCGGTGCTGCTAAGGGTATTGGTCAGTGTCACTGTGAAGCCTTTCTCTGTGACATTCAAATGGTTACGATGCCTGGGTGAACTACATTATGACTAGAAGGTGCACACATCATAGCTAGCCTGAAGAAAGATAAGATTGATTTGGGAATTTCAAGCCTAATTGAAGCCTCCAGGGAGATCATCGAGCCAGTCTTCCTGGAAATAATTTCTAGGCCCATCAGGAAAAACAAGCACAGAGTTACCTGTTCAGATTGTGCCTGACCAACATTGCCTTATACAATGATGTGATTAGCAGTGTGGGTGTGGAAAGAACAAAATACTTGACACAGCCTCTTTGAATCTGAAGAGGAGAAACATGACTAGATTGGTAGAATTCCAGGTGGGTGGAAAACTGTCTGAACTCGTGTTCAAAGAGTAGGGGTTCAAATAGTGGCTGGTGACACATGACATTTCCTCAGGGTTTTGAATTGCAAACATTTACTGTCTTCATCAATCACCTAGAAAATGGGATGGAGTACACCCTCAGGACATTCACAGGTGACATAAAATTGGGAATGGGAATGATTGATAAGCTGAAGGTCAGGACTGGTATTCAGAGGCATAAGAGGTTGAACGAACAGACTGATGGGGACCTTTTGAATTTCAACAAAGGTGCTGATCCCTGCACATGGAAAGGACCGGTCTCATACAACAGATACACTATGGACTGACTGGCTGCAAAGTTTACTTGGAAAGCAAGATCCCAGAAGTCTGTTGGACAAAAAGTTGAAAAAAAGGCAGCAGGATTCCCTTTGCTGCCATGAAAGCTAAGCCCACCCTGTGCAGCATTAGGAGTGATTTAATTGAGAGATTTCAATAATCCCTTCAATTTATGAGGCAGTGCCTGCAGTCCTTTGTGCAGCTTGGGCTCAACAGTATGAGAAAGATGCAGATGTACAAGAAGGAGTTTAGTGGTGAGCCACTGGGACAGTTGATGAAGCACATGATTGTTAAAGAGAATCTGAGAAATTGTGTCATTTTGTCTTGAAGAAGGAATGGCTTAGAGGGGGCTTTATCTTTGCAGCTTTTTAGTGGGTGACTGTAGAGAATTCAGGCTTCTGGAGATAAAGAGGGAAAGGGTAAGAATCAATGGGCTGATGTTGCAGCAGGTGAAGTTTTGAGTAAGAGTATTAGGAAAGATTTCACAGGGAGAAAGGTTAAATGCTGGTGAAGATTGCTTAGAGAGACTGTGGAGACTGGAGATGCTCAAAGCTTGACTAGACAGGACCGAGCAACGTTGCCTGACTTAAAAGTTGTCTCTCATCTGAGCAGAAATGTGGACTAGAGAGTCACTGAAGATCCCTTCCGACATTGTTCTGTGGTTCCATTAGTAGCAACATAAACATCTACAAAGAGTCAAAATGAAGTGATGGAAAGAAAGCCATAAAGCAAAAACCCCAAACAGTCAAAATTACAGAACTGAAATAAAAAACATGAGGAAAAAGAGTTGGTTATATCTGAAATCCTGTCATTTTGAAATTTAAATGCAATGAGACTTTATATGCTTATATAGAATTTATGACATATCTTACCCTTCTGTCTTGAGGCAGAGAGAAGTGCCATATTAAGCTGCTCATTGTTAGCCGCAATTAATTATAAATCAATGTCTGGAATCAATCAGAATGTGGAGCAAGCACAGAAAAAGAGAACCCAAAGAAATGGAACAAAGGAGAATTAGGGCTCTTATGCAGTTATGAGCAGGCTGGATTTTCTGTATTGAAAGATGCATGATTGTTTCTTGTTTTACAGGATATAAATTTTAAAAGAAGCATGGATAATGTATCCCTACCCCCATTGCATTGTATTGCAGGGACCTTGGTGTTAGTCAACCACTTTTAATTCCCATGTGAATTCAGAAAAGGCAGATTAATTTGATATTGTATTAATAAACTGTCGGTTAGTGCTCACAGACAAACAAAAAGCTATTCTATAGGAGGTCTGAAGCTCCAATCCCCAAACTTCTGGTTGTATCTTGGTCCTCTTGTGTCTTCACAAGAAAAAGTGAAAACTTGTTAAAAAAAAAGAAGTGAAAAATTGTATTTGTTACATACTTGCCAATATTGTAAATCTTGCTGCAGAGATTTATGGAGTTTATTTGTTTAATTGGTATTGTGATGTAATCAAACAGGAAAAATTATCCTCTGTCAACTAGATTTTTCTGTCTTTTGAAATTTTAATACAGGAGGATTGAGGAATTGGAAAATGACAGTATTTTGTGGGCACAGATATTTAAAACTGTCTTCATGGCCCTGAAAGAAGTGACCTGCAGCAGTTGACCAGCTAATCTAGGCACTCTTGGCCAGACATTAAAATCCTTCCTCTTTTCTTTCCCTAAGCAAAATAAATTATTTATGGCTAGATCTACATTCTTCTGACTCGCTGTGATCAGTCTGAACTTTTTGTAGCTCCTATTTGAAAAACACTGGGATAAATTTAAACAAAGTAACTCTAAACTAGGCTTTCACAAGGAAATTTTTTAGTAGTTGTTTATCTTCTAAAACATTATGGAATGTACTGCATCTGATGTGTTTCAAAAGTGCTATGACAAAATGAGGCTAAAAAATGGAATAAATCTTAAAAATTCGATCCATTGCAAATGGAACAATGAATAACTGAACAAAATAGAGTGAGAAAGACTATGACAATCCAAAATGTAATAATTGTGATGTGTAATGGAAAGGAAAAAAGTGAATCTCAAGACAAATAACAAGATGATGGGATGCTGAGAGGAAATTAGATAAATATGGCTTACTGAACATGACTTCTGGTCCAGATACTGACTATTGCAGTAAGTATAATTTTAATGTGTATTTTATTTGTTTTTCAAATACTCTTAACAGACATTTGCCTTTGTAATTTACACTGGATTCTGAAGGATCACATTCAGCCCTTTCTGAGCACTTGTAAAAATTCCCTTATGTCCCGTCTGGCTACACCAGGGCATATTAAAATACATAACAATCATTGCATTAGCGGGAAGTAATGTTTTCCAATGAAAGACATCCTGATTCCAGTGTGCGTTCTGTAACTGAAATGACATGGGCTTTGTAAGCGGGTGCGGTGAAGAATGCCACACCCAGGTATCCACAGCGAAGCGCCCTTTTCTCTTTGTTACAAGCAGCGTGATATCTTTTCGGGGGCAGGATGCTGCCTTGGAAGGGCGGATGAGATTCCCGAGCCGATCTCCGTCCGTGCGCTGCCCAGGCGCGGCCACGCGGGGGCAGCCTAGGACCGCGGCTGGGCTCGGCCGCGGGCGGCTCTGCCCTCCGGCGCGACGGCGGCGGCATGCTAATCGCAGAAGTGGTAACAAAAGACAAGAGGTGCAGGCTTTTAAATGGCTTCTTCTTCGATGCGCACTGTTTCTGGTCCGCAGAACAGCGTTCGTCACGTCAGCGCGGTTTAGATTGCCTTCCTTCAGAGTTTTAGCTTCTAATTAGCCCGATACAATCTTAAGAGCTGCAGCGTGTTAGTTTAGGAAAGAAGTCTTGCTGGTGTCCTTGTGCATCATGCATTGATTGCCCTTGAGAATTCATTACGTACACTCATGTTTATACGAACTTGATGTTTCTGGAGGGTCCTTTCCAAGAATTATCAATGTAAGTGCTACAAAAATGACACTCATTTCATATTTTGAAGGTGGTATGTGTAAAAACTTATCTTCACATCTATTATATAGTCACTTCAGGGACATAAAACATAGGTGGTTGCATAACTCCTTACAATAGAAATCCTACCTTTGTTGTCTAATGATTCAGACAAGTACTGAATTGTTGCAGTGTATCATTACATTTCTAAAACTGTATGAGAACCTTTAACGGAAAAGGGTCATTGTAAATCTCTGAGTAATAACGCAAAATAGCTTAACAACCACTTAGCTGTAATTATATAACAATGCAATCTTTTTTCAGAAATGCTTTAGATGTATGTACAATACTATAAAGGCCCCCAGTGAATAATGCTCTAGTCTCTTAACATTGTCTGAAAACACCAGGCTTTTAAAATCACTCTTCAGGTGAATTGTATTTCATTTTGGAGGGGCATTAAGGTATAAAATTGTGACTGAATGCCAAATGTTGTCAAGGGTATACTGAATCTCACTGGTTCTTTCATTTTGCTGGATTTTTTTTGTTTCATTTTGGTTTTTTTTTTTTTGTTTTTTTTCAATATTTTTTTCCCCTGCAAGTGGGATTCTAGTATCTGATCCTTCCATATGTTTTCATTTAAACTACAACTGGTGCCATGTGTGCCTCAAAAACTTAGTGGAGCAGGAACTAACCCTGTGTATGTCATGGGCAAACACTTCAGTTAACCCAGAGAGCTCACAAGATGAGGTCCTTGAATCTTATAGTCAGAGGCACCTGCTTGTTTGCAAGAGCATAATGAATATATGTGGTGCTGAATAAATCAATCCAGATTAGGGGGGAAAAAATCCAGTGGTGCTATTATTTGGTTGGTTGCAGAACTATGTTGGAATAGAAAGCACTGTAAAAAGTGTATTGCAATTCTAAAATAGTTGTAGTGATAAGTAGTGGAAACTGATGAGAAGGTTTTTACTTCAAGTTACCCTGCTTCATCACCTGTAAAAATCCCTTTCAATGTACAAGAAAAACATCTGTTTTCTCTGTGTTTTTCCATAGTAGCTGCGTATATGTGCCTGTCTCTACATTGCTGTTGTTAAAACTGTGAAACCAACAACATAGGACTTACTCATGGCATCATAAACCAGATGAGACCCTTAACACTGTATAAATCTCATTTCAGCCTTCAGGCTACTAGTGATCTGAAAAGGGGAAATAAAGTAGAGAAGATGTTTTTTGAATCTGAATATCCAATTCAAAATATTTTTGAGAACTCTACTTTCAAAAAGTAAATTGTTTAGAGACTCTTGATATGTGATTCCAAATTTTTTAGGAATACCTCTTTCAAGAAGTTTTGTTATTAAAAAAAAAATGGAAAAAAAAAGTAGTGAAATCTTTGGGTATCGTTTGGCCCTTGTATTGGGTTGCATGCCAGGTTTTGGTAGTGGGGCTGTTTGTGGAGGCCCTACAGAGGTGACTTCTGTGAGAAGCTGCCAGAAGCTTCCTTATGTTCAGCAGAGCCAATTCCAGGCAGCTCCAAGATGGATGTGCTACTGGCCAAGGCTGGGCCAGTTAGAAGTGATGGCAACAACTCTTTGATAACTTCTTCAAGGAGAAAAAAAAATATCATTGCATAGTTGTAATTGTGGCCAGAGAAGAGCAGAATGAGAAGATCAATCGCCCTGCAGACACCAAGGTCTGTGAAGGAGAGGCAGGAGCTGCTCCTGCAGTCCCTGGTGCAGACTGTGGTGAAGCAGCTGTGCCCCTGCAGCCCATGGAGGTCCATGGCGATGGAGATCCACCTGCAGCCCCTGGAGGAGTCCCACAGCGGAGTAGGTTGATGCCTGGGATCAGGAAAGCTAAGGCACAGCTGCAGCTGAATTTTACAAAGGGTGTGAGAAATACTAAGGGCTTCCACAGGTATGTTAGTCAGAAAAGAAGGACACCATTCCACACACCCTAATAAATGAGACTACTGACATGGAGACACTGAGGTGCTCAAGAATTGCACTGCCTGAGTTTTCACTGATAATTCTCTTCCTGCTGCTATCGAGTCCCTGCATGTCAAGGGAGGAACCAAAGGAATGAAGTCGCATCTACCATAAGAGATCAGGCTCAAGACCATCTAAAAACCTAAAAATGTGGGGCAAAATGAGATGCATCCTAGAGTCCTGAGAGAACAAGCAGGATGTAATTGCTAATCCAAATCTCTGTCCAAATAGAAAGAAATTCTGAATGCTGTCTCTCAGGAGTCTGTGTAGGGACCAATATTGTTAAGTACCTTCATATCAACATAGACAGTGGGAATGAGTACATCCTCAGCAAGTTTACAGATGACAGAGAGAAGGCCAAGTGCAAGGTCCTGTACCTGGGTTGGGGCAGTGACCAATATCAGTATTTGTTGGGAGGATTGATGGTATTTGTTGACTGGATTGATGGTAGCCCTCAGAGAAAGACCTTGCCATATAGGTAGATGAAAAATTAAGCGTAAGCTCTTAATTTGCACTTGTAGTATAGAAAGTTATTCATATCCTAGGCTGCATCAAAGTGAGTATGATCAGCAGGTGCAGGGGATGATTCTAGTCCTCATCTCTCAGGTGACCTCACTGGAGTACTGTGTCCAGCTCTGGGGTCCCTAGTACAGGAAAGACATGGACCTGTTGGGAGTAGGTCCAGTTGATGGCCATGAGAAGAATCAGAGGGCTGGAGCATCTCCTGTGAGGAAAGGCTAAGGGGGATGAGGTTGTTCAAGCCTGGAAAGGAGAAGGCTGCAGGGAGAGCTTAGAGTAATTTTTCAATATATGAAGGAAATGAGTTAGCAGAAAGACAGAGAAAGGCTTTCTGAAATTGAAAGAGGGTAGATTTAGATTGGATATAAGGAAGACACTTTTTACTTTAAGGTTGGTAAGACACTTGGAAACGGGTTCCCAGGTAATTACATGCCCCCATCCCTCAAAGTCCTCGAAGGTTGGATGAGGCTTTGAGCAGCTTGATCTGGTGAAAGATGTCCTTTCCTTGGGCGTGGGGGTTGGACTAAATGAAATATTAAGGTCACTTCTAATGCCGACTGTGATTTTGTGTTATTTGCTGGGAACAACTCTGTTTCCTACCTGTATCTTGTGATTGCCCATCTGAAAAGGTACAAGATTGTACTTGCTTTTTCTCACTCAACTATGTAAGTCATATTGGAATATGACTGTGCTTCAGTAGATTATTCTTTTTTCACAGGCTAGGTTAGATGCTTACTTGATTGTATCACTCATACAGCAAAGATCAGCCTTCTATGAGCATTTATGGAAGCAGAGTTTAATCCTTGAATTAATAATGCAGGGAAAGTCAACATGACAGAATCAAGCAAGAGTCAGAATTAACAAAAATGTTAATGGAGTCATATTCCCAGCATAATGCTCAGTACATCTGGGTTGTGATTGCCTTAGCTGGAAAAGTGTCAACTCAGGTTTCCTCAGATTTCTAGCAGTACTAGAAGAAAGTCAATATAAGTATTGTCTGTGTCTCTGACTTAGGAATATATTTTTAATAAGCTGCTTAATGAACTGAAGTATAAAATGTTTGTCTTTTCTTCCTTATATTTCTACTTTAGACTGACTAAATGCAAGCTGCCAGGAAAACAAAACAAAACAAAAAACCCAGAAACCAAACCCAAACAACACACTGGTTTAGCTTTGACACTTCTGACCACTCTAATAGAGACATTATTGTTCAGCTTCAGCTCAGTTTATGTTTTCACAAAGAAGAGATATGGATGAGAGATGAGAAGTGGAAAATTAATTTGGGAGCAGTCACTTCTAATTTTTCTAGGACTTCTAAAAGCATTATAAGGACACTGAATCCTTCAGGAAATACAGTGTAACTTTGACATGC
Source organism: Parus major (assembly GCF_001522545.3). Lineage (NCBI taxonomy): Eukaryota > Metazoa > Chordata > Aves > Passeriformes > Paridae > Parus > Parus major. The sequence continues at coordinate 41,805,769 of NC_031799.1, forward strand.
CTGGCAATCTAGGCAAGAGGGGAGTCATAAGAGGATGTGCCTCTGTATGCTGACCTGAAGAAGGATTGCTTAAAGTTCTGGCATCTCTCCCATGAAAAAAATAAGTCAGAAAGCCGCAGATCTATTTTCCGTCTTTCTGGAATGTGTAAGTTTCCATGTTGTTGCTCATTTCTGTCTCATTTTTGAAAAGCCTTGACTTTGTCTGTGCTCTAGTGGTTTCAAGAGTTCATAGCTAAAACTTAAAGTCACCAGACTTCTTTTTCTTTCCCCAGACTTCCACCACTGCTTGTTGTTCTTTTAAGTGTGCCCTGAATCAAGGAACTTGGATTGTACTTAGCCTTACCCCCTTACAGGAAACTGTTTCCTATAAGCTGATTAAAATGATTTTAAAGTGGAAGTATATCTGGTAAGCTTTTACAACTGATAATTTCAGGAATCAGATTTTTCACTAGGCAGCCTTTGGGTTCAGTACATATTTTAATATAAAAAATACCTTTTATTATCCTTTGAGGTAATTTTGATAACCAGCTATTAGCTGATTCATGAGTTTTGTATTTGGACACAGCAGAATGCTTCTGTGGTAAAGTAGGCTTCATTCTTCCTTCATATTCCGTTGCCAGCTTTTATGAAGCTACATCTGTAAAAGTGCCACAAAAAATGGGCAGTTACAGGTAGAAAGGTGATTTGAGCTTAGAAAAGTTCTCTGTAAGATATTTATAATGTAGCTCTGCTAATGCACGAAAATAAACAACATGCTAATAACACTGGATCCTCACACAGAAATGTGATCAGAAAGGAGGCAGAATTAGCTTAACAGGATATTTGTCTTGCTTCTAAATGGAAGTTACAGGCTTGCAGTAATAAGATTGTTAGCAAGGTTATGGCTTTTTGCCTATTACAGCTATTGCTGTTTTTTCCAGAAAAGAGCAAATAGCTCTTGTGAATAGGACTCTTAAACACACCTGAAAGCTATGCGTTGTTTTCTATTTATTTTTATGCTGCTTTGTTGTAAGCATTAATGTATCCTTACTACCAAAGTATCAGGTATTACTGTGAACACATATAATGTAGTATTACTTGCTTCACTACTAATTTCTGTTTATATAATTGGAATTACTTGTGTGTACTTTAAAGACATTGGCCAGAATATTGAGTTTAACTAAAAAGATTTTAGTTATATGTAGCTATATGTAAAAAATACATTCATGTAGGCTTCTCTATACTGTTTCCTAATATATCTGAGCATTAGAGAGAATAGTTAGTCAATGTTTCAATTCTCAACCTGCCTACTACTGCTGACATGTGTCAGTGATAAAATTTGCCAGTCTGTTTGATAGAGATGAGTTGTTTTTGGTTATCTCTTCAGGGATATAGTCACTAAAAAAAAGTAAGAAAAGAAAGACTAAATCAAGGCCTGTTTACTTTATGGAAGTCCTTGTTAATCCCTAGTGAATAGCAGATAATCAGAAGGTTGCAAAGTGCTTTCAAGTTATTTTAACATCCTTTCTCAGTGCGTTTGGTTACATTTTGGATGATGCTGCATCATGCCATAGAGAAGCTGTACTGCAACTTGCTCTCTTTCTAAGGTCACCCTGTATCTGCCTGTGTTATCATTGTTTTAACAGCAACTTTCTGAAACCACGTTTCTGTAAATGAAGTCAAGTGATAATAAGAGAAGAGATGGTGACTTAGGTATTCCAGTAAGACTAATGGCAACTGCATTTTCTAATCTGAGGAAGAAATTTATTCCCTTTTTATTCTGGCAGAAATGAAAGAGTTCCATAATTGAGGGAAAATTCTTTCTATCTGTATGATAGACCATGACAGGTGCTTTTCTACAGACACAAGTGAAAGCAGTAGGCAAAGGTGATGAATAAAACATTAAAACTCAGGTTTACTGTATGGTTCTGATATGAAAATTTGTTCGCAGTATTTCCTGAAAATTAATTAATACACAGGAAGCAGAGCTGATTCCTGATTACTCATATGTAGTGCAATCTCAAAGTGGAAATAAACAAAATAATTAGACAAGCTTTAGTGTTGTGGGAATGAGAGTAACATTTGTTTATCAGTATTTCAGCTGTACTCCTACATCCTGAGACTGAAATTCACTGTTAGACAAAAACTGGTCTCATCCCTCTGACATGTTACTTTGAGGGCTCCACAGACTATGGTTATTTGTTTGTACTGAACCCACTGTAATGAACTGCCTTGGTTTTGTGATCCAATTCTGTGAGCAATATACACCAATATACACAATTCTGCCAACGGTTTTTTGGTATTGTTTCCTTCTGTTAGTTAAGCTGTTGAAGCAGTCCACCTGGCTCCCAATGCATCATTGCAAGAACTGTGTTTGTTGGTTTATTGTGCTAAATTGATTTGATGCCCTGATGATTGTTTCGTTGGCTTTGGACTCTTTCCCTTTGTAAGGCTGTGTGTTCTTAAGACAACACAAGAAACAGAGTTAGCTTCTACTGACACAAGGTAATTTGTGCTCAAATGCTCACATTTTCCTTTATGGAAAATTTTGCATCCTTTTACAAGCAAGAGGTGATGGTGACCTGAGTTCTGTAATTAGTAGTGTGCTTTTAAACACAGTGTTTGTAAAATGGGAGTAAGTGGTTAGGAGAGACAGACAGACAGACAGACAGATAGATAGATAGATAGATAGATAGACAGACAGATAACCTAGTTAGTAAACAGTTTGGTTATATATGCATCTTGTAAATGTTACCATGACTCTTCTATCAGAACAGTCAGATATTCCTTTCAGTGCATTATTCTTACTATAAAAATGAGAGTTTGACTGTGTTATATTTTTCATACCCCTATTTTCCATGAAGACATTCTTTTTGCTCATAATCAGGAGACCAAACTCAGAAGTAATTTCTTTTTTTTCCATTGCTGATACTTTCTTACATCATGTAGTGTTCTAACATACAGTGACATTTAAAATCACTTGAAATCCTCTTAAAATGGAAACTCTAAAATAAGCATAAATAATAGACTATCTTATTAAGATTTGAATGTGTCTTCTATACTTATGCATAAACTGAATTCTGAAATTTAAGCTTAAATTTTTGATTAGTTATATATATATATTTTTTTTTTTTTTTTGAAACTGCTCCACTTTTTTTCATTTTAGGAAAATCTGGTGTTTCATGAGAAGCTGCATGATATCCAGTTAACACAAAAATTAAATTAGTGTTTTAAGAAAGAGAATTATGCAAAAGAAAGTAAGAGGATGTTGGGTAGTTGTCTTGAGGGGTGATTCTTTGTAGCATTAACGTGGTCCTACTCAAATTAGGAGGTTTTAAGATGCATATGTAATGTCCAACAGTGCCTTCTCACAGAGAAAAAGGAATACTCACTCAGAACACAGTCACCTTAGGAATCACTCTTTCTATTACTCTTTCACATTTATTCAGTGTTCCTAACATGGCTCTGTGGTCCTCCTGTCATATGTAGGGGAATGGCCCATTTTTGAGAAATATCAGTCAGAAATGTTAGGAACTCAGGCAAGGACTGGTGTTCATGCTTACTTTGACATAATGTTCCAACACGGGAAATGGCATGGTGACTTTTAAGGAGTGGTAGAGTAATAGGACTTCTGTGTTTTGTTTTCTTTAGTGAAGGCCAAAAAAGCTTTCACCCTAGCCTTACTCACAGATCCTTTCATATCACTGGTTACAATGAAACTGCTGCTTGTGTTTTAAATGTTCCTGAAGATGAATTCTTGAAAGAGAGCTAAAACACTGTCCCAGTCAAATCTAAAAGATGTTTGATATCTCCACATAGTAGTGAATTAGACAAGATTTGGGAAATGATTTGATGCATTTGAGAATTCATTTTGTAATACTGCTGTTGTAAGCATTTTATTTGCTTCCTAATTGTAAGTCCTACAGTCATATATGTTTCTCCCACGTGTTTTCCAAGACGTCACAGTTTGTGTTACATTAACCCTCATTTCTCTGTGTATCAGCCACATCCATATTTCACTTATTTTCTGTGTGTATCTTAGTGCCTGGACTAGCACTGATAAGTCTTTTAAGAAGAACAATCATGCAGAAGAACGTTAAGGAGTTTGGGGGTTGTGTTTTTTGTTTGTTTGTTGATTTAGTTTTGGTTGGGTTTTTTGTTTGTTTTGTTTTTGTTCTGTAAAAAATGCTCTAATGAGCTGGTGTCTAGGCACTGAGATGGTAATTCGAAGTTTGACTCAGATTTTCTATGTTCCTTTGAGAAAACCACAGACTCTAGAGGTGCAGCTAGGAAATTTGATTTTAGCCAGAATCAACAGTTCATATGCCCCATGTCATGTGCCAGCTACCTCAGTTGTGCTGGTACAGCTAAGATACAAGTCCAGAGCAATTTAAACCTGTTGCCAATCTGAACTGTCACAAATATTACCTGCCTCTCTTTGTGCCTTGTCCTTTTTCTTGTGCTAGTAACTATGTTGCTTCCATTGCACAATAAACTAGGAGGTGACTAGGGTAAAATATTTTGCTATTGCCATCACTAACATACATATATATACACATACACATACACACACATATATATATATATACCCTGCTTGCTTTCTGCAGCATCTTAACCACACAGGGCCAGTGCAGCAGAGAAGGTCAGAAGATGGGCCTGGAGGGTAATTTCCAGAATTTAAAATGCTTAAGACTTGTGGTACCATACTGCTATCTTTGTCTGAGGTATAGACAATAAATAGTACATGTTATATAAGCCCATGTAATTTCCTATTTCTTTAAAAACTACAAATACTGGAGTAAGATAGGAGCATTAAGACTCACTAGATAATATGTTATGTTGAGTTTGTCCAAGTACCTCTGTACAGCAGTTGGACAAGCTTATTTTTAGTCTACAATGTTTTCATAATGCTAGATTCACTGTGAATAGTTGTGCTACTCATAGGCTGTGGATTCCTTACAGACTCATTTTTTGGTTTTGCTGTATATTTTGTATATTCACTGTTATTCTGTCATTAAGTGAATTATCTTTTGGGTCATATCAGAAGGGAAGGGAGAAGAATTACATAAATTTCCTGGTTCCTTGTTTTTTTTCATAAAAAAGTAAAAACTTTCATCTGAGAAGAGTCAGGACAGGGGCACTGTTGTCTAATGGATCAGGGCATGTGGTTGGGTAAATTAGAATTAACCTAATATTCTGTTTTGTTTTCTGTGGGTTTTGATTTGCACCATCCTTTTTGTGCACCATCTCCAGCCACAGTCGTTAGGACTTAACTCCATCTTAGTGGGGCCTATCTCTCTTCATACATTTGTACAGTGTGCAGTGCAAGAGGGTGATGTCTGTCTGTACACATTGCCATAATGAATACCTGGGTGCTTCTTAGAGACTCAGTCACTATTTAACTAGATGATGACTGGTAAAGTAGTGCTAGTGTTCAGCTTAGATTGAAATCATAATCCCTTGTAAAATGTTTCGATGCAAGATCAGTCATAGGGACTGCAACTGGGTAATTCTTTACCTTATTTACTTGACTTCTTTCATTTCAAATAGCTTTGGTTATTTTCTTAAGCCCTATCTGTTCTTACTTCTCTTATTTAAGAGAAGTAAGTCCTTTCATTGATTTTTTTCCTTCAGAGATCTGGAAAAACTAGTGAACTCTGCTTTCCATTGAGGAGAACTGACTTTGGCATCCATGTGCAGGTCCTGATCCAACTAAAAGTGTATTTCCTGAATCAGGGGTAAGTTGCACTTAGAACGAGACAAATGCCTTTTTGGTTTGAAGTTTTAAATGTCAGAGTAATTTTACCTCAGAAACCCTTATGCTTAAAAAAGAAAAAGATAATTTTATTTTCCAAAGACCTCTGGGAACTTCTGAGTAGATCTAAAGTGCAGATTTCTTTGGTTAGTTCAATCATTGTGAACATTTTAGCTTTCATTTGGCAGTGTGGAAGAATGTGTCACTTAGCCTTTTTTCCTTTTTAGCCTTAGGGAGCAATAATGTAATATACTGTACATCTTGAGGTTATGTCTTGCCTGTCAGAATTTTTTCTAGATCATTAGTTTGCCTGATGCAAGATGGGGTCAAACCACATATAAATGAAAAGTGTCTCAGTTTTCAGCTGCAGTAATAAAGCTAATATTCAATAGAAAAGAAATTTGCTAAATCAAGCTAGATTCTTAATATTTTTGTAGCTTCTTGGTGATGATTTCTGAATGAAGAGAAGCCTTTTTAAAAGCACTTTGCGTAAAAGAAAATTCTAATTTCGTTTGACACATGGAAAAATCTTGGCCATTGTGCCCTCAGCTGTTTGAAGTGAATGTTTTTGTTTCATGTAGGTGCAGCAATGCAACCTGTGATGGAGCTAACACTTCCCCGTACACAATAGCTACATTTGTGGACAAATAGTCACCAACAAATTTTAATTATAGTTTTTCTATTTCTAGTGATACACTATATTGTTACTAGTCTTGACATCGAACTATAAAAAATAAGGCTGTAAAAGTCACAGTAATTTATACAACTCTGCGAGTTGTTCCTAGAACTATTATAAGATCCATTGTAATTTATCTAGGAGAATATAAATTCAACCCAATGCTCCACAACTTCCTTGGGGACCAGATTCAGTAGAAGACAGGGAATATGTAAGAAGTTTGCCTTTCCCACAGAGGGAATTTGGCAGGGAGAGAACTGCAGTGGCTCTGCCTGTTTTCTGTTGAGCTAGTTCTGTCTCAGTAATGAATTGTGTGATTACTGACTCCTGTGTGTTGTCAGAAATGCAAAATGAGTAAGAATAGGATGCTTCTTACCTGTTCTCTCTGCCTTACAGAATAGGCAGACTATTTGCAGGCAGAGACAAAAGGGTGTTGATTTTATGAGGGGTAGGTGATCTGAGCTTTGTTTCTCTGGACACGTCTGTATGGTGGTGCTGGCTTGCAACTCAGGTCAGTGTGCCCTCCTCATCCATACTGCTGATGTGCCAGCATACATACTAATTAGTGTGCAGGCAGTGAGTTGCATTGGAGGACACTTCAAGTAAGAGATTCAATAGTTCAATGCTTTTAGAAAGCTAATAAAACAACTTCTGCAGGTGTTAAAGCAAATTAGTGTGAATTCCAGATGCCTAGCAAACATCAAACAGAAAAGAGCAGTAACAGAAAAAAACCCCTTTTCTGATCTTTGTATTGTGCATGTTTTTCTGACTGAAAGGATATTTCACAAGTCCAGATTAGTACATGTACATGACTCATTATTTTTATGAGAAAATATGAATAAAACCAATTGACCTCAGTGTACTGAAATGTCTGACTTAAAGATGAAGCAGACTGGGTTTGCATGCTTTATTTGCAAATAGACCATTTGAAATTTCAATGACACTTTTCTGGTCTTCATTCCTATAAATGTTTTCTTAGAATATTTTGGCAGCTCTTCAGGTTATGTCTTGGTTTAACCACTAATGAACCAAGTATCATGAATTGCTTGCTCACTTCCCCACCTTTGGGTTGGGGGAGAGAACCAGAAGGGTAAAATGTGGAAAACTCATGAGTTGAGATAAAGACAGTTTAGCAGGGAAAAAACCAAACTGCGCACTCAAGCAAAGCAAAGGAATTCAACTCAAAGCTTCCCATGGGCAGGCATGTTCAGCCATCTCCAGGAGAGCAGGGTCTCGTCACAAATAAGGATTATGTGGGAAGACAAACTCAAAATATTCCCCACTTCTGCCTTCTTTCCCCTACTTTATGTACTGAGCATGATGCCATGTGGTCTGGAATATCCCTTCAGTCAGTTGGGGTCACTTGTCCTGGCTGTGTCTCCTCCCAGCCTCCCATGCACCCCCAAATTTCTTGCCATTGTGGCAGTGCAAAAAGCAGAAAAGGCCTTGGCTCTGTGTGAGCCCTGCTCAGCAATAACAAAAACATCTCTCCATTATCAACCCTGTGTTCAGCACAAATTCACGCCAGCCCCATACTAGCTACTGTGAAGAAAATTAACTCTACCCCATATGAAACTAACACAGTGCCTTCCATATGATGATCTTTCCCATTTTTTTTGATCTTGTCCAATTTTTTTGGAAACTGCAATCATTAAACTTTTTTAAACAAATTGCCTAGGTATCCTGAACACATTTGAGAACCAAGTCTGTAAGGTCATCTTTTTCCGTGTTCCTTGGGATTTTTCTTTTCTAGTGCCATTTCTTCAGCCAAGAAGACCATAAAAACTTTTCAGGATACATTTATAATTTCAAGTATTGGAATACTCTGTTATTCAGTGTGTTCTGTCTCTGAAGGTGGTCAATGCTTGTGAAAACATAAAGGCAGAGAGAAATGTAGTGATACTTCCTCAATATATTTTTCCAGCATAGCCTTTCTGGCCTAGAAGAAGCATGAATTTGAGCTTTTTGCCTCCACTTAAGCTTTTCTCCCAGTGTATTTGTCCAATTACATTTTGGATTTTAATATGCCCCAACTATCCACAACATTTTGCAGCAGTGAATTCCTGGGAGAGGAAAGAGACCATAAAACTTGTCCCGGACACATGGATTAGCAGTCATTAATCCCAAACAAAAGACAATGCCTCTCTCTAGTCTATGGTTAGACCTTTAAAATTTCTTTCTGAGTAGGATTAGAGCCTCTTTCCTGGCACATCCAATGCATTTAAGGAGCAGATTGAATCAATGTATTGATTTCAATAAAAATATTTTTTTAGGCTATAAATTCTACCTATATATGACATAAAATAAGATAAAAGAAACTGGGCACCAGCTATGTATGAGCTAAATTCCCCTTGCAAATCTAGCCTAAAAGCTTGAGTAAGACATTTTGACCTACAGAATGTAACGTCTCTTCAGGCATATTGCAGATCTTCATAATTACTCTTGCTTGTGTTAAGAAAGACATTTACCTTCTGAACCCTCTTTTTCTTATGTTTTTTAAGTGATGATTTTTCTCCTGAACTTGTATCAGCTGTCTTTGTGTATTGTTTAGCAGTGTTTTAAAAAAATAGAATAGACTATTCTTCTCTACTTTCTTGTTGAGAGCACCACAAAACCCCACCATATCAATATGTAATTTCATTATGATTCTCTATCATGAAAACTGCTATTGAGACAAAAGGGAACATTTGAACAACTCAGAAATAAAATCAACACTGACGAACAAAGGCAGAGAGTTGCTTCTGTACATGAAGAAAGTAAAAACCTGATAAGGATAAGATAGAGGCCAGTAAAGTAATGAATTACTACAAAAAGATGTGAATATTCCCTATTCCACATAATAAAGAGCCCTAAGGGCATCAAATTAAACTACAAAGTGTCAGGTTCTAAAAGTTGGGGGAGTTAATTGTTTCTTAGAGGTACTTTACCACCTACATAGCAGACTCGTGTCTTTGTATTTTGACTCTGGGAGAGGTTAAGAAACAAATTAATGGCTATGAATTGGGATAGCATCATTTCTGATCAGACAGACTTTTGCATTCAAGAATTGTAAAAGAAGCAGCAATGAAGTGAGGGTTTGGATGCATTTAAGTGTAGTAGCCAAACTGTTGAAGCAGCTTTAGGCAAGATCCTGAAACCAGTTACATTTGTTCAAGATCAGCTTTTCCTCCCTTAAATGAAGGAAGTTAAACACTCTTTTCTAAAATTCTTTAAATGAAGGAAGTTATGTCCCTGGGGACATTACCACTAGTATCTAAACTATATAACAAAGTGATTCTTTTGAGTTTGGCCTTTATATGCTTTGTGCATTCATTTAACTGCTTACAGTTAAATGCTACAGTGAGTAGCAGGTTTTCCATTGACTCATTTGCTTTTAGACCTTCCAGCCGTGAACTTACAGAGTTGCAATCTGCAACTGAAAGGTAACCATAACCACCTAGAAAATGTAGAGCGTGTCTTAGATACACAAAATCTTGGAGTCATTGTAGTGCCTTGTCTTTAGGCAGAAGCTAAGCCAGTTTAAATGTAGGCACTGCAGGTTTTAACACAATCCCATGCTGCAAACTACTGCTGCAGAAGCCAGAAGTTTCTGGTGGTGCAGGAACTTCTTGCTGCAATTGTTATATCAATAAATTATTTTTATGGAAAGAAATGATAGTGTGTGTGCAAGCTGGTAAATTTTGCTTCCCTCTTGCAGGGATGGTGGTCTGGTCCTGTGTTTGCTGCCAGGACTGGCTTTATGTCAGCTTCCTGTGTGTTGGACAGTCTTCCTCGTTTTGCATGGGAAAAAGAAAAAGCAATGTGATAAGCTGCTGCTTTTTCCAATTTGATTTTGTGTGAATGCATTTATTTACTATGATTCAAAACCAGTAATATAGAAAGTAGATGCTATAAATCCTGTGCTCAGTTTTGTTTTGTTAAAGGTTAGGTCTGTGTATTCCTGTACTTTATAAATCTCCATGTATAATCACAGTGACATAGAAATACATTATTTTTAATGAAAGAGGAAACTGTGAAAAAGAGCCAAGACAAGATCTGTGCACCTAGAAGCACTAACTTCAGCAACTTCTCAAAGTTAAAAGTTCCCAATGGCATTAACATTTCTAATCTAGCGTTAATGTTCTTGCTCAACATGGGTTTTGGGTTTCAGCTGATATTTTCTGGTGCTCACTTTCCAAAATGAGTCATCTTTGGGGATTGAAAGACAATTTCTTTGTTTTCAAGGAGGCATCTAAATATCTCAAAAACAATTTTACAGACAGAATAGATCTATTGATAGATGGCTATGGAACAGCAGTTTCATTTTCTCTACTGTATGTTTTTTACTTTTTGCAACTGCAGAGAAGATGCTGGTCTGCTCCAAAATAACTTTATTTTTAACAATCTTAAAACATACTAATGGTAAACAAGCAGCTGTGTTCTTTAGAACTCTCTAATTAGCTTAAGCTTTACTGTGCTTAAAAGTTGCATGTTTATCTAGTCTGCAGAAAGCCCCTTATCTCTCCTTGTCTTCCAAGAAAAAAGTGTGTCTGCTGGAGCGGGTAGTGGCAACATCTGCTGCTTCAGCTAGATATAAAAGTGGGAAAGATCCATGAACTATGGAGTCTGCTTTACTCTCGGGTTGATTACATCATCCTGTAAATCAGAAGTCCTTTAAGGGCCTTTAGCAAATGCTGTACAATCTAGTTGTCTCTTTGCCTGAAAACGCTTCTCTTTTGTTTGGGAAGGTGTAAGGAGAAAGTTGCCAGCATGCATATGCCTGAGAAGCATGTGTCTGTCTTGAGAAGCATGAGTCTGTTAACTTCTAGGGACTAAAGCTGTGGTGAAATAGTAAAGAACAATACTCTCTCAAGCATACTGAGAGGGCTCTGTAGAATAAACTGGTTGTCTTTCTTTAGATATGTAGGTGTACTACAGAAGTATATGTAATAGGTTAAAAATACTCTGTTGGAAGGCTCTACATTTCGATATGACTCTAGATAATGTCATATGGGGGATGACATTTGGAGTCACTGTAATGCCTTTGATTTAGGCTGCCTTTGATCTCATTGGCTCTGGGTTTTTTCATAGCCAAAGACAATAATATCCTAATACCTTTTTCAGCTGCATTTATTCTCTAAACATTGTCTTTCCTCGTCTTTCCTTTTCCATATTCTTTCACATATACTGAATTTTTTGTCTTACAATTTGGAAAGCAGGAAGTTCTCCCTGCTGAAAGAATCCCTTATATGATGGTGAATACAGTGCTAGTAGTAAAATGCAAAACTTTCACCAATTCTTGTTTTAGTAAGCTAAGTCCCTTTTTTATAACTTCTATAGTGGAGTGTTTTTATATTGAGTTGGAATCAAACCCCAGCAGTTGATGGTGAATACAATTGATACAGTAACCTAAAATGTCTTAAAATGTTACATTAATTAAAACATTAAATTATTTTAAACTTCTGTTTTGTACTCTTGCTTTTGGGTGGCAGTAACTTACCTACTGAAGTCTAATATAAGGCTGGAAGTTAAGAGGGGCTTGTGGATCAGTGCTAGAATCTCTCCCATTGAAGTGTAAATTTAAAAATAATTGGTAGTTCTTTTTCTTAGTAATAGACAGAAATGTGTATGCATCATCTGTTACATTCCAAATTTTCCTACTGATTTTATTTATAGTTCAGGTTTCCCTGCTTCTGTAGAGCATAGCAATGTATTTAGTTAACATCAGAACTTCTGCAGATCTTGTGGGTGCTTTCATCTGGGATTTTGGTCAAGATCCACCTGTCTTCCAAAAGCTGCTGGGAGTCATGTTTGTTAAGGTACTGCTTTGTTTTCTAGGCGCTATCAGATATTAGAGATCGGGAAATAGTAAGATGTTGCATGAAGAAGAACTCCAAATCAGAAGTGACTACTTGTCTGGGGATGACAGGTGCTTTCTCATATCTGAGAGAGTTCAGCATGCTCTCTAGCTCCCATTACTGTAGGGAAAGGATTGCCTCTCTTCTGCTTGTGCATTTTTAATCTTTTTAGACATCTAGAATCCAGATGGACTCCAGGAAAAAGCCTTTTCTCCATTACTGGTCTTTGAGCATCAGATGCTTGCCAATCCTTTCTGTGAAGAAATTTTTTTAATGTAAACATACCTGGTGGTTTTTGAGGCTTTTTTTCTCTCATTCTGTCATCTCCTTCTTCTGAGGAGAAGAGAATGACCCCCATATCACTATGACCTCCTCTCAGGCAGTGGTAGAGAGGGGTAAGGTCTCCTCTGAGTCTCCTTTTCTCAAGAATGAACACCCACAAACTCTCTCAGCTGACTTGTGCTCCAGATCCTTTACCAGCTCTGTTGCACTTCTCTGGACTTGTTTCAGCACCTCAGTGTTTTTCTTGTAGTGAAGGGCTCAAAGGACATTCAACACATCATGGATCCAGGCTTGGATCTTAAGTTCTTATGGAAAACAAATGTTTATGTCCTCCAGAGTCAGCGCTGCTCTTGCTGCGTGGATGTACAAGACAGTTTTTGAACTGCTATAGTGTACATAGCATGATGTTTGTTTCCAGGTGAACTTCACATTCTGGTTGCCTTTGCATCTGCTGTTTTAGCATCTGACCGGTGAACAGTGTGATTTAGACAAAGAGGAAAACATCCTAATCAATTTTCAGAGGTTTAAACACTCTCCTCTTTTAGTCTTAAATCATATATTCCTGTGAATACCAACTGAAACTGCATTTATTGTCTATGTATATAATAGCAACCCATTCCTTATACTAGATGAGATGATGTAGACCTGCAAATCTGTGCCCTTCCATGGCTTGTTTCTCTTAATGTCTGAATTTACAGAGATTGGTAGTGTGGCTAAGAATACTCACAAAGAAACCACGGGCTGGATATTGGAAACAAGGAGAGTGAGGCACTTTTTCCCTTACAGTTTGTCATGTGAGGGGTACGTGTTTCTGTGGGGTAAAATGCTGTTCACTGGAGGCGTTCAGTACCTATCCCCAGGCTGTTCATCTCTACCTCTCCTAGGTTGCAGTCTTCACCACATTTTTACTAGGGCTTTGTAGTTTCGATATTCAGGCTTTAGGAACTGGAATGACTCATGACACTGTAGGGGGAATAAGACCAAAGGGTTTGAGAGAGTGTAAAACTTTCTTTGTATTTAAATATGTATTCTATAATAATAGAATATTCTATTATTATAGAATTATTTAATATGTATTCTATGTATATAAATGTCTTTGTATTCATAAACGAAGGACATCATTTTTGAAGCTGGAGAAACAGGTGAGTGGGAAATGACTGGCTTCTTCAGCAAGATGAGAGGCCATACCAGCATGACTGAAAAAATCATCCAGGAAAGAGATCCCATCTCAAATGACCTTTATTTGGCATGTCATTTACCACTGTGATTGTGACATGAAGTAATTTTTTCATGCCAATGGACATACGAAAACTTGTTCTCAATAGAAAACTGTAGTGCCTTGTACTAAGACACAAAGTCATACCAAGAAGAAACTGGGCAAAAGGAAAAGACATCCCAAAATGGTGGAGAGAACTTGGGAATTTCCTAACAGGTTTCTTTAGCTTACTATGTCACACCAGAGAAATTTCTGGTTTGTCTTTAAGGACTGCTAAAGACTCAGTGCAGTGAGTGAATGGACTAATGTATGGATGGGCCTGTTATGCCTGTCATGAATATTTAGGATTTAAAATGATAAAAACAGAATGGGTTCAAGAACAAATTAAACATGTGAATGGCATACTACTGGATCTCACTTGTGCTTGTGAACACTTTATAGCTAATTCAGCTAATTTTAACTAATTATGGAAAGAGAGTTGTAATAATGACTGTAAACCAACATCTGTCTGGTAGCTAATGTCTTTTTGCCTTAATTTTAGGAGTTCTTTTATTGCTATGTTACCTTGGCAGATAGAAAACTGATCTTGCTGAGGTTTACCTTGAGTTATCTCATGATGTGTGGCAACCTTTGACTGTCTTTGGAGTAATATTTTAATACTACTTTAATACTGAGATCACTGAATTAATGTAGACTTAGGCAGTGGAACTATAGACCATGCAGATACCTCAAGGGACATTTAATATTTGACTATATCTAATTATTAATTTTAGTCATTTCTTTAAGGTCTGCCACAAGAGACATGGACTTGGTCTCTGCCTTTAGGTGCTTGTTTCTGGAAGGATAAAGGTCAGCTGAATATAAGTGAAGAGATACAAAGGATAATGATAACTTAAGGCATTTAACATATATTTTAGAATGAGTACCACTCATTGTTCTTTGAATTTCTGTAAGTTTTCCTTTGCACTAAAACACGATATGTCACGTGAGTGAAATCCAGGTTTCTAATGTAATCTTTGTTACAAAATATGACTTTTTCTTGTTGGTGTTCATAATAGTCTTTTTATATATGTTAGACAAGCAAGTGCATACATGCTGGCTTTTCTAGATACTATTTTCTAGAACAAGGTTTAGTATGGTAATTGTGTGGAGAGCATTGATTAATTGATTTATACAGATAAATATCAAACCACAACTACTTTTGATACAAAATATGTCATTGTGGAAAAGCTACCTATTTTTATATTTTTATAAATATATATACCTGTTTTTATACCTATTGCCCTAAAAGGGCAAAATTGTGAAGATTGAACAAATTTGTGAAATTCTAAATTGCATCACCAACAGTACTCTTTTCCCTTTGCAGATAAATTATGTGATGGAGAACTTTCTTCCAATAAAGATGTATGTATAATCCAGCTTTTGAATAGCATTAAATGTTTTTCTTTTCTGAACTTCAAGTTACGAACTAGATTTCTTTCAATAAATAGTTTTACTGGGAAACTTAAAAGAGCATGATCCTCGAGCAGTGTAAAATAATTTAGCCTTTTAAGTTCTATGATAATACTGGCCATAGAGCATAATTCTGACAAACACAACTGTTCTACATGCAATCAATAAAACTAAACTTTAAAATTAAAATTATTCAGAAGAATACTTGTCTCTGAATGAAGTACAAAGAGTCAAGACTATTCTTTCTCCTCAGAAAGCCTCATATTAGTGGCGATAATACATTTTTATGATTATTCCTTAATTGTAAAATAAGTATAATTATAATTCGCAGCGGTTTCCTCATCATGCTGTGATAATAGAAACATTATATGAAGCATTGCACCTTCACAATCCAGTTGGGGATGTTTTAGGAATTTAGTATATAGGGATGATTACTGTAATGAATTAGAAAATGAAGGGGCTAAATTTTGCCCAGCAGGTTTTCCACTGAAAACACAAAGATCCACCTGTGAATCTAAGTAAGCTTTTGCCATTTTACCATTTTAGGAGATTAAGTAGCCAAACCATTGATGTGCTGTCAATACCTTTCTAGCTACCAATGCAAAGCACAACACCCTGAGGTCTGCTGTGGGGAAACAGACTCCAGCTCTGGAAGATATAATGTAATATACTGTGTAGAAGAAGAAAATATGGCTTTGTCCTTGTTTTTGATGGACAATATATTCAAGTGT
This sequence comes from Parus major, assembly GCF_001522545.3. NCBI lineage: Eukaryota > Metazoa > Chordata > Aves > Passeriformes > Paridae > Parus > Parus major. Next base: position 41,821,697 of record NC_031799.1, read on the forward strand.
TTTGACAGTTTATTATAAAATAGGGAAGGCTTATCAATCCATCCTTCATGTGTATGCCCAAGAATAGACTTCTTGCAGAGAAAGACATTGTGAGAGTCATTATGTGTATAGAATTCCTGGTCAGAACAAATTATCATGTCCAACTTGCATATTACAATTGCTGTAATGCGGTAATTTGAAAATCTTACAGGAACATTATTATCTGTTCTATTTTTTCAGCTCACATATTTTCCTCTGAAACAAGGTGGTCAAAACAACCAGAGAGTTACTTTTGAAACAGCTGTATTTCTTGAGTGGGATAATGGTGTAATGGGAAAGGCTATGTGCCTTTTGCATTTATACAGCAATGAGGTACACTTTCTCATGCGGGGTAACTAAAACATGAGGATTTCTTTCACCTTTCTCATCAAATTGTGGAAATTTTGAATGAAAAGGTAAGTAGAATCCTACTTTCTTGTAATCTTGAAATTAAAAAATGGGGAAAGACTTTTTGCAGCATTGTCTGAATAACATGACTCTTGAGGCACTATGTTGACTAGCTCATCAAAGAGATTTTCTTCTGTGTCCTTCCTTTGAAATTACTCATTCACCGTCGAATTTTAATGCAGAATGCAACTGAAGTTCAATGTGCAATCAAAGGAAAAACTGAGTTGTCGCTGACTTTGTGTATGGCAAAATTTGAGAATCTGTGACTTGAGAAGAAAATATTTGTCAGGCACAGAACTGTACTGTCCCAGTTTTCTCATACCAGTCCCAACCTAGTATTTTCAACAGCCCCCCCACTCTTTCTGGTGCACCCTCTATTACCAAATTAGGTTAGGACCTATTTGTTTCTACCCTTCCCTTTTCTCTTTCTCACCATCCTCTGTTCTCTTGCAAAGCATCCCTGTGCTTACTGACTACATTTATCACATGGCTGTGGAGCATAAGAGTTTGATATCCATTCCTGCAAGTGTGGTTGTATCAAGGAGAGAGGTCGAATCAGCCACTGTACCAAACATGAGAAAAACCCACCCCTGATATCAGTGAATGTATAAGAAACAGGAGCTGGAAGGCAGTTTTAAATATCCCTCCCCTATCTTTCAGGTAAGATATGTGACTTGGATTCCAGGGAGCCTATGAGCTGGAGATGAACTTAAAGCAACAACTTAGTCATTGTTCCCCATCTGGACTATTTTTAAAATAATCTTCCTTTAAAATTTTCAGCTAAGAGTGCTTTCATATCGGTTATTTCACACATTTCCAAAGCAGATGTTATAGCGTGTTAAAGTGTGAACTTGAGAAATGAAGCAGAAAATATGAAGTTGTTTGAGTGTCTGAAATAGTATTGGTTCAAGAACAAAAGTAATTTCTGACCACAACTATTAACGATTTTTCAAGGCAGTGATATTCCCTCTGTGACAAGAAATTCAGTAACCTCCTAGAAACAGCTCTCAAGACTTTCTACAAAATAACAGCAGAAACCTGAGGTTTCTGGCAAGATTTGTCATCAAAAGCATCTCTAGCACTCTCTTGGTAGCCACTGGAATAGAACTGCTGCTGGTATTTGTGAACTTGTGCTCCTTGAAATTTATGCTGCTAACGACACAACAGTATGCTGTGATCGTGATGATACATAAGTAGGAGTAAGTTGCCTTTATGGATTTGAGTGAAGTAGCTGATCAGGCCAGCATGTGTTTGGTTTTGAGTGATTTAGAATGCAGAGCTGTCTCAGAGATCTCTTTTCAATGCAAGATCCTGAAGGTATAAAAAGAAAAATACTGCTGAAAATAGCTTCAAATCAGTATCTGCTTCCTGTAAACTGAATATAGCAGATTTTTTTTTCCTGAAAAGGACTTAAGAATAAGTCCACAAAGTGTCAGATTTTTAAGTAGTGAACAAGAAAGGAAGGCCTTAAGAGCAAAGAAAGACAGTGACCGATGTAACACAGGTCCAAGCAGAGGAAGGAAGAATATGGTCCTGTACATGGCAGTCATAAGAGTACTCCTGCAGAAAGGAATGCTGGCTTATTTGGATGACAGATGAAGCAACATCATCATTCAAGAAGATCCTGCACAACATGGAACTAAACTTTCAGAAAAATAACTCTGCCTTTTGAATTGCTACAAAACTGAAATGGGATCATATTTCTGCAGCAACTTTATGAAGCTAAAGTTTCTTTCCACTGCTGTTACTGAATAAAAACTTGTGTGCTGACCAGGTGTCATAGAGTTACTTTACCTTTAAGAAAAGCTGAAGTTTCTGGGAACTGCCTGGAGTCTTTTCTCCTGACCAATTATCGGTCATTGCTGAGAATTGGCAGCAGTTTAGGCCATTGAAAAGTGGGATCAACTTGTGAACCCTACCTTAAAGTGTAAAACCATAGCTCTCTTGGTTCTCTTTGTTTCCTGGCTGTGAAGAGCTCGGAGCTCCGGCCTCCCGTTCCCAGCCCAGGCCATGGGGCCGGGCGGGGACAGGGCTGGGCCTGCCGCGTCTCCCGGCCGGGAGATGTGGGCCCTGCCCGGCTCTGGCCGGGCCGAGCCGATCTCTGGCTCGGCTGCAGGGTTTTTGCTGTAACTAAATTCACTAGAAACTGCTGAGTGAAGAAGGAGAGAGACTCTGGGCCTGCAGAGAGCTGGGGCGGCGACTACACTCTCCAGAGCAGCCTTGAGGAACTCTCCATCGCAGACGGCTCCAGTTCCTGCACCGGCCGAGGCCACAGAACTACCTACAACAGCCTGGGCAAGATTTTAACTCTTTCATTACCCAGATGAGACTTGCGGATTAATCTTTTTATCCAGAGAGAAAAAAAGAGAGTGATCAACATGAAAAGAGACTTTATAAACTACCAGTGACAGGAAGGAAAAGAAGCTTCAGAAAAGGTAGAGAATTAAGAAGATGCTTTAATTTAGCTGAAATATCTTTCTGTTAAAACTATGGAGATGGACAATGAAGTCCTGAAAAAAACTCCTTTAATTCATGATAAGTATCTAGGGAGGAATAAAGTGTTCAAAGTGTAAACTTGAGTAATTATGGTATAGTGAAGTGCTGGCAGATTTGAAGCCTTGAGAGGCAATGAGAAAACTGTTGTCTAGTGAAGCTCACAGAAACAGATGAAGAATACTCTTTTTGCCTTTGAATACTCATCCTTAAAAATGCTATCCCTAGACTCGTGGCCCATAATACACACCTCAGAGTAAAAATGGGAGGGGTGGGCTCTGATAACAGCAGCTCTGGGCAGCTGACATCAGGGCAATGGAAAACTATAACAAAAATAGTTTTCGTGTGAGAAACTCCATAAATTAACATGAAGAAACTTCTGTTTCTCTACAAAGACTGGTGAAAAGACTGTGGCAAGAATTGGGACTGTTTTGACCACCTAAGTTCCAAAGTTTTTGTCTCTGTTGTTGTGTGAACAAAATAGTGAGTAGATAGGGAATGAAAAGGTTTTTCTGGAAGTTTATTCCTGGTGTTCTTATTTTTGTAGTTTGTCAATAAACTTTCTTTATTCATTTTAAGTTTTATGCCTGTTTTGCTCTTGTTCTAATCCATATCTCACAGCAAGAAATAAGTAATTTTCTTAGTTATTGGTTTTAAACCACGACACCAGAGTTTCCTGGTTTTGATGAATGGAACTCCAGCATGATTTTCTGATAACTAGAAGGGGAATATCAGCATTGCTGTCTCCTGTGGGACATTCTTCTGTGGAGGACTAATTTGTTCACTCTCTCTTCCATTGCCTAGCTGCCAAATGCACCCAGAAGTCAACATTCGTTAAATGCTCTCCTAATACCATTTTCTTACGTACAAGACTTGCAATTGCTGGTGTAATGTTTGGGCACAGGGATTGTTCATCTATGAAAAAGAAGGGAAGCAGTCACCAGGGAATCTTCCCATTAAGACCTACTTCTCTTCACTAACATGAGGAACCTTAAATAAATGAATGGATTTTCTCCCCCAGAAGGCCATGAATAGAATTACTTTAGACAATTTGACTAGGAAAATGGGCACAAAGATGTTCAGGTTTTTATTAGGTGTAACTTTGCTGTTCCTATGAAGAGAAAACCAGAATGGAGTATGTTTTCCCAAGTGCTGTGGTAGTTCTTAATTCCATCCAGTATTTGGTACTGGGGAGGTTTTAAAATCACAGTTGCACTTTTTCTGCCCTCTTCTTAGATCACTAGTAGTGAAGCTGTAGAGAGCATCCTGATTTCAGTTCTTCCCCTTGCATGCCACAATCAGTATGAGTACACTGCAGCTGTAGTGTATATAGTCTGTATTGAAGACTATAAAAGGTTACAGTTATAAAATGAAATTTTACAGAACCTCTAAACATATAATGCCTTAATAGAAATCCTGTCTTTTGTCACAGAAGAGCAAAATCTCTGATACAGCTACAAAAAGTTTAATGAGTATTGTTAGAAAGATTCACAGGCTGTTGTTAGGTAGTTTGATTATTTTGGCATTATTATTTATGACATGAGTAAGTGCACTTCAAATGATTTGAAAGAAATCCAGCAAAAAAATGAAGACTTATTTATTCCTTGATGTTCTGAAACATGATCGGGCATGCAATTTACGAAAATCCTTCCAGATGGCTCTTGGAGCAGGTTGCTGTCAAGAGTATGTGAAGTGCTGCTTGGTGGTGATAAGATCAATTCAGATCAAGTGACCTAAGCCATGCTCAGGTACTTAAGTAAACATGTGGCAGAGCTTGCAAACTTTATGTAGCTTAGTGCTGCGAAAGCATGTGAAGGCAAAGAGTTTCTATCAGTAGTTAACCACTGCTGCAGATATTGTGGTGCCTTTGGTCTGATCTGATAGAGGAAACAACCAGTTTACCACTGTTGGATACATTTTTTTATTCTAGTGGTTTTCAAATACCTTTCTGTGGTCAGAACATCCCCATGTTTTTTTGCAAAATTCATATTAATCTCTATGCAGTTGTAAATCAGCAAGTCATTTCTTTGGAAAATTGTACTCTTCCTTCTTGATTTTTGCTATCTTTTGTTATTATTTATTTTTGGACTTTTCCTGAAATGTTTTGGGGGTACATGATTTTTCCTTGGGCAGAGTTTTTATTAATCTTCTGAAGTGTTTTGGAATTGAAAAAGTATCAGTGGAACATAAAAGAATAATGTAATGATAATAGCAGTTTGGGGAAAGGGTTTAATAGGATAAGAAGTACCCGTTTTTCTTTTGCTATTTCTATAGTGTTGCAGTAAGAACTTGCTCTGTAGAGAGAATGCCCAAGTAAGCCCTAGCAAAAATGTCTGCCCATGTGCATTCCTGGTGTAAGTCCTCTGACAGCTACCATGTGCAAATTTTGCACAGCTTGTAATTATCTGTGCAGATGGAGTAGCTTTGTGCTGGTCTGAATCTTGATCTTAGGCAGAATGTTCCTTTCAGGTTTTGAATAATGTGATCATGAGCATGTTTGCCTTGGCAAAGTATTCCTTATGCTATGGGAATACATTGCACTAATGAAACAAACTACTGTTATAGGAATTGAGAGGTTTTGGTAAAGAGAAAGTATCTTTTATACTTTGCAAAGATACTGTAAATCTATTTACCTTTTAAAAATGTGTTGTGATGAAAGAGGTTCTTAAAAGATATTTATTTGGGAATGCAAAGGTATTGGCAGTTTTTAACTAACCTTTGCTGTTTTAATTTTTCTCTAAATGCTGAGGCACTGCTGCATCAAATTTCAAACCTATCTCAGTTTAGGTTTCATCTGAGAAATAGTCGCATTAAATATCATAAAAGCCTGAATATCTTCTTGGAACCTGCAGAGACTGCAGACATTGCTCACGTGAGTCATCTTGTACTTACTTTTCTCTGCTGGACATTTACTTAGTGTACACAGACAACTTTAATACCTGCAAGAGAGGGCAGCTGGTTTGAAAAATTAAAATGGTATTGAGTGGCAGAGGGAGGGTGGAAATACCATTGTCTTCTTCTGTCTTTCTGTCTTCTATAAGCAGCATTCAGGGCACTCAATAAAGCCTTGCTCCCTTAATGAGCTGCAGCCATATATCTGTCCTGTCCTCTCTTTTATTCCACTTTGACCTTTCTGGACTCTTTACAGGCTTCTCAACAATGTCAGTGTGAATCTGGCCAAACCAAGAAATGAAGACCAAACAACAAGCTGTATCAAAACAAGTATCTGGGACAAATGGCCATCAGAGAGCTCAGAAACTGAGCTTCCTGCTTCTGATGCTGCTGAGGAGGATAGGAAAGGCAGCTTTTGCTTCTGGGGGAGACTATGGTCTTATCCACCTTGATCTTCTCCTGAATGTAAAGGCAGCAGCAGCAGCTCTACCCAAGCCCTCTGTATTTAGCTGCACAGAGAATGAGCTTAAGTGTAGCATATGTTTGGTTTTGCCTGGTAAAACAAAGATGCAGGTGGCTGGAGGAAGAAAAGAAGTAATTACAGAGAAGCATTGAAGCAATCTCAAGAAGTTTTAATTTCTCTGTGCCTAAGTGTATTTTGAAACTCTGTTGCAGCTTAGCAAATACAGAAACAGGCTCCTTCAAAATATTTTTTTGTGACTCCAGGTCAAGTAGTGAAATTAGGACTTTTGAAAGTTAATGTAACATTGTTGATGTACTGCATAATAAAAGAATAATGTAGCTATGTTGGCTGGATTTTATGTTATGCCAGAAATTTCAGCTCAGCAGCAGCAGACACGTGTGTTAGCAGAGTTGGGAAAGAACCACAACAAAGCAGATTTTGGTGTGGGGCATGTAAATTCCTTGTTTTGAGCATATGCTGGAGTATTATAAATATTAAACAACAGTGTTCAGTAATCTGTCTATGGAAGGTGGATTTACTTATGGATAATGAACAGGTACTTTTTCTCAAAAAAATCCTCTCCTTCAGCCAAAAATGGCAGCTTACGATGTTCTTTTTCATTCATAGAGTGGGTGTATTAGATGGTTGGGAAAAGATGAAATATTTATAGGAGGCTATACATACTTCCTCATTTCTCTCTTGATACCATTGAAAAATTAATGTTCGAGAGAAAACCCTGGTAAGATATCGCTAAGGCCATCTTTGCAATGAAAAGGTGTCAAAGAGCGTTGCCAGCTGCATGTGCGTGGTCAGACTAGGAAATCCAAATTACCTTCAAAATAATTTTCCTCAGTGAGAAAATTTGTATTCAATTCTTGAGCTATTAAACATGATGATGTAAAGTTTTGAGAGTCACAGTTGCATTAAGGCCATGTTATATTACTTAAACACCAAAGTGAGTGTAAGTGTAATTGACTAACTCTATTTAAGTACATAAAAGAGAGAAAAAGTCAGGTACATCTTTATAGGTTTGGGATTTTTTTCCATTTTGGCCTTCTTTTTGCATTTCATCCCATCCCAAGTCTTGCTAATTTTCACCATTTTTTGATTATAACTAGTTCTGTTCTACCTAACTGGAGTGTTTTCTGGATATCTGATATTAGAATATTCTTTGATCATCCTCTCACACCTTTCTTAAATAATGTGCTTGAATCAGGTTTGTTCACATGGAGACGTTTTGCAGAACCCTTTCAAGATGTTGATATGTACATGCTGATGGTTCTGAATATCTTATATATTTCTGTGAGTGCTTGTGTGGCTTTTGCCACTATCTGAAGCCAGAAATCTGAGCCATTGTTGGAGCTCTGGATACTCTTCTTTGGCTGCGATGCATAAGGTGTGCAGCTCTGAGCAGGTTAGTTACCAGTGCCGGATCTCCCCGACCTCCTCTGACCAGCTCCAGCAAAGACAGATGAATGACCTGTGAGTCAGCTCTGGAAGTGCTGCACTCATAGTGCAGAGTGTTACAGGATGCTAGCTTTGCTCCAGTTGCTATGTCTCTGCAGAGCCTTAGGCTGATGTTGCTTGGAGGCTGAGGTATGAGCTGTTGGGGCAGTATCAGCAGGTGGAGCTGGCAGCTGAAGCTGCTGGCCTGACACACCCACCAAACATCCATCCTATGCTTCACATCATCTGCTTCACATTCAGCTTGTTCACATGAACCTCCATCCTGCACCAGTTTCACAGCTGGATGTCCAAAACAGATGGAGAACCCTGCAGTCTTGTTTTCTCATTTTGCTTTAAATAGCATGTACTATTAGCACCTTGGGGAATACTAGATAGAGACATCAACATTTTCTAAGGATGTTTCTCAGGACTTGCCTTTGGCTTCTTCCTATGATTCTTATCTACTTTAAGATGCTGAGGCACTGATTGCATACTTGCAGCATGATTGCTTTAGGTCCTAACATCCTTTTGAAGAATGAGAGGATACCTCATCTGCTTTCTGAATAAGTGTTTTACTATTAGAGGTGAAACAAGGGCTTTCTTTGTAGCTCAAAATCTGCTGTCCAATGAGGAGATAATTTGACTGTATTAACAGCAACATTTTTTCACCTGATATCTCCCCATTTTGTTGTAGGATGCAGGTCAAGGAAATTAGGCTGATTTCAGAAGTACTGAAAGTACCATATGAAGAAATAACAGAAGTTTTAACCAGGACGCTCCAAAACGTAATATTTAGTCTTTGTAAGGTGCTCTTCATTTAATGAGTAAATTTTTTACCCTGTATTCAAATAACAAAGTGCATGGACCTGAGCCTCCAATGTTTTCAGTCATTGTGATTTAAAGGGTTACAGATACCCTTGAGGGTTCTCAAGATAATCTGTTCCAATTTATATTTCATTGCATTTGATGGTGGTGATGTGTTTGCTACAAGAAATAATAACAGTATAATTTGGTGTATAGCTTATTCAGTTTTTGCATTTTCTTGCCATTTAGACATGTCATACCTTAAATATGCTTTATTTTAGTTAATACATGAAAAAAATTGTTATTCCTTCTAGATTACAGTTTAGGTAAGTTATAGATATAAATATAAATAAAATTAGTGTTACAATTTATAAAATGCCTCTGTTCCTAATAAAAGTTTTACAGGACAGCAGATGAAAAGACATGAATGGGAATGTTTTCAGAATTCACAAACAGGGCTAATCGGGATGTATATTAGAATCTCAGAGTCATAGAATGGTTTGGATTGGAAGAGACCTTAAAAGTCAAAACACCATCCAACCTGGCTTTGAGCACTTTCAGGAACAGGGTATTCACAACATCTCTTAGCAACCTGTTCCAGTGTCTTACCAACACCATAGTAAATAATTTCTTCATAATACCTATTCTAAAACCTATCCTCTGTGGGTTCAAAGCCATTCCACCTTGTCCTGTCATTACATGCCATTGTAGAAAGCCCCTCTCCAGCTCTTTTGTTGGCCCCTTTGGTTTCTTCAATGCTGCTGTAAGATCTCAGAGCCTTCTCTTCCCCAGGCTGACCAACCCATATATTTCATAGAAGAGGTGCTGCAGCCCTCTGATCATCTTTGTGGCCTCCTGTGGACTCACTCCACAGGAGTGTTGACATCTTTCTTATGCTGGGGGCCCCAGAACTGGATGCAGTTGTCCAAGTGGGGTCTCATAAAAGAGGAGTAGAGAGGGAGAATCACCTCCCTCAACCTGCTGGTCACATTTCTTTTGATTTCCCAATGCCCCCAAGTCCTTCTCCTCCTGCTCTCAATTCATTCTCCACCCAGACTGTATTTGTGTTTGGAATTGCTGTGACCCAGGTACAGGACCCTGCACTTGGCCTTGTTGAGCTTCATGACATTCCCACAAGGACCACCTTTCCAGCCTGTCTAGGTCCCTCTGGATGGCATCCCTTCAGCATGTTGACTGCCCCACACAGCCTGGTGTCATCAGCAAACCTGTTGAGGGGTGCCCTCACTCCTGCTGTCCATGTCCCTGTTAGTGCTGGTCTCCATGCCAAGCCCTGGGGACACCACTCACCACTGGTCTCCACTTACACATTGAGCTCTTTGTGCATGACCATCCAGCCAATTCCTTATTCACTGAGTGGTCAATCTCTCAAATCCCAAAGGACAAGGATGTTGTGTGGAACAGTGTCAAATGCTTTGCAAATGTCAGTCACTCTTCCCTCACGCACCAAAGCTGTTACCCTGTCATAGAAAGCCACCAAATCTGTGAATTAATGAAGCCATTTTAATTGTCACACCTTATTTTCCATATGCCTTAGCAGATTGTCCAGGAAGATCTGCACCTTGATCTTACTGGGCACAGAAGTGAGCCTGGATGGTCTTAGTTACCTGGGTCTTTTAAAAATGAGTGTTTATGTTTCTCCTTTTCCAGTCTGTGGTATCCTCACCAGACTGTCACTGCTTCATAAATAGGATGGATGGTGGCTTAGCCACTTCCTCTGGTAGTTCCATCAGGATTGATGAAGGCTTCTTCTCAAGTCCCATGGACTTTTGCACCTTCAGAGCTCTTAGATGAGGTCTTGAATCAGATCTCTCTTCGTTCTCCTAATCCTACCTTTGCCTTCTGCAGCTTGGTGTGTCTAGATATGAGGAGCAGGCTCATGCTTTGTCTCAGACTGACTGTTGTGAAAGTTGTGATTGGAAAAAAGATCCTGTGGAGGTGGGACAGCCCTCTTCTAAGACAGCTTCCCTTTCCACCTAGGCATGCCCATCCTGACTCATCTCCTAGAGGTCTGGATGCTCATGGGTGTACAAACTGGCACAAAAAATTTAGTTTGCATAAGAGGCATGCACCAGGCTCACTATGAAAATTTGGTCCTTCCTGCACCCCTTTTCCCTCTTTTTCTCTTTGTCTTGCTATCCCAGATCCAGACTATCCGTGCAGCAGGATCAATGTGGAACTACAAACTGGTGAACTTGTTGCTTTTCTTTCTCTCTTCTATGTCCTTATTCACTCCTATCTTGCTTTGTCTGGGCAAAGTGCACCTATCATATTCTACTCCTTACTCTGTATTGGACTTTGTTGTAGGAATTGGAAGCTTGTGGAAATGTGTTGTAGAAGTTACAGGCTTGTTAACCAACACTTTTGAGGCTAAACAGTGGACTACTTGCCAGAGTTAAGATGACTATATAATAAAAGCATTAGAGTTCTCTATCACACAGTCTGGTGTTTTTGAATGGCGTGATGAGAATTTATAACAAACATCACTTTCCCTACTGATGGGTCATGACATAAAGTACGCACCAGTGGAGACTGAGGAAAAAAGGTCTTTGAATACTGCAGCCTTATCCAAACCCTGAATAATCAGGTCTCCCATTTTTCTCTGGAAAGGCTCACATTTCCCCATGCCTTCCTTTTATCATGGATGTGTCTGTAGAATCATGTCTTGTTGCCATTGATGCCTGTGGCCAGATTTAACTAAGCTGATCCCTGGCTCCTCAGACAATCTCTCTCTACTACCCCCAGGCTACCTGTTCTTGCTTCCACTCTCTGTGTCCTTCCATTTCGTCTTTGAGATTTTCCAGGATCTTCTTATTCATCTATCCATGTCTCCCACAGTTTTTGCCTGGCTTTCTGTTTTCAGGATGTGTTACTCTTGAGCTTGGAAGAAGTGGTCCTTGAATATCAACTGGCTTTCTTAGTCCCCTCTTCTCTCCAGGAGAAGAGAATTATTCCATGGTAGTCTACCAAGGAGATCACTAAAGAGGTCAACATCTGCTTTCTTGAGCTCAAGGTTAGTGAGCTTGCTGTGTGCCCTCCTTGCTTCCCTAAGGATCTTAAACTCCATGGGTAAATGGTCACTTCAGCCAAGAGTGCATTTGGGCTTCACATACCCCCACCAGCCCCTCCATGTTGGTGAGAACAAGGTCCAGAATAGCATGTCTCCTTGTTGGCTTTTCTGTCACTTGGACATGGAAATTATCATCACTGCATTCCAGGGACTTTCTGGTTTACTTATACCCTTCTGTATTTTCTCTCCAGCAGATATCTGGGTGTATCATCCTCGTGAGGACCAGGGCTTGTGAACGTCTGGCTGCTCTTATATATCTATAGAGGTTCTCATCTGCTCATTCTTCCTGCATAATTCTCTGTAATTGGAAGCTATATGGAAATTTCTGTTAGGCAAGTTTAGCAGCTGTCTCCAAAGCTGTAAAAGAGAACAGGAAAAAAAACAACCACACCCTCCTCCAACACTGCTTTAAGATGGGAGTTGAGATCTGCAAAGTGAGTATCTGAGGTAACAGAGTCCTTCAGGACTGCAGATAAAACCTGTGGTAGCACTTTGGGATTGCAGTTATTATCTCCAAGATATTATCTATGGAGAATCCTAGACATTTTTGGGGAGGTAGATAGGTATAAGTCTTTGGTATGGATCAGCTGTTGCATAAACAGATGTTTTGAATTGTGTTTCTTATTTGGTATATTATGAATATGGCATTTGAAGATTTTGTGTGTAATGTAATAGTTGATGTGAGGTAGGCTTAGGAAAGCAATGAACGTGAGAAAAGATTAAATCATTCCTTGCTTACACACAGTCTAGAGAGGTGGGAATAGATTTACATTTAAACTGTAGCTTAAATGTCAGGTGTGGGAGTAGGTTTTGCAGAACTTTCTCCTGGTGTATTAAGTATTGAGATTTTAAGTTAATGACAAAAAAGAATTATGGCTTCATCATGGGATACAAAAATACGTTAGATGTAAAATACAGGTGGCTATTGCTTTTGGCACTTGAGCTGAATTTATGTAAAGATCAATTTATTCTGAAGAGCTGCGCTCTAGTGGGATGTTAGTTGTGTCTTGAATACTTTGTTTCTCCAAAATACATTTATTTTATCTGCTCTGTCTCAATAAGCTTTTTCCAGTAAATAATTGTGTATATATATATTTGTATTTTCAAGTTAACAACAGAAAAGCTTAGTCCTTCACTGTTTACCTAACCAGACTGAGTGCTGATAATGAGTCAAGTATGAAACTTCATTTTTGTTTCATATAATGTAGATTGTTCCAGAAAAATACTCCAAGTATGGCTTCTAAATTTAGTAGTTTTTTTCTGTAAAAAAACACATGCTACAGCTTCAGAGAGATACCCAGGTCAAGATGTCTGAGAAGCCTTCTACGTACTTAGACACTATATGAACACATGTGAATGTTCATGTGTTGAGTAATTTTATGCACATATAAAATAGGATTGCATCGGTGTGTGAAAAGTTTAAGACAGTGAAGAACCTCTTAAACTAAGATGGCTTAAGAGAATTATGCCTACAGAATAACTTGAAATGTGTGTCACTTATAATTCATGAAGGGTCACTCAGAAATATACTATCATTGAGAAACAGAAAAACAGAGAAAAAATAATGCTAGATCTGGCTGTTGCCTGCTGGAAAAATCTGTGTTCTTTTTTTGCCTGTCTCATACCAACATGAACTGCCTTTAATTCCTCAGGTCTGCATGACCCTAGGAACATCTCTGCATCTTACCTAACGTTGTCAAGAAATTATTTTCTGAGCTTCTTAATATTTCCTTTCAGTTGGAGGACCAGGAGTTCTCTTTTCATGCTTTAAGAACAATTCAGAGATACAGAAGTTCATCCTGTCTCTTGCCATGCTGACCATGAGCCCTTACCAAATACTCTTTCCAGTTTTTTAGCCCTGCACTGAATTAGGCATAAAACTATAAGGAAGGTCTCAAGTAGAATCTAATTACTAGTAAGTAAAAGTTGACCATAATTTTGGACCTGCAGAAATGTTGAAAAATGTGTACCTGATATTTTTTAAATTTTTGGGACTAATTATTATCTTTGTAATCTTGCATTATTCTGTAATAAGATTTTGCTTTTGAAAGGGAAAGGGCTTAGCTTTTAGAGAGAAGAATGTGTGAGAAGCCCTGTCTAGGTTAGGGAAACCTTTTAGATTGGATAGGGCAACCTTTTAGATACACTTTCAATATATTTCAGTATATTTTCAGTAATAAAAGTGACTTTGTAACCATAAGGAAAGCAGATAATCAGGATCCATTGTGTAGTGTGAAAGAAAATATTCATTCACATGTGAAAATAACTTTGAGCTATTCAGCTGTATAAAAATAATGTATTGTCATATTTGTTTACCATGTCACCTTAAAGCTAAACTTAGAAAAAGGCAGAGAAGTTCTGGTCTAGCAGAATCTTTGCTGCTTTTGGATTTCCAGCCTGACACTGTTTTGTGTAAGAGATTGGTAATGCAGGAGCTATCCTGCCACTTCCTTTCTCCTCAACTCCCTACCTTTTTGACTGTCACCTGGTTTGAGCATGTGTGAGTCCTATCCTTTATAGAGGAAAGAAGTAAGAGTAAGGAAAGAACAGAGTAAAATGCAGAGTCACCGAGGTTGGAAGGCACCTCTGGAGATTGCCCATGACAATCCTCCAGCATGAGGAAAAGGTCAACTGAGGCAAGTTGCCCAGCCATCTCTAGCTGAATCTGGGATATCGTCAAGGATGGAGGTTCCACATCATCTCTGGGCAACCTCTGACAGCATTTGATCACCCCTATAATAACAAAGGGTGGTTTGTTGCACCTACAGGGAATTTCTTGTGTTTCGGATTGTTCTCATTGCTTCTCATCCTGTTACAGGACACTGCATAGAAGATTCCGGATTTATCATCTTTACATCCTTCTATCAACTATTTTTACAAATGCACAAGATCTTTCTGAGCTTCATCTTCACCATGCTATAGAAGACCCAGCTCCTTCAGCCTCACCTTCTGTGAAAGATAGTCCAGTCTTTTGAGGTTTCTGTGGTCCTGCAGTGGACTGTCTCTAGTATTTCCATGTCTCTTATACTTGAGTGCCCAGATCTGCACCCAGAACTATAGAAGTATCTTACCAGTTCTTGAAAAAAGGAGGGACTGTTTGCTTGACCTGCTAGCAAAGCTTTTCCCAGTGCAGCCCAGGAAATTTCTGCCCATTTTTGCCATAAAGATGCATTGCATTGCTCATTTTCAGCTTGTCCTCTAGGACTAACATTCTTCTCACAAAACTACTTACCAGCTCACTAGCCTCCCCCAGCAGATACTGTGCCTGCAGTTATTTCTGTTCAGGGACAGGACTTTAAATTTCCCTTTGCTGCATTTCATGAGGTTTCTGTTTACCCTTTACTCCAGCTTGTAAAGTTCCTCTGGATGGCAGCACACATCAGGTATGTTAATTGTTTCTTGTAGTTTTCCATCACCTGAAAACTCTCTGAGAGCTCATTCAGAGAGTTAATCATCATTCTTTAATGATGATTTTGAGCATGCTGGTCCCTGTATCAATGCCTAGAGTACACTGTGGGCAGCTGGCCTTCAGCTGCTTTTGTGACACCACAGCTCTCTGAGGCTGTCAGTTCTGTCAGTTTTCAGTCCACTTTGTTTGCCACTTACTTAGTCTGTACTTCATCAGTTTATCTGGGAAGGTGTGATGTGAGACACTGTGAATTGCTGTTAAAGTTAAGATAAAGCAACCTCTCTCATTCTCCTGTTTCTCCATGCATCAGACTGCTTATCTCATCATAGAAGGCTAAAAGATTGTTCAGGAATGATTCACCTTCATAAATCTGCTGACTGCTCCTTTAAACCTTCTTGTCCTTTATATATTTGAATTGTTTAGTCCATCCCAGGAGAAACAGCGAAGCTGACAATCATGTAGTTCTCCAGATCCTCCTTCTTCCCCTTGTAAATAGGATTGATAATAGCTTGCTTTCTTTCAGTGCTTAGGAACACCCTCTCTAATTGCTGTGATGACTGGGGCAGTGGCATGGTCCAGTTCCCTCCACACCACTTGGTGCATCATGTCAGTTCCCAGTTGTGTATGTCTAAGTTGTTGAAATGTTCCCTGTCCTAGTCATCCTCTACAGGCCATTAAGTTTTCTTGTGCTGCACTTTACTTCTGATGTCCTCACAACCTTCAGACTACCAAATTTCCACAAGGCAGTAAGCCAGCTCATTCCAGCACTAGGAAAATTTTGTCTGGGGTTGTTTAGTGGCCATCGTATGAGGGCCATCTGCATATCTCACCATGAAACAAGGAATATGTGTGCTGCTTCTCCATAGTGTAAGAGCCTTAAAAACCATAACTTGTCTTAAACACTGTAAAGACCACTGAAGAGCTTTGCCCACTATGGCAAACGGCATTAAGAATCTGTGACCACCAAAACTCAACACTGCCCAAATATGCCTTCTAGTTTCTGGGAACCTGATACAAGATAAAGGCAGTACTATTGTCCAGTTGTCTCAGGTTTAAGAAGAAGTAAACACAACTGGAGAAAAAGAATGTATCCACAAGAAAAGCCAGCTCAGCAGCTGTTCTAAAAGTCATCTCTGGCTGGGCCTGGCAGGAGGAGACTATAGCCCACTGACCCATTTGCTGAGGCCAGGTTTGCACACTAGAGTTTGGGGATTTTTTAAGTCCTCCACTATGAGAGAAATGCAACTGTACTGGATTTGCCTCTGGGACAGAAAATCAAATTTTGTGTTGCTGTTGTTTGTAGGTGGAAAAAAGGTACTTAGGAAAGCAGTGGAAAATCATCTTGGAGGTATGCCTAGGAGATTTGCATATTAAGAAAAAGTATTTTATAGGATCTCAGTTTTTACAAAAATTCTTCCCAGTGGCATCCTTTATATGACTTACTGTGCTCTCTGTTTTCCTGAAGAAAATCAGTATTTTCACCACAGGTGAGAAATCTGGCACTGAGTTGACCACCCAGAGATTGCAAGGAGTCTGCACTGGCAAAGGGACCACCCAAATACTGACATTCCACTGTGCTCAAATGAGCAGTAAAAAATATCTGTGGCACTCAGAAATCCATGCTGGGAATATGAATCTTTCTGGAGAAAGAGAAGGAGGAGAGCTTGTAGTTTGTAGAAGAAATATGATAAAAATATGCAACTGTTGACAAACATATGGAATGCAATGTATTTTAATCCTGTACACATGAATGAATGAATGAATGAAATGGAAGCCAGGACAGCACACAAAGATTGTACACTCAGGAGCTGCCAGTTCCTCTGTTTCTAAAAGCACAATGAGAATATACAAAATGAGTTATTTGCTGCAGAATCATATAGACAAAGCAGAGACTGCTGCTGTGGTAGCACTGGCACAGACCAAAAGGGCCTCCTTCCTGCTAAAAGTGCTGCTCACTGGTTTAGAGTTCAGTATACTTGATTCATTCAAGAATTCACTTTTCCCTGTTCAAACCCCATACCTCTTTTTTACGTGTTCCCACCTCTAGTTATTCTGATGTGGATTGTCTTCCCATTGAATTTATTGTGTTCAGCTGTGTGTGCAACAGAGAACTGAGACTTAAAATTTTAAGCCAGATCGCTGTGGATGGATGAGCACAATGAAATTTGTCACCAAAATTTTATCCTGGCTGCTAAGGCGTAGTAGGTGTCTTTTAATCTTCTATGTAAATTTAGACATTTCATTTACTCCCAGCAACATGAGACTACTTAATAGCATAGTTCTTCTTTGTCTCTATATACTTTGTCTCTGTGTTATTATATTATCTTATATTTACAAGTTTACTGTAAGTTTACTTTATTCCTGCTGTTAAAGATTTTGAAATGCTCACATCTGAAATATTTTAACTGAAAGATGAATTGATCTTAAAACCCTTACTGAAAAAAAATGCTACCTGGGACTTAGGAGAAGCTGATATGCAGGCCATGGACAACTATTTCCATGTATGTTGGCATCCTACTAAGTGCAGTGACTGTTTTTTGTGTGTTTTTGAGGATTTGGGCTTTAAATATTTCTCACAGAAAAGTCTTCTGGTGTTTAGTTTCAAACACCAGTGCAGTGCCCAAGTGGTACAGAATCTCTGCAAGGTATTTGTGGGAGAACTGTGTGGTATTTTTGCAGTTTTGATCATGACTTGTCCATACCACATATGCTGTGACAAACAATATGGAGGTAAGTAATTTTTACAGATTTATGAAAGTTCACTTTATTTTTCCCTGCATTAATAATATTCTTTAGATAGTTTATTCTATGAGGTGTTCTGAATTGTCCTGTCTTGAGGCATCATGGATGCTTTTAGGTCTTCCTTTTCCTCAAGAACATATGCTGATGGCAATCAGCACAGAGCATATAGATCTGTGTTTACAGCCTGTAACACCTGTGTAAGTCTAAGTGTTTCTAGGCTGCAGCAGTGGTGGACTGTCTGGACTTAGAAGAGTTTTGAGTGTCTAGGAGTGCATTTGGGAATGTGCTTCCAGAGCTCTCTTCTGGATTTGCATCTCTGAATTTCTCTCCTGTTTGCTATCAAATACAGTTACATTTTTTGTGCTGTATTGGACTTACAGGCACGTGCTCAAATGTTTGTGGTCTCATTGGATTTCCTCCTTCCTATAAGTCAAGATGAGGAGTTGAGTGTCTCTGAAAACTTACATAACACAGGTGAAAAATAGGCATGGCTTTGTATTTGACTGGTCTGTTTTACAATGGGATCTGTCCTTAGTTGTCATGCAGTCAGCCACTGTACTGTTTCGTCTCCAGCACTGACCTAAACAGAAGAATGGAAACCTTTACATTCACTGGTGAAAGACAGTTTGTTCCCTTGATCATTAATACTGAACAGATACCATGTACTCTGTGAGAATGCTTGTGAAAGTCAGGCAGAATACCTTTTGGAATCTGATGAAAATGTAGATACTAGACTGCAGCCCTGCATCTCTCAGCCAAATGTGAGTACAGTATGCAGGAGAACTAGTTGGAGTGTTTGGTTTTGGTTTGCAGAGCCTGTTTTTCTCTCCAGTATCAGCCTTCTTTGAGACATTAGATTAGGAATTAGCTAATGCACAGTGAAAGTGGCCCTAATTCTGTTTTTCTGTAGTAATGTCAGCCCATTACTTTAAATATCTCTTTTCTCTCTCTTCCCCTCCCCCTCTCTTTCTCTCTCTCTCTTTCTCTGTCTCTCTCTTTCTCTCTCTTTTAAATCAGTTGAGGTTTACTTGCATATTCTCTGTTTCCATTTTTTATACTTTATCTTTACAGCTTCCTGATTTTCTTTCATGGATTCTTTCTGTCAGTGTTATAATTTATGTATCTTGTAATATTTTGACAGATGCTATTTTGGAGAGATCCAGATTTATCTAAACAGAATTGGAATTTAACCTCTTGGCATCATAATTTCACTTGTTGTGTTTGAATTGCAGAAAATGTTTGAAGTCTCCAATTGAATTATGACCTTATTTCCAAAGCAGCCTATGTGTTTATCCTAAGAGACAGATCAAAAAGTCAGAGGTTGACTTTTTAAATTTACCATTTTTGTGGTTTAAGGCAGTATGGTGCATGCAGACAGGTAGGAAAGATATTTGACAATACTGAATTATTAGAAAGGAACAAGTTGCAGTTTCCTTCATATCTCTTACATTTTGGTTGAATTTCTGTCTTTTGAAGGCTAGTAGATAATAGCATTGTCATGAGATTGTTGACACAGACCATTTTTATATATTTTGCAGTAAGCAAGTACAGATTTATGGAGATTTTGTCTTTGGCATATCCTGAGGTTCTTATTAATTTATTTAATTGAAATTATTTGAAGCCACCAAAAACTATCAAGATATAGCCATTCTATTAAGAGAACTAATGTTCAGAAGCATGTGGCAATGTCCAATGAGCAAGTACAGCATCTGTAACTTTGTCTTTTTTTCAGGAATCCTGTGATTTGGGTCTAAGTGGTATTTATAGGTCATTAGACTGTATGACCGTACCTATATACAATTTGTGAATATAGTTCAGAAACATGGCACTGAACATACAGAACAGTATGATAAATAGTGCAGAGGAAGCAGACTTTTCTACTCACCTATGTACCATGTACTAGTTCTATTTTTTCTCATAGATAGTATGAGAAATAGAACTGGATTACAATTTCATCTCAATTTATATTGCCATTTCTGGTAAAATATTACTGCAATTTTATGCCTCTTTCCAGTCAGCATACTGAGAACTCTGACAAGTGTGATGCTATTTTTAATAAGCCTAAGATTTACTTCTGATTTTTTTCCTCAACTGAAACTTTTCATGTGGTTGCTTTTGCTATTTTCCCTGAACAAAATACAAAATCGTGGTGGGGCTGGGGTTGGAAGGGAGTTCATCTGGAACCTCAGGAGTTCATCTGGTTCAGCTTCTCTGTTCCAGTAAGGAGACCTAGAGCATGCTGCCCAAGTCTCAAGGATGGAGACTCCACACATCTCTGGGCAATCTTTACCAGTGCTCCGTCACCTTCCCAGTAAAAAAGCATTTCCCACTGCTCCAGTCTTTCATTTTGGGCCTATTGCCTCTGGTTCTGTCACAGGGAACCACGGAAGAGGCAATGCCTTGTTAGTGCCCTCCCTTCAGGAGTATGTGCAATATCGAGATTTCTGTGAGCTTTTTCTTCTACAGCCTGAACAATCTCAGGTCTCTCAGTCTTTGTTCAAAGGAGACATATTCCAGTTCCTTCATCATCTTAGTGACTGTTTACTGCATTCTCTCCAGGAACTCCGTGTCCCTCTTGTGCTAATAATCCCACAGCTGGGCACAGGGCTCCAAGTGTGGCTTCACCAGTGCTGAATGGAGGGGCACGATTACCTGCCCCACAGCCTGCTGGCAACTCTTCTCTTCATGCAGCCCAGGATTCCATTAGCCTTCTTTGCCAGAGGGCACAATGTTGGCCTGTGTTCCAGCAGGACTGTGGTGATGTAATGTTACAAACTGGGTCATTTCAGATAGGCTGCTTTTAGATAAACATGTCCATAGGAAGAAGTAATTTGAGTATAAATTTCCTATATTTTAGTCTGTGTTTTTTTAAAGCATATGTAGCAGCCTTATTGACAAGCTGAGGTACTGAATGGTTGACATCCTTTGTTCTTGAAATCACCCAGATTTCCACTGGAGTTCTCTGGTCCCTTGAGAGCAAGCTGAGAATTTACCACTGTAGCAATTAAAGTGGCTATATGAATATACTGAAAACTCCTGTTTTGCTCTAAGCAGAGATGAATCTCAGGTCTGTGAAGGGTTAGATTCAAACCCAAATGGGGTTCAAATTCCTGTCTTGGCTCTAGGGCATGTTGTGTTTTGGCCAGATGAGGAACTGTTTGCACACCTGTTGGGTTAATACAATGCTCATTCTTCAGAAACCACCGGCCTATGGAACTGCACAATACTTATTCTGTAGGATCATGTTAAAAATTAACCAAGAAGAAGAAGAATGGGAGTGTAATCAGCCCAGTTACTGGTAACAGTGTGAATGAATAATGAAACAAAACTGTATAACTTTGTGGTCAACCACTGAAATCTACACACACTATCTGATACTTTCCTACATTTCATATTCTGTATGAGAAGTGGCAGATTCCTTATGGCAGTTGCGCACTAATGTGAAATAGTAATGGGAGCATTTTCCATTTCTGTGACTAGTAGCAGATACTTTGGTGCCTATGGAGATACTTGGGAGGAGAGGGCTCTGAAGTCCTCCAAAAGACCTGCAGGTTGTTCTGCTTTCTGACTGAACAAAATCATAATTTCAAAATTTATTTCTAGCTCTTCAACACAACTTCATAACAGAAATCAAGATTTTTGCATATTGAAGATCCGTTTCTTCTTTGGGGCTGTGTCTTACATCACCCATGACTGATACGAATTTTTGAAATTTTGTCCTGCTATACAGGTAGTGGAAAATACTTCACATTTGATTAAAAAAACGAGACAAGGATATATAGTTTCCATGAGCTTTGAAAATTGAAGCTACTATATAAAGAGTGAGAGACATATGATGATCTTTTTCTTTCACTTGTGCAAAGACTTCACCTCCAAATTACATTTAATTAAAATAAGAAAAGGACACTGGAATATTTTTTTAAACTTGCACATATATTTTTTACAGAGGTCCACAGACTTGAAATTTGAAAATGTAACCAGCTGGTTTCCTGGTTTCTATCCTATGAAGAGTTACATTCTGTGTGCATACCTGCAGGCATGAAGCTTTCTATCTTCAGGACTGTGTTTGTATATTAAATCTTTTAATATATGTATTTACATAGATACATCAGTTTATAAATGTGTATATGTACATTCACATGTATACGCACATATGTATATGTAACACTTATTTACTCTTCTTGAACTGCAAAGACAGCAAGCTCTAGAGCCATAAAGAACAAATTACGTTTACATCGGTGTCTTACCACACATACGCCACACAAGGCACAGGAGAATGTTCCTTCATACACCTTCTGAGTAAGCCTCCATTTGCTAATGCATCTCTAACAAAAATTCTGAAATTCCTGGGCCCTTATTAGAGCTCCCTCTGCTTGATATTGCTTCCATTTCTGTTGGAAGCTGAGATCCTTGTTGCTACCAGATTTTTTTTAAGAATGAGCATGCTGAGGGATCAGTGCCGCTTTGTGAAAAAAGCCTAGCTGAGTACTGGCTTTTGTCTTTGAAACTCAGATGGCTCAGCAGGTAGTTGACTGCCCCTTCTGCTTGCTTTAAATTTTAAGTGTGTCTTATCTCCCAAAATGATTTGTCTTTTCTTTGCAGCAGTTTCTTTACTGAATCCACAAGAGAACAAAATCTTGGATGGATATGGAAAATGAGGGCATCTTTTCCTCAGGGTAATGTACAATTGCAGCTTTGTGAAACATTGTTCCATCTATTCCAAAACAATATTTTCTAATAAAAACATCCAGTGAACTATCTGAACCCTACCTTGGTTTTGTTTTTTTTTTTTAGTCTTTTTTTTCCCCGTAGGAACAAACTCCTTTGTTGTGTATAAAGGTATAAAAATTTCAAATGTGCATGAGGATCACAAAGTGCAGCACAGCACTGTTTGAGTATAGTGCCTTGTTCCTGAAAGCATATAATGTATTGCATGTAAAACCTTGTTCCTATTCATGTGTTACCATGGCACTGTGCCCAAGCTAATGGCTCTTGCAGCTTGTGTAATAAAATGTGCTACAGCAGCTATCCTGTATTGGCTTCTGAAGCCACTGTGGTTTTTCACTCACTGTTGTCTAAGCTTGGTGTGATGTAGACATGACTTACATGACTGTCTTGGTTTTGGAGGCTTCTAGCTAGAACTGTTTTTCTACATATTGAGGAGAAAATAGTAATTTGACGTAATATAAGGGCTGTAACCCTACTTTTAGTTTGTTGTTATTTTTTTTTTTTAATTCTGCTCATCTATCATGATATTTTAGTAAGACCACAGTATATTGCAGTCTTCTTTTACTAAGCCTTTGTTATGCTTTAAACACAGAATTTTTTTTGCATTTAAACACAGAATGTACTCCAAAACACATCAGATTCATACAGCTGAGATCATAGACTCAAATGAGGCAAAATCTGTTTATTTTTAATTTCATTAGAAACCCAAATCCACATCATAACTTTGAAGGATGAAATCCAATGAACTAGTCCTAAAAACCATAGAACATCTACCTGAGTTCATGATAAACTGTTTTAATGGACTTCTGGAATATTGCAATGTGTAATATCAGTGTCTTCTGATACTCAGTGAGTAAGCATTCCTAATATTTTTGTTCTAGCACCTTGCCTCCTGTCAGGAGATTCAGTCATGTATGTCAAATACTAACAAGGCTGGCAATTCTGTAAGCATCAGTATTCCTGCAAGCATCAGTATTCCTGCAAGAAGAATGAAAAAACTCACAGTAGAGGAACTCAGTGTTGTGCTCAAGCTTTTACTTACACATTGTGGAGCCAACAAAACCTGCATTTAACACAAAGTTCTCCAATATTTCTGCCTGCTTCAAGTGGTTTATGTTACTTTCTCTTCAGGAAAGCCATTGACAGAGAATGTATTACTTCAGATATACTGCTATGGTCTTATCAAAGCAAATGATATTGGGAGATTTGTACTAAATCAATGGAGTTGGTTTTTTTTTTCTTTGTAGAACTTTGCCAATCCTGTTGCAATCCTATTGACTACAAGTATCCCCCAGTAGCAAATGGCTGTGTGTGCCTTTTACTCTGTTAATACCAGTAGCTGTCATTTTCCTTGTCTCTGACAGCTGAAATGTGAAATCAGGTCGTTATTTTAGCAAGATTTTCTTAATTTGCACTTTCCTTGCTTGACAAAGTTGCTGCTGATAAGCAAGCAGACAGCACAGTAGGATGAGATTATGAGTGTTGTATAATGCACTTGTTCTCTTTCTCTCCATTTTGCTTTTTTCCCCCCACTCATTCTCCGGGAACCGTGCTTCCAGGCACTCTTGGAAAGCTTTCAGTCCAGAAATATAAACATGTCTGAAATTTTCCCCAGTCTGAGATTTCTTATACGCTTTTTGTGGCAAATCAGAAAGGATACCCAAAGTAATTTCTGTGGAGGATGTCACTGGAGAAGTGAAGGCAGAGTCACTCTGAAGATCCCAGAGGCATGAACATCAGGATATAAAAGAGCTAAAGCCATTAATCCTTTGTGTGACTGCTGTGGATACTTAAAGCTGCACAAAAGAGAGAGAACAATGGTAATCATTCAAATACATGTTTACTACCTCTTTACTATGCCTCTTTTGTACTTTGATGGGCTTTTACATAATGCTTCTCATCTGTTCAATGTTATTAGCTGCTAGTAAAAGCTATCTACTTAACACAAGGTAATTTAGATCACCTGAAAATAAAGGACCTTGTAAGGTCTGTTGGGTGTTGTGGTTGTAATGGGCTTCAAGGTTTAAGGGATGCAGAAAATCTTTGGATTTGCAGCTTTAACATCTACATTCATGCAGATCTGTTAGGTCATCCCAAGGAGCTAGCTCAGTAGAATGCATCTTATGTATATCCATACCCTGAATGTTGCTCCAGTTACAACCTATGGCACATTGCACATTAATAATCTATTAATAGACAATATCGGCAAAGTATGTCTAATACTTGTTTCAACCCAAACCACCTGCTTTTGGCCTATCTGTGAGGGCCAGGCTGATTTATGCCACGAATTTACCAGAACTTTGTAGCAAGAGTGGGGGAGATGTGGGAACCTACCCCAGCACTCCCACCTTTTCAAGAGGCAAAACACATATAAACGCGATACACCCTAACCTGTGCCAGAAAAGTATTTTGCTCTTAATATGCATGACAGAATTAAATTTTATTTTCCCATTTGTGGGGATTGTGAGCAAAGATACTCTAGAGTCTTGCCATCATGTAGAAACGGTCAGAAAAGAGTGTCTTCTGTCTTAGTATGTAGTCCAGTTTGGGCCCTAAAGGAATCATCTGAAGGCCATCTGTCCAGGCAGCTGTTCTTCCTAGTGGTACAGAGCAACCCCAATCGGCACAGGAGTGCTTTTAACATCATGAGTCAGTCCTCAGTTTTTGTTTGTATAGAGCTGAAGTAATGTGAGATCTGGCTTCTTAAAATATTTAAATATAGGTGCAGTAACTGCTGGTGTGGTCTTTTCTCGCACATAAGGCTGTGAGCTCTCAATAAGAGTTTTGTTTGACCCTGTTTTCTATATAGTAAATAGTTGAGTATGCCTTCTCATTACGCCACTGTTGCATTTACCATTGGACTTTGTAAACTCACAGTTTTATATCAGTTAAGTATATTGTTGGTTCTCTGTTATGAGTGAAGTGCATAATTCCCTCTGTGACAAAGCTCGTCCTAGATATAGTGAGCTATTACCATGTGCATTCAGAACATCTTGATCCAGGAGAGAACATGATCCAAATTATTCTGAAGATAAAGGGAACTTTTGTCTCCTTCCTACAGACATATTTGTTACAGCAGTCTCACTTGACTGCTATGTGAGCACTTTGAAAATGTCCCTGGACAAGGATGGGGGACTTCTGCTTCAGCCACAAATTAAACTAGGAAATCTGGCTCTGTTCCTGGCATATGGTAGTGTTTATGAAATGGATGACAGAGATTCTCTATGCAATGGCAGTGCCAAGCCTGTGCCTCCTTTCATCCTTCTCTGCCTGCTTTAATCTAGAGGGTGCAGTGCAAGCCAGCCCTTGGCCCCAAGAAGCCGTCTCACTGAAGAGTGGCTGCCTGCATGCTCAGTAGTACTGGCTGGGACCTTGGATGATGGAGATGGACAAACACCAAGTGAGACTGAAAGGAGAGTGTGCCATAGGTGTGAACTTCATGTGTTTGTTCATGAGGTGGATAGGGTGGTCTGAAGGTATGATGCTGACATCCCATGGACCTATTATCCTTACTTTTGAACAGTGAAGGAGGAGCTTTGTGAAACTAGGGCAGTGGGGATGGCTCTGTGTGCTCACAGATGTACTGCCTGGCTAGTGAAATAGCCCTGTGCAGGGTCTATCAGGCAATATGCCATCCTTTGTCCTTGATTCTCCCTGTCAAAACATGTAACTTGGTAAAGTTAGAATTCATATGTCAAGGTTTTTCCATGCTGCCTTGTTTGTTCTCACTGTTCAGTAATAAGCTGAATTGTTGTAGTGGCCCATATGCACCTCAGTGGTTCTCAGAGCAATCTGGTGCTAGACACCTTGTGAGTTCCAGTGTCATGACAGTGTGAGAGAGGATTTTGCCTTGAGAGGCCCCAGTGGCTGCTTACAGTGCAGTTGTTGCATGGCATAGACAGCCATATGGGTCCCAGTGCTAGATAAGGGTCATTTGAGCTCTTACAGGTCTATTTAGCTTTTGGAAAACTATTTTGGGGTCACCATTTAGTGTAGCAGAGAGAGCAGGCAAGTTTGGGTTCATCTCAGCAGTACCTCCAGTGCAGTTTCTTGAGCGTTTATTCCACTGGTAAAAACATAGAAATGGGCTAAGAATCTGTCTCTAAATGAATAAATGTGAATTCAAAATGCATTTTGGAGGCAGTGCATCTTAAAACTACTACTAGTTCATGAGGAAACACGTCACCTCCAGCTGTCAGTGAGTGCCCTGTTAGTTCAAGATTGTGTTTGCCTGGTTTGCCTCTGCCCCCTTACTGGGTGAACTGGTGATCCCATCACCTTGTCTCCTGTCACAGTCCTCAAATGAACAGTGGTACTGCTCAGCTGTCAGCTCATCATAGAGCAGCTGCAGGCAGAGAGAGGGAAAGGCAACATGCCTGCCAATCTTTTTCTTTTTTTCCCTCAGATTTACAGCTGGTTTGGGGTACTTTTTATTTCGGTAATTGGGAAATCTAATTAGATATCCTGTATTCCAAATTAAATGGCTTTTTTGGTTATAAGATATTTTGAGAATAATCATCTGTGAAGACTTGGGACCCAAGTTCCGTTTGCATGTGCAATTTTTATGACTGTGTGAATAACTTCTGTAATTGCTTGTAGGAATTTAGAGTGTTTGCCCAAATGGAAGAAATTACAAATACTTCCTAGCATTCAGTTTTTAAATGTCTGATTTTAGAAACAGGGAAAAAGCTGGCAGAAAATACTATATTTGAATAGAAATGCAATATCAGAAATTGCATTCTGTTCACATAAACTGTCATTTTTGGCGATTTGTGTTATCAGTTGGTGGAAAGTTAAAATTTTGCAGTGATTTTAACACCTGGTTAACCACCACAGAATGTCCTTGGTAATGAGTAAGTACCATGGTATGGAATATATGCTAATTGTGTTCCAATTAAACAGCATTCACTGCAATTACATCTCATTAGGTAAATAATTTCTGAGGGAGATATACTAATTAAGTGGTTTTACTCATTATGTATTTCATGATTAAGATGAATTTACTAAATTTACAGCTGTGCAACTAAAGCTATTTAGAACGAAACATGCCAATATTTACAAAACACACAGAAATTACTTATGATCTCTTTTCTTTGTTGCTAATTATGAACGGTATATAAGGTTTCCTTGGAGTTCCTGTAATGAACAAAATGTTCTCCAAGTGTTTGGAGACCCTCTGGAATATAAATTATTTTATAAACTTAAATTGCCATAGTTATTCAGTTGTCTGAGCTACCTGCTGCTGTCCAGCAGCTGATTTGCTTATTTAAAATAATAGTAAGCTGTCTGTTTTAACATTATTTTGTCATATATGTGGTGGGTTGAACCTGGCTGGTCACCAGGTGCCCACCAAAGCCATTCTATCTCTCTGTTCCTTGGCTGGACAGGGTAGAGAAAATACGACCAAAGGCTTGTGGATTGAGATAAAGATCACTCACTGATTACCATCAGGGGCAAAAACAGCCTGAACTTGGAGATTAGTTTATTTTATTTCCAATCAAATTAGAGGGTAGTAAGAGGTACAATCCAAAACTTAAAACACCTTTCCCTCACCCTTTCCTTCTTCCCAGGTTCATCTTCACTCATGATTTTCTCTACCTTGGCACAAGGGGACAGGCAATGGGGGTTGTAGTTAGTTCATCACACGTTGTCTCCCTGCTCTTCCCTCCTCAGGGGAAGGATTCCTCACACTCTTCCCTTGCTCCAGTGTTGGATCCCTTCCACAGGAGACAGTCCTCCACAGACTTCTCCAGTGTGAGTCTTTCCCACAGGCTGCAGTTCTTCACAAATTGCTCCAGCATCAATCCCTTACACAGCATGAATCCCTTCCTTCCAGAACAGGCTGCTCTGAAGTGGGTCCCCCACAGGACCCACAAATTTTGCCAGCAAACCTGTTCCAGCCTGGGGTCCCCTCTCCACAGGTTCTGCCGAGAGCCTGCACCAGCACAGGTTTCCCACAGGGTCACAGTCTCCTTCAGGTGCATTGGCTTCTCCAGAGTGGGGTCGTCCGTGGGTCTGTGCTCCACTGTGGAACCACACGGGCTGCAGGGGCACAGCTGCTTCACCATGGTCTGCACCAGGGGCTGCAGGGAAACATCTGCTCCAGCACCTCCTGCCCCTCTTTCTCACTGGTCTTGGTGTTTGCAGGGCTCTTGCTGTTGTGTGTACTCACTGCTCCATTCTCTGGCTGTGTCTTCTGCCACACAGGTTTTTTCCCCCTTCTTAAGTACATTATTCCAGAGGCATTGCCACCATCATTGATGGGTTTGACCTTGGCCAATTATGGGTCTGTCTTGGACACAGGGGAAGCTTCTGGAAGCATCTCATAGAAGTTTTTAGCCCCCCTGCTACAAAAAGTTTGCCACAAAAACCCAATTCACTGTATAAAGCTCTTTAATACACAAATGCAATCAGCTGGGACACTTAGGCTCAGAAAAGGTTTTTTTATATCTTACGACAACTTACTTAGTTTTTGCATTATGAGCATTTTGTTCCTTCCTGAGTTGAGCCCATTTTGTTAATTTTTTGATTGCACTTTTCCTGAAGTTCACAAAGTATTAATAGTCTGTATGTAGCTAAGAGAACTTTATTCGCTAATAAGCTTTTATATGGCTTTTATATACAGCTTTACTTCCAGCAAATTAGCCTTCCATACCACACACATGTGTCTATCAGAACGAAGATATTTTGATGGTTATCATTTGTGCCTGGGTAAACACAGCATCCATTTAAGTAACTCCTGCTAGAAGCCAAGAGGGGTAGAAAATTAACAACTGTACAGAGACTCTTGACCTTTCTGGATGACAGACAGGATTGTGATGGATCGTGTATTTGGAATCAAGAGACAAAGTTCAATTCCCGTTCATCATGGCAGTTTGTCAGATTCCTGCAGTTTTCTGACCCATGCCATTTTTCATGGCTATCACACTGTTTTGGTAGATGAATTAAATTTAAATGCCCATTTTTTTTCTGATTTCTCCTATTGCATTTCGAAATTATTTGTTTTAAGATTAAATAGTGGATTTGCAGATTTTTTTAACAAATTAAATGTCTTTCTTTCACTGGTTCTCTGTCCTGTGGGCTCTATTTCACCTGTTCTTTTCTCAGTGAGATCTCTGTACCCTGGGAAACACTCAGAAGCTCAGAGGCCAGAAGGCTTGTTCTGTTCTGCTTTTGTTCCTCTCATGAAAACATAAAGCTATCACTATCCAGCCTCCTCTTCTCATTGTAGCCTAGCATTTATTTTCCTATTAGCAGACAAGCAATTCAATTATTCTCTTTTTTGCCTTCACTCCAGTTTAATTCTCAGAAGAATCTGGCCAGGTGTTTGTATAACTAACATTTCTGTGTAGTCTTGAGGGGTATCTGAGTTGTTTCTCAAGGCATTGAAGCTGAAACGGTATAAGCTTTCTGAAAGGCACATGTAGTTTTGGAAAGATTATCCTTTAAGAGGTATTCTTCTGTGTTTGCCCGTCTTCCTGGATGGTCCTGACTGTGACCTCTGGAAGGAAACTGGAAAGTCAAAGCAGACACTTTTGAATCCTGGGCTTCTTCCTGAAGGTGCCTCTGAAAGCTTCATTTTCTATGTACAAACAGAGTACCATTGGGTGCAAATTCAGGAGAAATGCAATCATCTTTTAGTTTGATGTTTCTCACTCTGACACTTCAGACTTCCTAGGGAGGTTTCTCCTCAAGTTCCCGGATTTTCAATCAGACTTCTGAAACACACATGCTGGACATGACATGTGACTATTAGGAGATTGAGAAGGTGAATAGCTCCCGCTTGTGCTGTCCAGATCAGAGGGCACAGTCAGGCTCAAGCACCTCCTGTGCCAGTGCCCCCAGTGCACCCAGATTTGGTGTTCCTTCACTGTTACAATTCACTCTACTCCTTCCCCCACTCTTTTATGATAAATGGATGGTGAAAATGTTTTGTTTCCAATAAGGGGTTTATCTTATCTGAGCAGAAAATGACCATAAAGTCACATCTGCCTGTATTAATTTATATAACTAGGTGACACAGAGAGAAACAAAGACTAGATATATCACAAATTAGCAAATTGACTTGGGCATAGTTTTGTAACTTTTTTTTTCTTTTCATACCTTTCTCAATAACTTGGAAATTAAATTCTGAAACAATTTTAATAGTTTTAAAGGGGTTCTCAAGAATTCTCAAGCTTCTTTTTTTTTCTTTCACCTCAGAAGTTTGCTTCTTTAAAGGGTTTGCAGTGAGACAGGCTGGATTACATTTTAATGTAGTCTCTATGCATGTGCAAGAAAATAGGAACAGCAAAGCAATCAAAATTAATCCATGTGTGTAGGCAGGTGGAGAAGGCATTTTGTGAGTTCACTTGGTAAGCCATTTACTTTCTAAGGCATCTTGATATAATCCTCCCAAAATTTCTATTGCAGCTTGGTGTAGCAAGAGGAAATGGCATTCTTAATATTTCAGACATACTGCTATATAAGCTGGAAGGAGTAACTATGGCTTAAGCATAAACTAACTAAATAAAAATTAGGGCCAGCCAAACTGTGCAAAGAACTGCAGGGTAATTTCCATCCTTGTTTTTGTCTGGGAGGAAGGTGTTTAATGTGCAGTCATAAGTTTTTATTTCTCCTCATATTTCTTTTTATTGCCTTTTAAATTTGTTTGCCTCCACAAGCAAATTTGTATTTAGGTGTTTGTTAGTGATAAAGCCCAATGAACCAGTTCATTTAATTGAGCTTAAAATTTAGATTTGCAAATATTCTCTAACCTTTTCAATTCTTCGCCATTAGGAATTACATTTACAATAAGGAATTACATTTACAGTTGTGTCAGAGAGAATAGTCTTTGGAATCATGTGAAAAAATGGTAGCTGAAAAACACCTGAACCTCTTTCCATAGCTGTTGGAGAGTTGGGAAATATGTCCAGAAATTTCTATATTCAGACTGTCAGCATATGACATTATAAAGCCAAAACCAAATATTTAATTCTTTATGCTTTGTAAACAAAAGAATTTAAATGTATTTTTCTTTATGCAATAACCACAAGCTACCCAAGGATGTAAGTCAAGCTGAGGTTTGAAATGCAGCTACGAATTAGGTACTAAGTTAATCAATGACTACATTGATGCAATGATTTATTGCCACCATATAACTGTGCAATAACAGTCATGGTCACTGTTCATAGATGCCTCATTGGCTATTTTGTTGCCTGTGTGGCTTTTGTCATGTTCATCAGAAGCTTATCAGGCCCTTTATGCAATAAAGAGAAGTCCTTTGAACCTCAGCTCAAGGAACTCTCAGATAGCAACTCCATGACGGGTCTGGTCTTACATTTTTTCCTAGCACTTGGATTTTCCTTCCATTTACAGTTCAGCTACTCCAATCATCATTTCTTTCAATCAGCAGCATACAGATCCCTGATATCAGAATCCCTTACTGATGATCCTGTCACATCAAAGAACAGTTTGCCACAAATTTAATCTAATTCCAACTCTTGTTAGACTTTTCATATACTTCATCTTTTTAGAGTTTCCTATAGATTAATCCATATTGCCTCACTGAGGAATATATCCCTTTTCAGTTATGGCCTTGTTCTGTTCAAAGATTTTAGTCAGGATTGAGGCCACCAGTGAAAAATGCTTGATGCTGTGTGAGCTTCTCTTGAGCTGCTATTTATGGTACCAGATATTCTGGGTTTGATTTCCTAGAAATGACTCATTCAGCATCCCGTGTTTCTGCAATGTTGAAAATTAGAGTTATTTTATCTGTGAGGTGCTTTTCTCACCTGTGTGTTTGAGATACTGTAGTAACATGCCCACAAATGCATGATAGAGACATTTATTTGTCCTGTGCTTTTGCAGGCTAGCTGTCAAGGAAAGGTTAAAGAATTAATAGCCCTGAGAGTAAAACTGAGCTGAACACCATGTGCTTGAGCTAATTTTTTCATCTAACCTGAACAGTAACCATCTAAATTTTTGTCATTGTTGTCACAAGTCTATCTTCTTGGCTACAAATTAAAGTGTTTAAGGTTCTTGCCATGGCATTCTCAAGACACCTAAGGCTGTGTGAAGGCTGCTTTGAAATGCCTCTCAATAACTTTGCTGTTTTCTGTCTCAGGTGATTTTTCAACTCAGGTGATCAAATGTGTAGATGAGCTGACAGACAGATGACATAAATTCTTATTTGTGCATCTTCTCAACCTTGGCTGAGTTGATTAACCTTACTTAGACATTTCCTCCAGTTTTTTAGTGGACATAGCAGTACTGAAGAGATTTACAGATGATCCACAAAAGTTGAGGATCTACTTCCTGCTGTATTGTGATTATTTTCCCCTTTGCTAGTCTTTCAACTTTCAGACAGTATATTTTTCTTTAAGTGTATCAGGAAGTTTTTACTGGCCTACTTAGTGGAGTATCAAAGTCTGACTTGGAATGCTAGCTCCAAGGAATTACTTTTACTATCAACTTCCTTCTTCATTTTACAATTTTAATTAATTCCAACAATAAGAATTTAGACATGTTCCCTTCTTGGATTAATTTAATTCTTCATAACCTGAAACTATGGCTTTATCAGCTGTAGAAGAAATTGTTCTAATTCTGAGACAGACTAAAAGCAGAGGATGTTTTTTTTAATAAGGTCTTCAGGATATATTTCTGTAATCACATATGGATACTTAAAAACATAATTAATGAAGCTACAGCTTTTCCTCCTCCTACACCTACACTTAACACTATAAAATGAAAACC
Organism: Parus major; assembly: GCF_001522545.3. Lineage (NCBI taxonomy): Eukaryota > Metazoa > Chordata > Aves > Passeriformes > Paridae > Parus > Parus major. The sequence continues at coordinate 41,854,922 of NC_031799.1, forward strand.
TCTGGGCTTTCTTTTCCTTTTTCCATTTTCCCTTTTTCTTCCAAGTTAGTAACACACACTTCAAGTGATATTTAAAAGACAGCAGTGTGGTTCTTGTCTTAGCTAACAATAGTACTGAAATATTGCATTTTAAAATAGAAGTATTCTAAACTGGGAACTTGAGAGGTAAACCTCCTTCGTAATTTTAGTTGAATTGAAGGATTCACATCTCTGGTTGCATAGTCACTTTTACACTCTATTTCTACTTCTGCCTAAACTCAGAGAGATGTCTTTTTCCTGTTATGACTCTAAGCTAATACCTTACAAGGACAGCATGTCTGTAAGGTTTCACTGCTCAGGAGTATGTGCATTTTTTTAGATTTATGAGGCTTCGACCAACATCAGGGTCCCCTTGTGATAGAAAACACACAGTGAGAATCTAGGGATTCAGGAATTTGTACTGAACAAACAAGGCAGACTCTGTCTTGAACCAGGCAGTGTGCCAAGGAGGAGGGCAGCTCAAGGGCTTGCTGGAGCTCAGACAGGGATTGAGCTGAGCTGGGCAGAACAGAGCTCAGATTTTCACAGTGCTAAACCACAAGTTTAACTACAAAACTTCAAAGTACCATTGTAAAATTTTGATTCTGCTGAAGCCAAACACAGATCCTGATGTTGATTAGGCTTTAAACCTGAATACTAGGCAAGATAAAATCTAGTGGTACATGTGAGAACTGATTCCTCTTAATATCCATTAAAATATCTCTGTGTTGGCTCAAATGGTTTAGGGAGGCAAATGAAAACACAACATTGCAGATTTTTGAGACTTTTCAAATATCTTCTCATCTTGTCCTATGTCCTGTGTGCTTTTTGCTAGTTATAATGCAGAAATACTAATACTTGCAAGAGAAATATTACATTTTCTGCAATTAGAACAGATAATTCTGATTTCATTTTCTTGTAAACTAAGGCCAAAGATAGAAACACAGAAGGAACTCTGTGAGTAATTTAAAAGTGAACTGAGGACAGCTAAGTTGTTAAATGAAATGGTCCAAAGAAATGTGTAGTTAGGTACCTCTGTGATGAGTAGCTGAAAAAATTGACAACTGAAGCATGGTCTATTAGAGAGTTTTAATACTAGGGTTGTTGAATTGTTCACAAAGTATTCTCAATGGACAACTTAATGACACAGAGGAAGCTGATTCTTAATATTCCTATTTAGTTCTTGGCTTACAGTTTAAATTCAAAGGTATCAACATGTGCTTACTTCTGCTGAGTACATTTTGGTGTTTGTTTTTAAGGTAGGGTAAATTTGATGAAAATATTGATAAGCAACAGATTACAGAACATACACAGAGATAATGGAAATAGCCCATGGATATGGGACTCCTGGGTTAAACTCTCTATTTACAAGTGGGCTGTTCTCCTTTAGATCAAGTGTATCCATTCAGCCCACATTACAGATCTCAGTTGCACAGCAGGGTTGAGATGAAATCTGAAGAACTATGCTGTGTCAAAACGTAACATTTCTCCATGCTGGCTTACTTGTAGTCTTCAGCTGCTTAAGGCAGGAATATGTCAGATTGTGGATGTCTCTGTCACCCAGCAGAAAGTTCTCAGTGTCTCCTGCTGGCTCTTGTTTCCTTATCTGCTTTTAGTTAATGCACAGACATTCTGGCTATATTTTCAGAGTTGCAGGTACTCACAGCAGCAAACTTTCAAGCAGGAAAGGTCACTTAGTTGTTTTTGCTTCATGTAGCTGTGGACAATTCCTCCACTGTTTAGATTACCAAGGAAACCTCTTTTCCTCTTCCATGCTGCACAATGGGGAACATGCTTTATGAAGACTCAAGGTGAATGTCTTGCAGAGGTATGCAGAGGTGAGAAGATTCTGTTGTACAGATACTAAATCAAAATCTCCAAGGGGATTCCAAATTCTGTAGGGTCCAGAGTGAAATTCTGTTTCCTCTTTGCCTTCCTTAACAAGCACTTTTTGGATGATTTATCTGACAACTGTGGTCAGATAATAGTAGTTTTAGAAGCAGTAACATATAATAATTAGAAGCAATGCTAATGGAAATAAATAGAATAACAATCATATTAGTTACAGTAAAAGTCACAATTAGGGCTGTTACATAGAGAGAAAATGCTAATCACTTTTCTATGCCTTGAAGCTACAACAGAACCCATGTAACTTTTAAATGTTCACAAGACCTACAGTATTATAAAAACACATTATTTGAATAGAGAAGAAATTAAGTGTTTAGGATCTACTACATGTACCTCTAAGATTACCCAGATACAAACCTTCTGACCTCTTAATGAGTGACACTTAGTTGTATTGGAACCACCTAGAGTGAGTGGGGGTAGCTCCTGTCCTGACTAATAAGTATTTATAGAAGCTGTAACTTAGCTGCAGAACTAGAGGAAAAAAAAAAGATGTATTAAAGGAGTTAGAAAAATAATGTGTTAGGAATTCATCACAAAACACCTATAGTTTGTTTGCTTTTACACTGGTTAGAATGAAAAATATGCTGTGAATTGAATGAGATAACTCAAAATGCAACCCTTACTTCCTCCAGCCTGGCAGTAATTTTTCAGTCTCATTGACCCAACTCCAAGGCTCTTTATGTAATTTCTTCCCCAGTCTGAATATAGAAAATGAAATTAAATGCTTACTTTAAAATAAGCACTGAAAATAAATAACTTCTCTGAAAGATGTAAAATTATTAAAAAAAAAAAAAAAAGAATATATTAGTGTAACTTTTTTAAGTATAGTTTTCTTCCTCCAGAAAAAAACAAAACACCCCAATTGTTTCTTTGTCATCTTGTGAATATTTTGGGTTTGTATGGTCTTCATAAGTTAGTGGCTGTAGCAGGAAGCCAGCTATTCTTATTTTATCAGTTCTGACTTTATTTGGCTGCTTGAAGATAAGAGAGCATAGGGACGGCTGAAAAGCAGTATTTGCTCTAAGCCTGCAGCTGTGAAAGATGATGATCTAATTTCTATTGACTCTTCTTGTGATGGTCAAAATTGTTATTCAAAGAACAGCAAACATCTTTCTGTATGCCCTGAAGCCAACAGACCAGATTGAAGTGGGAGGCTCCAAAGAGAAATTATGGAGTGGATCCTCTAAACCTGTTCAGTTTCTCAGCCATAGAAACTATAGAATAAGTGGTGCTCTACTTCAGAATTAAGATGAGTGTACAAACAAAAGTAAGGACATCAAAGATTGCTTGTTGTTCTGTGTAACGGGCTATGTTTTGTCTAGACAATTTCATATGATTACTAGTGGCACAGGAGTGTAAGGTTTAACAGGGAATTCCTTGTGTTTATAAGTTTGAGCAACTCCCAGTTTCAGTGGGAGGTTTATTCAGGGTCTATCAGACCCATAAGCAGCTGTTCTGTCTATCCCAATGACTGCTTGTGTTGTTCCTCCCTAACAAGAGGTGAATCATGGGCAAAAGTTGCTGTCAGCTGGGTTCTTTGATTTTTCCTTTTTTCTCCTTTGTTTTACTCTAAGTAACTTTGCAAAAGAAGCAAGTTTTAAATTAAATATAGTAAGTATCATATATACTGGGTGTTGCTTAGTAGTGCCTTCATTTATGGCTGATAAAATATCTATTACTCAATTAATATGATGGTAAACAGATTAGCACAATGAGTATCTGCAAAATAAATATTGATCCATTACCATCTTCTGAAAAATAGTTATCACTGTGTTTGCCTGTAGAAAAGAATTATCAATATTTAATCCATAATCCCTGTAGGTTCTTGTGAACAGTAATGAATATTTTTTTTATTTCTGCTTGTCATGCAGATTAGCTGTGTTGATGTTTTCCTGTTGTTTTTGATTTAAAGAATAGTTAATGCTGTTAATTTTTGGTAACCACTGATCTCTACCTGTATATCTTCACAGGGATCTCTTTATACCTTAAAAATTAATTATTCAATGGCCTTAATGCAGTGCATGGCTGAAGTCAAAACTAAACTGAATTGTCACTTGACATACCTGCAGAAGAAGTATTCCAATGGATTTATGTAATCTGCATTAATGAAATACAAGAAGAAAAGCAGTGCTGTGAAGGATATTGATTGGGACAGTTTGATTGTTGTCAGAATCAGGAACAGAGCTCTGATCTCTCCAGTTTTTGCCAAGGTGACTTAATTGACATGCTGTAAAAGATTTATTGGATGCTTGAGATTTCTTTTCATTATTTTCCACTCAGCATGTCCCTGTTCAGGAACAGATAAAAGATTTGTGTTTGGTGGCTGTCATGACAATTTTGCAAGTCAGTAATGTTTCCTCTATTCCTTGAAGTTTGTCATGACATGACACTGGATATGAAGAATACTGCTGCAAATTTTCTTGATATGGGAGTAAATAATAATCTGTCTCAGGAAAGAGTTATGTATTAAAAATGTCAGAAAGGTGTTTTTTTCCATACAAATTTTGTTGTTGTTGTTGTTGTTGTTTTTGTTTTTTTGTTTTTTTTCCCTGGAGGGAGGGGAGTGGATTTGGGATTAATTTATGATGAAATATTTTCTGAGGCATGAGCTTTTGAGGGGGCTAGTATGTCAGTCTATGTTTTATACATTCATATGTCAAATTACACTGAGAAATGTAACTTAATACAAATCTCATTGTAGACTGATAGTACAGCATGCAATTTATGATAACTATATGGGCAAAGGAAATAAAAGTAAATTTCTTAATATGGACTTAATTAGCCGATGCTCTGCTTTTCTTCAGAAATATATCTTGCATTTATTTTATTACATTTTAATGAGTTTTTTTAATGTAATTCACATAAGGGCTTAATAAATAGCTAAATAATTGCAAAAAATGGCATCAAATATAGGCACAGAACTGTAGTGAAGTCAGTTTGTGAGGCCACAAGAGATTATCTGTGTAGCACAGATGATCATGGTGACACAAAAGAAGGCTATAAAGAACTAGAAAAGTTCATTTACTCTAGACAGGTTTAATTTTTTTAATTTGTTCTTTCTTTCTAAAGCTTTAGTTTTTTAGTTTTTCAGGTAGAAATTCTATCCTTATAAGAAAGTACTATGATAATCTATCATAGTACTTTCTTATCTTAAACTTTATAAATTATTTTTCATGAAGTTTAAGTTCAGTTTCTCTTATTACACCACAAGCTTTTTTTTTTTGTTTTTGTCACCAAAGACAAGAGTGTATATGACTTTTTTCTTTCCCATTTGAAGAAGCCTCTTAAATATTTAAAGACTCATCATTTTCTCTCAAGCCTTGTCCTTCTCCACCCCTCTGCACCCCTGGCTCATGTAATCTTTTCAACTTTAGACTAAACAAACTCAATCACTGCAGTCTTACTTAATTGCTTGTGTTTTGCAGATACCTCATCATTCCTTTTTCTCTACTCTGGATTGTCTCCAATTTGATGCACATGATTTTTTTGAAGTGCAGTATATATAACTGGGCATTGGACTTTAATTTTAGTAGTGCTGAGTAGAATAAAGAAATTATGGTGTCTGATATGGAATATGCGTAGTTTTCATTTTCAGTTATTTCACTTCAAGATTAAGTGTCATGGGTTTATAATTCTCAGTCAGAAATTTCACCAAAAATATCTTACACTTTGCTTTAGGTTAGAGGCTGTCTGGAAAAAGAGGACCACATAAGCAGTGAATTGTAATAATATACTAATTACTTAGTCATGCCACAAAAACCTTAACATTCTGATCTTACTCTCCACAAAAAAAATTCTATAAAATTTGAGATTCTTTTGTCTTTCCTAATTGATTGGCTTATGGAGCTAACCAACCTGCAAAGGGTTTTAGAAAGCATATTTGCTTCCAGTACTATTCTTTCAGTATTTGAGATTTATGGCCTGGTTAAGAATTAGTCACTGAAAGAAACTGTGAATCATTCTGAATAATGAATAGATTTGGTTGCATACAGTTTGTGAAAAAGAACAAAGGGAGAAATAAATTTTAAAAATGTTAATCCACTCAACTCCAAGAGGACTTTAAGCCACGTTTTAGACCTTTAAGGAACAGGTAACAGAAAAAAAATGTGAGAGCTTAACATAGGGTCTAGAAAAAGTCAAAGATAGAGTTAGAATTAGACTTCTTAGCTTTTTATTTTTCTGTTTGATGATGACTCTAGTTTTGTTTCCACATTTGTTTGTGCATTTAGAGTTCTTGAGGTTAGGGGTATGGATGGAGGGCCTTAGAGAGCCATACAAATCTTGAATTACAATACCAACAAGCTTACCAATGAAGGGAAAAGGAAAACAATGACAAGAACAGCAGTGATGACAAGTCGAGGCTTAGAGTGCAATACTTGAAATTGCTTTGCAAGTTGCCTTGACTGTGGGGTTAGACACAATTACAGTCCTATTGCACCGACAGCTAATTCCAGAACACAATAAAGCATAGATTTTTCATAGCAGAAAGAATACTAAATGCACAACATAAAGCACTAAGCACCTTGTAAGCAAATCAGAATGGTAGGCTGAGAACATGAGGAGTTAGGGTTTATCTTGGATCACCGTCTTAAAAATTAAATGATGATTCTTTATGTAGATCTACCAGCAGGAAATGCCAAAAATGTGTGAGAAAAAAGATTATCCACAACCCAAATAGTGGGTGCAAACTCAGAAAATCAAATAAAGAGAGTAAACTTCAGAAGTATGAAAGACAAACTTGAGGGAAAGTGGGAAAGCTGAACACTGATAGTCCTTATATTCAGCTGAAAGTCTGATTTCATCAGTTCTGTCAAAAGCACAGATGAGCCATAAGCAAGTCTGTAGTAAAAAGGGCTGAAGTACGTCCAAAATGAAGATTTCAAATTAAAATAAAAATAAACCTTTAAGGTTATGAACAAAACATTTCACCAGGCCATGAGATTTTTCACATAAGAGGACCAGAATATAATAAGATATTATAGAATATAGCATAATAAGAATAATAAGCAGTAATTACATGAATCTGGGAGTTAATACTGCTGAGTTCTAGCGTAGGGTGCTTGAGGCAGCTGTTTTTTTGTTCACCTTATTTTAGAACTTCAATATTAAGAAATTTTTTAAATTTTGGTTTACTTGTATGTGTTCACTTGCTTTTGCCTTCTTCCCATTGGTTCTGCCAGGAAATATATTTGGAGGAAAGATATTCCAGCTTTAGAAGAAAGGAGGTTTTTGACTTTACAGAAGTGGTTCGGTATTTCTAATGAATGGATTAGAACACTGTGTCTTCTGTGTACATTTCTACACCTATTTGTGACTTTGTAGATTACAATGTGGAAGTGTTTTCTGTTGCTCAGTTGTATTTTGACTTGAAATATTGTGATATTTTGTGACTAAGCCATGGAAAACTTCATTTTATAGTATTTGCTTTTTGTTATTAGTAACGATGTCTTTCAGATTACTTGTTCAGTTACAGCTTGCATCACTATGACTCACCAAAAATCCTGCTTTGCCTGACTGGAGTGCTAGACAGTTTGAGCAAAATCGTTCCCAGCTTCTTTGTAGAGGCTGAGCCTGTGGTTTTTTGTTTCTTTTGTATAAATACAGAAAGCTCAGGGGCTGAAGACGATGTAAAGATCTCGCTCCTAAAATCCTGGTGAGATTTACTGCTTGTATGAATTTTGGCTACATGGCACATACTTGGCCATGATGAGACCTCCCACAAGTGCTGACTCTATGAGCAGGGTTTACGGGGTTGAAAAGAAATATTTTCCTTGGAAAACAGAAACTGTAAAAATCAACACTAAAAGTAAGTAAACTTTAATTTAGACTAATCCAGATATTTTTTTACACTGATCAGAGACTCCTCTTATGGTGGACTGTGAAAGCTGGAGTACACCGGGCTGATTTGAATCACCTGAAAATCGTAGTTTTGCAAAGTGGTGGTGTCTGAATTTTGGTTACCAGTTATAAGTTCAAATACATCTATTTTGAATTCTTTATACTTTATTGTTCAACCTGGTTTTCTGTAATTGAGGAAGACTGAAAACTCGCTGATTCTGGGAGAAATCACTCAGACGTGATGTTTGGTTCTGCCATGGTTAGCCCAAGAAACAATCTGTCATGGATTGTGAAGAATTTTGAGGGAAAAGTTCCCTGTTCAGCTACCCTGCATTACTTGCTAAAGTTCTCAGTAAATCAGCCTTTCTCTGCAATTTCTGGTCAGATTTTGTATGCAAGGGTGTGCTTCCAAGATATTCACATGGAAGCCAATGGCTTCCTGAACCTGTTTTTCAAACACATTGCCTTTCATCTTCTTGAAAAAGCATTTGCTACCCATTGTGCAGCACCACTGTCTCTTCTTCCTACATCTATGGAAAACATATTTTCAGTGCTGTTTCATTTTGGTTTTTGTTGGTTGTTTTTTTTTTGTTTTTTTTTTTT
>NC_031799.1:41863313-41904805 GCF_001522545.3 Parus major
TTTTTTTTTCTACCTACAAACCTGCTTGTTTGAACTACTTTCCATGAAAATGGGTATATTCTTTGAGAACTCATTAGACAATTCAAAACTTGAGTCTTTACCTCTGGAAATCCCATCTGACATAGCAGACAATAGATAGTACCACAGCAGTAGAAGACTCCAAACCGCTCCTACAGTAGTCTGAGGTATTTTTCATGCATTTGACAATGACTAGAAGATAATTCAGAATTTTTAAATCATGATTTTAAATTGCTTCAATGCAGCACCAAATGTGATGAGAGTATCAGCTGGGTGTGGGTGCAGTTATGTGCAGGATCTGGTATGAAAGCCCCAGTCCAAGCCCTATGCTTGTGCTCTCCATTCTGTACCTCAAAATGTGTTGACCCAATTTCAAATTAGACTTGCTATCTGGGCTTTTTGTATTACCACAGATGAAATATCCAGCAAAATCTTTGTTGTCAGCTGCTGATAGTTATTCCTTCCGAAGCCACCAGGAGCTGCTGGAGCTTTTGCTAAGCTTGTCTTGGCTGCAGCTTGCTTTTCACTCAGCTGTATATCTTGCAGTATGCCTGCATCTTCTTATATAAAAACAAGATGTTGTGAGTAAGAAAGGTGAACTGTGATGGTTGAATCTTGTGATTATTTTATTAAATCTGCATCTGCAGCTTGCAGTTGAGTTGATTAAATTTTTTTACTTGAAAAAGGTAGTAAGTTAGAAGAGTATACCAATTTCTTCCCATCACTGACAAAATTGTGATTATTTTCTCTTGAACTCATTTCTATGTCTTTTAGAAGAATGACATAGGATATTGTCCCCAAAAGGAATGAGTTCAACGAATGTGATCAATTAAAATCAAATAGAAAAGGAAGTTGAGGCTGCTTTCATCCTTCCTGTGAAGAAAGGATTAACCCCTCTGATCAAAAGTTTTCAGCCCAGAAACTATGTCTGCCTTATGTAGTGATGCTCAGCTCCTGCATTGGGCTATTATTTTTACCTTTTACTGTTTGAATATATTTTTTATTCTTGTCAGATGTCCACATTTTATTGCATGTGTTTATATATTCATTGGAGACAGCACAACTATAAAAAAGTTGACAGAAGAGATTTAAAAGGTTATATTTAGTTCCTGAGAAACACTCTTCAGACTTTCTCTGAAGTCACTGATCCCCAAATCACCTCAACATATATTTTACATTGCTGTTCATCATACAGTCCACAGTGGTGTACAGTTCTATCTGTGCCTGGTTAATAATAGGGAGTTAAGCAGACATCATTTTAGCTCTCTTCTTTCCTCTCTGAATTACTACCTGCTTGTTTGTTTGTTTTTTGTGGTTTTTTTTTCCCAAATATGTAAGATTTCATAATCTTCCTTCCCTGTGCTTTTTGTCAGTATTTTAATCTTATATGAAAATATAAGATGCAGCTGTGAGTACTTTGACATCAGGCTATTTCTTTTTTTAGTGTTTAGTTGTTGGTCCCTACTGTCTTCTTTTTTCTTAACAGCTGCCTCCTAAAACAACAATATCCTTTATTCAGCTACTTGTGCATACTCTGTATGAAATCTGTTTTTCAATTTCTGTACTAATAGTATGCCTGACAGGTGCCTTCCTAATCTTCACAGCATAAATTTTCAAGAAAGTATTTTCTATTATGTGTAAAATGTGTAAAGATTCCCTTCTGAAGACATTTAATTTGTAAATGCATTTTCTGTTTAGTGTGTTTTTTTTCAGGAGCTGGCTCTGTTCCATTTTCTGCCATCATCAGCATAGATTGAAGATGTATATTTTTGTGTCTTACGTTATCCCTGAAAAGTTAACTACTATAAAAGTGATGGGTTTTTTTTTTTTGGGTTGGGTTATTTTTTTTATTTTATTGTTGTTGGGTTTACCTTTTTTTCATTTGAAGCATATTAAAGTATCTGGAGCATAGTAGGTGACAGAAGGAAAAGATGGTGGAGACAATCTCATTTGCTTGATGATTCTGTATTTATCTCCAATGCCTTTTAATCAATTTATCTTTAAAAGATGATGTCACCAAAATGAAGAAACAATGGCAAGCATCTGATTAGATGGCAGAGTTAAAGGTGCTTTTGATATCTAAACTTAATTTTTTTCTGGAAGTGAAATAAATATAGATTGGCCATAATTTTGCAGAAACCATACAATTGAGCTTTTCTGCTGGGAATGGAGCTTCAATTTTGAATATGTCAGTAAAACCTAAGAGATGGATGTAGGTGCCTAACAGCAGAATTTGGGATCTGAATTTTTTGATTTCTTTTTCTTGGATAATTTTCGGCTTCTCCTTCTATCAATGCCCAGTCCCCTATAGTCTCTTAATGCCTCTTTCTCTGGGGCCAGAAAGGATCTCAAACACCTGCCATATACTTTTTATTGAGGTATTTCTGGCCCTTAATTTACAGCAGCTTTTAAAATTGTTTGACAGCCATGCTGCAAACTTACTGGCCAATGCTAAATTTCTTTACAGTAACCCTGAAGAAGAAGTGTATCATGACTATTGGAGAATATATATTTAAATTGATAGTGACCTAAGACAGACTAGAGCATTCACTCTAAATGCTGGGCCATTTTAAAGATGCAGTATATAGCAGAGAACGTGAATGGTCCCTCTTTTCTCCTCTTTGTTACATGAGGCTTATGTATTTACTATCCCAAAGGATGCCTTGGCCACAGGTTCTCGTTTTGAGATCATAGGTTTCTGCTATCCGGCCCCAAATGTCAAGACTGTGCTGTTGGATTAATTTTTTCTTGCTAAATTTAATCTAAATAGAATGAATATTCTTGCTTTCCAATAATACCTTTCCCCCTCCCAATTTATTTTCATCAGTATTGTATTTATACTGATTTTTACAAAGTTTAGATCTGTACAGTTATTTCAGTTATCTGAAGTATCTGTTTTACATCACTGCAACTGTAAGTATATGGTGAAATCGAAAGCCTTGGAATTTATCCTAAATGTCATATTGCATCCTTGGTCTCAATCACAAAAATAATTGATAACAGATTTAGTTGTGATCATGATTTCTTGAATCATAATATAACCCTCAAAAGATCATCTGATCCAACCTTTCATGGGTGAGAATGCCTAGATGAGATTACACAGCACCCTGTCCAATTGCATCTTGAAAGCCTGCAGTGAATGGGACTCCACCACATCCCAGGATATTGTTCCCTGGAGTGAAGGATGGTTCCCAGTGCAAAAAGATTATTTCTTAAGTTGAAACAAAACCTATACCCATTGCACCTTTTCTTCTCTCTTACTTTATAAAGAGAAAGCTTATACTCTCTTTCTAACATCCTTTAAATACTGAAAGACTCTGATGAGGTTCCCAGTGAATTTCCTCTTCTCCTGGGACATGAGACCTGAATCCTTCAATCTTTCTTCGCAGGCCAGGTTGCCCTTCAGTTGTCTTAATGGCCCTACTTTTGAACTATCTCCAGTCTGTCCACATCTTTCTTGAATTGTGTGGGCCAGAACTGAGCACAGCAGTCCAGATGTGGCATGACAAGTGCTAAGATTAGGATGATCATGTCTGCATCTCTGCTAATAATACCCCTGTAGATGCAGCCCAGGATCTGATTTGCCTTTTTTACAGCGACTCAACTGACTCATGTTCAGCTTGTTGTCCACGAGGACCCCCAGCATTGTTTATGTGGTTCCCCAGCCACATGGATCCTAGTCAGTACAGGGCTCTTTGGTTATCCTGACCCAGGTGCAGAACTTTGCTCTTGCTTTGGTTAGACTTTGTGCAGTTCTGTTCCTGCTAGCCCGCTGTATTTCAGCCTGACAAGGTCTCTCTGTAAGACAGCTCTCGCTTTGGATATGTCCACTTCAACACACAGCTTAGCATCATCATCATACCCCGTGAGGTTGATTTCAAACCCATCATCTGAGTCATTCATGAAGATGATGAAGATGTTGAACACTGTGCTACCCACTATTGATCCACTGGGGACTGCACATACAGACAGGCTGCCAACATGAGGAAAAAATCCTGTATTATTTCTCAACCTATACTTCTAGAAGTCCATATGTAGCAGAGTTTGCGTTATGTTGGTTTTTAGTTGTTTTTTTATTTTTTTCCCTAGCATACTAAAAATATAGTCACTAAATAAAATAGAGTGTAGCTTTTGCTGGTAGAAGGCAAGAGATGGGGGGATCTGCTCCTATAATCTCTCAGCAATTTTGAATGCAGGAGTAGCTGGGAGGATTGAAACTCAGTGTTATTTTCTTTTAGTTTTTTGGCTGGACGTAAGTATTGATGTAAGATCAAGATTAAGGATTTTTAATGTGATTTCCCAATAAATCTCTGTAAAGAGAGAGGATATTTTGATTGGCTGCTGTGTTGTCTTACTTTATTTTCAGAACAACATGAGAATGCAAACTCAAGTAATGCAAATTCTTGGGCCAAATCTTTCATGTGAAAGAGAAATGGGGAGTTCTTCTGCTTTCCTTTCCCTCCCACATGTCCTGTGTGCCCAGGAGGGGCTAGGAGAGGGAGTGTAAGGACCTGCAAAGGTTTTGAACAAGCAGACAAGTGACATCCTCAGAAGCAGTCCGGCACCATGGCAGTGTGTGAGGGATTGTGAGGAGCAGGGAAGCACTCCAGAGGTGCTTCTGCTTTTTCTGTGAAGAGACCTGCATAACTCACAGAGCATTGGTTATCTGCTTGTAACTGGGAGGCAATGTAGCTCATGTGGTAGTTCATTCTGGAGCATGATTCTCCTGTCTATTAACAGTTTAATAAACTACTCCATTCCCTCCCTCCAGCAGAATTATAGAATAGTTTAAGTTGGAAAGGTCCTTGAGAGGTCCTCTAAGTCCATCATTAAGTCCACCATTAAACCACGTTCATCAGTGGCCCATCTACACATCTTTTAAACGCTTTCAGGCGTGGTGACTCAACCACTTCCCTGGATAGCCTGTTCTAGGGTTTGACAACCCTTCTGGCAAAGAAATTTTTCCTAATATCCAATTTCAAACTACTCTGGTGCAACTTGAGGCCATTTCCCATTGTCCTGTCACTTGTTACCTGGGTGAAGAGACCAATCCCCATCTGGCGACAACCCTTTCTCAGGGAGTTGTGCAGAGGGAGTTGTGCAATACCTCCCCAGAGTCTCCTTTTCTCCTAAACAATCTTAGCTCCCTCAGCTGCTCCTCATAAGACTTGTGCCCCAGACTCAATGCACTTTGAAAAGATACCCTGGATCCTTCTCTTTTCCCATCTGAGCTGCCCCAGCTCTCTCAGCCTCTCCTTACATGAGAGATACTCTGTTCTGCAGCCATCTGAGTGGCCCTGCACTGGACACTTGCTTCGCTATGTCCATCTTCCTCTTGTACTGGGGAGGTCAGAACTGGACACAGCACTCCTGATGTGATCTTGAAGGGTCTCTCACTTGACCAGAAGGTGATGCTTCTCCTAATTTCCTGACCCATAAGGATGCAGGTCTTCTTTGCCCTTAGTGTGCATTAGAATTGTTGTTTCATGCTTGAAAAGCAGGAAGGCTTGCCCAGTAGTAGTCTTCTGACCAGCTGTAGAGAAAGCTGTTCCATGGAGTTGAAAGCATATTCTGTTACATGAGATGATTTCCAAATGCACTAGGGCTTATGCTCTTTCATCTTGCTGTCAGGACATTCTACACAGCAGAGAAAGCAGCTCAGCAAGCAGAATGTAAGCCCCAGGTGGCAAAGCCTGAAAAATGAGTTAAATATAACTTTATGAAATAGCTTTAATGGCCATGGCAAATAGTACCCTTATGTTTGGGGTTTTTTACTTACTTACTTTTTACTTTTCCTTACTGTCAATGAGATAAAATGCAAAGAAAGAGAACCATATATGTGGAAGAAGATTGCTTTTCCTGGCAACTAATAAACTTAGAATTCTTCTCTATAACTGAGCTATGCCCACACAGATACATCATCATGACTTAGTTTTGCATCTTTCCATCACTAATAGGAAATATAAAAGTGCTACTGTATGCATGCCTCTTTTCTCACATACTTCTCTGGGAGCAGAACTATAAGTCTTCTATCATTGCTACTTATTCAGGAAGAGTAAAACATGCTGTAAAATAAAGTAATAAAAAAAAAAAATAACAGAATAAAGCATACTAACATTTTCCAGTCTTAAAATTTTTTGCCCCCCCTTAAAGAGGCAACATCCTGAAGATGACTGCTAGGGCCCCTTGCAACACTGCTGTTGGAATGTGGGCATTTTGCAGTTTCACAGGGCCACTGCCAAGTTAAACTTTAGAGAAGCTTCACTTACATGTATAACCATTTTTCTTCTGTTAATTTTTTCAAACTAATGTAATACTGTAATATGTATATAATGTATATAATGTAATATGTAATAATGTAATAATGGTGTTTCCTCACCATGAAAAAATCACAGCAAGATTTTAGGAGGCTTTTGGAAAAAAGCTGACCAGAGGATTTTATAAAATGAACAATAATTTCATTTTTTATAATTTTTTTAAAAATTTTATAAATATTTTATAAAGGTTATTTATAGATAACTCGTAGCTGCAGCCACTGGAACTCAAGGTATAGCCAATGTCTTCTCTCTTTCTCTGTAATAATTATGACATACAGGAATTAAAAGAAATCCTCAAATCTCATCCTAGTTAGATTACTGAGTAGCAGAGGTGTGTAGTAGAATTTTTAAGATGTGTTTTAACATAAATAATATTTATTTTAAAAAAGAATGGGAAGAAGGAGAAAAATTAAGGGAAAATAACATATAGGAGAAAAAAAGTAGTGGACTGTGGTAACAAAAGGTCTGACAGAAAATGATAAGTTCTGCTGGTGAAATTATGGTTGTGTAAAAGCTTGATATGTTGCAGCCTTCTCTGAGCAAGCAAGAGCATGATGCTATAATACAGAAATGTGGCTAAATACAGAACCTTTTCTTCAAAGGCTTAGTTTGTGTTAAAACATTATAAACATTACAAAAACAACCAAGGTTTTCTTTGTGAAAAAAGTAGTCTTAAATTTAAGTAAGACTACTTAAGAGTAGTCTTAAATTATCATCCTTTAACTCAGTTCTCAGATCAGAGGGGCTGATTTAAGATGAGGGATAGATCTGTGCTTGGAAGATATGAAGAGCCCACCATGGAAAAGCCTTGCAGAGCATCAGCCAGGGAATGGGTAAACCAGACAATAATAGGACTTAGAGTCAGGTGTTGGCTTACTGATGACATATGGGAAATAGTTTAATATTAATAACATTAAGCTGAAATACAATCTTCTGCAGAGCATAGTCTGCTCTTAGTTTCAGAGTTTAAATTGTGAGAATGTAGATGGTTTATGGACAAAATTAGATGATTTTGACTTTAAACCTGAGAAGAATGCTCTCCTTCAGTGCCATCTGATGAATTAAAGGACCTCAGAAGCTAAGTTCTAAAGAAATGCTGATTGCTATAATCTGTATGTTTGCATTTTAAGGAGTAGCCTTGGAGAATCCATGCCAGAGCCATTCTTCCCTACCTGTGAACTACAGAAAAAAAGTGCCACATTATTTCTAGCTTCAGTTTTCTTCAGCATTAAGGGAAGATTGATGAAAATGGGAGTAGAGAATTGGTTACAGATTGCTATGAATGGACAGATTTTGGAGATCACAACTTGGATGTAAAAGTGGTTGAAGACTAAATGATTTCCCTGGTACTAAGAATCATGTTTGTGGAAGAAACATATCACCAAGTATCACCAATTTCATATAGATCATGTGTGTTGTGTATTTATATTTTAGTCAGATCAGCCACAGGACACAGAGCATGTATGCTTCCTCCATGCCTCTTTCATGTTGTCTTTGGGAAAACACATGAGGCTGATCACACAGAGCATATTGTTTGAAAATACCTTGAATAAATATAAAATATCAGACTGTATTAGAAGGGCACAGATTTTCCACTCTCTACTTGCAGGCTGAAATTTGGATTTGTATTGTTCTGAAACTTTGGTGTGTGAGCAAATGCACTTTAGAAGACGGAATTGAGGGACAGGGGATACACCTTGGAATATTTGGCATTTTAAGCCTAGTGATAAAATTTATTTATTTATTTATTTGTTTATTTATAGTTTATCCTGAATATATCCATGAATATAATATTCTACTTGAAACAATCTTTGGAAACTGTTGCACACAAAACACTGAAAACCAGTATAACAGTACAATGTAGCACTTCAAAAAAAGTTCATTTCATCATGAACTCTTTTCCTATCTTTAAAAGCCTACTTATCCTGAATATATAACTAAGGTAGAAAACCCCAAAGAAAATTATATAAGAAGAAAATAAATCTAATTATTTCAAAGAACAGTTCTTGTTACTATCCTTCTCTTTAATCTCTTAGATTCTCTGTGACTTTACCTTGTTTCTCAGCTTCTGATTTGTCTGATTCTTGCCTGACATTACAATGAGTCTGACAGAATGTGCATCAAATACCAATGTTAACTTTAGCTGTACTTTATGTAAGAAATTACCTTTTTGTAGGAGCTGTACAGAAGCTTGGCAGGAGCTAAGACATAATATCCGCAGCTCCAAAAAGAGCTTCATATTGCCAAGTCCTTGAGGCAGAAACATTGTCCCACTTTGTGCCCATCCAAAAGTGGCAGAGCCTTCTTCTGTGCTGGAAGCAATTTGAGTTTGTCTCTAGGTGTATTAGTCCATGCCATAGATTGTCTAAGAAGATGACTTTAATGAATATCTAATAAGCTTAATTTTTTCTCATCTGAAGTACATTTAATGCCATGTGCCTGCCCATATGTGGGCACAGAAATGCAGGAACTGTAGTATTGCCACAGTGTTCTGCAATAGTTTCAGTTTATGTTCCTGAGTCTTCAGTTAGTTTCTCCATTGACCTGAGGCTCTCATAACAAAAAAAAGTCCATATTTTACAGAAAGATAAAGAAACCTTTTAATTTTTCAAGAATGCACAGTCTCTTACTGAATCTCAAAATGAAACAAAAAGTAATTCTAATTAAAATTAGCTGAATTACTGAAAATTATGTATTATTTTTGATTGCCTTCTTTTTCATTAACGTTTTCCTCAAACTACAAATCGTTGTGCAACTCAGGAGGATCTGGTCAGTGCTCAGTCAGCTCACTTTCTGCTCCCACTAGCAGGTAGCCCGCAGTTTGGCCAAGGATGACTGTCAGGAAGAAGCCACAATTCTCAGAACCATGTGAAAAGGACAAGGAGCTGGTGACATTGTATCACAGAATAGAAGATAGCAGCTGAGGACAACAAGCAACAATCAACATGGGGTGAAGTTTGAAAGGAAAGAATGCAGCAGTGGGTAGCAGTCTCAGAATAATTTAGGATTTTTAAGCAGATCCTTAGCAGATAAAACTAAATGATTTAATGCTTAATGTCCTGTATAGTTTATTTGTTATGGTTTCCTTTATAGCTTAGCAATTGTAAAGCATTTAAGTAGTTGTTTGCTACATCATTAGACCTCGCATCAAATGACCAAGTACAGAAATAAAACATGCACTTCATTTTACACTTCTGACACATTAAGTAGAAGTGATGTCACTACGAAACATGATCTCTTTGCAATGATTATATATCCTTCAAAAAATAGTTTGAAGTCTCAAAATCTTTTGCCAGATACCTTCAGGAGAATAAAGGTAAGTTTTAAAAATAGTCACAGAGCTAATTAAGAGTTAAATGCTGTGGGAGTAAAAGGTCAGTTCTGCCTTCAAAAATTTAATAGCAGTACACCATGTGTCTCTGTATTTAGGCTATTTATTGTGTGTCTAGATCATATCAGTAGCCTCAGTCAGTCTGAAGATTAAAACAGGAGTCTAGTCTGGTGAGGTGCCACCTTTTGAGGAATTATCCCTGTCCCTGTGCAGAAGCCAGCCAGCAGCCCATGTGAGCAAGCAGTGAACAGAAGTGTTCCTCAGGTATGGGTGACTGCCATCACAGCACACGAGAGCTGCTGCTTAGCAAGCTTTGCAAGTGCTTGGGTGGAAAAAGAGAAGGCCCAGACTGGGTCACTGGTGAGAACCAGCCACATTTTTGGAAACTAGTACTAAAGTGAGAGTATTCACTGTGGCCATAAAGTAGCGCATAAAATGTGCAAAGATAAAATGTGGTAGAAGGTGCAAAACAACACATATGGTTGTTATGCCTTGGTAACTTTAAAGATGACTGTGAATTCAGATTTGAAGACAAGGGAGTTTTTTGCAGCTCTGTTTTTCACCTGGATTTTACATAAGACATGTCTAAGCTTTATGTTAGTAATATTTAGTAATGAGAATATTCAATGTTTACATGTATTTTTTATTTTTAAATGAGAAAATCGTATTTTCAGAAAGCAATCTTTCATACAAGATTGTGTGATACAAGATTAACATTGACCACATTTTAAGGTAAAATTTTTGAAGTCCTCATGTTTTTATTTACTTCATTTTCAGGTTGCCTTCTGAATTACAGAATAGATAGAAAATAGAAGATTTGTGGAGGAAAATAGTCCTCCCCAAAGCTTTATTTCTCTTTTTTTCCAAAGGTACTGAATGGATTCTGCAAAGGCCCTGTAATGTTCCCAGTATATTACACATAAGTCAATTTATAATTCTTCCTGACCCCCATGTTACTTCTTCATGAACTCTGTGGTGTTCCTCAGGTGATGGGAAAGGTGATGGTAAGTTCAGTTTAATAAAGTCTACAGCTCTTCTCCTTGCCCCACAATAAGGAAATTGAAAAACATCTGTCTTTCAGACATGTGTCTTAATTCCATTTCCTGTTTCTTGTACTAGGATCTGCAGTGAGCATTTTTGTATGTAATTCTCTCCTTTTGTATACTTTTGTTATTAATATTATTGCTGTTACTATTCATTGTCGTATCCCATTCCTGTTTCCAGTAAATTGTTCTTATCTCATGTCATGATCTTCACCTTTTGTGCCTCCAATTCTCCTTTCTGGCCACCTGTGTCAGGGTGGGAATTAAAGAGGTAGAAGGAGGCAGGAGAGATTAGCAGTGTGGTTTGAAAAATCTCAGTGGGAGAATTAAACTGGGGAGTACCATTCCTGAATGATGACACTTTTCAAAGATAAATATAATTTTAAAAGGTATTTAAACAGTATTTAAAAATTCCAAGGAAGGTTGCATTTTTGAGAAAGGTTATGGGATAGTTACTGTATAGGATTAACACACCAGTCAGACATGAAATGTCAAACTGAGCTTTGTATTTCCTCTTAACCTTAACTTGGTTCCTTTGTAATTCCTCAGTGGTTAAATTATTTGTATTAAGTTATTTGCATAAAATTAGTTGCAGATCCAACACTGTTTCTACTTTCTCTTTCTTTGCATTTTTTAAAATACAAAATATTTTTAATCTTGATAATTTGTAAATGATTTAAAAAAAAATTAGCATCACCTGGCAAGTTGACTGGGAAAAGTCAAATGTTCAATAAAGTGTTTAACTAATCCACGAGAAAGTAGTCAGTCTGCAAAAAAGTTTTCAAATGCCTACTCCACAGGAAAGGGGAGAAAAACTCTGAGGTACTTACTGTCAAAACAACTGGGGTTTTTTGAAAGATCACTGGAAATTAATGGTCCTATGTGTACCATAAATACCATCTCTTGCCATTATATATATCTCTGCTATCCCCATGAAATCCATGCACTGTGACACTTGCCCTTAGATCACTAATCATGTCATCAGTAACACTGGGAGAATAGTCAGCAATTTCTCTCAAAGTCTGGATGGTTACATTGAGCTAGTGAAGCTTTTGGGCAACTTAGACGTTTCCTCTCTCTCTCAAATGCATCTCAACCTAAACAGCTAGTGTAGTGTTAGCTGTGAATATGCACTTCATGGATGTCAGCTAGTAGTTACAGGCATCATAGGCAGTCAACTCTATTATTTGCCTCTGGATAATTTAATCTGCCCAACAATGTCCTTTGTTATGACATCGTTTTTCTTTCCATCTTTAATGAATGTTACGATTGGCACACAGCAGGGCTCTTACCTGGTGGTGGCTAAATCCCAGCATGTTTACATAGTGCTTGTGCTGCTCCTTCAGTGGTTCCCTGTCAAAACCAGTTGTTCGCTTATCTAATCACGTTTGTTTGCAGCCCCTGCTTCTTCTTTGGAGGATCATCAGATGCCTTGGTGATGGTAGCCTTTGAGGGCTGGGCACACCTGAGCACATTAAGGATCTCTTCTGTGGTGCCAGCTGAATAGTCTGTGCAGCTCAATGCGTTCTTAAACTCATCAAAACATCTGAAAATGGCCTGCTGTTTTAAAACAGGAATCTGTTGCTTGAGCTCTGGCCTTTCAGTTGTATGGGCACTGGTACAGTGTTTGAAAACAGAAATGTACATTAAATGCGTAACTATGGATCATGTACATTTGTACCAAATATAAATTTAGTACCAAAGCCTTGAAGTACCAAGGACTTGAATTCTGAGCTGAAACTCATCCTAATTATTATCTGGTCACATCAAAGACATGTAAACACAGACTGTCATTTTTCTTTGACCATTTATTCAAGTGCTTGCGTGTAGCAACCTGCCTTGCTTTCATACACCCATCTCAGTATCTCTGGGTTTATGTTGGTGCTCATGTGTGTTATGGCACCCCCAAATCCTTTATCTCTTTTCTATATCCAGCTATTCTCCACGTTGTCCTCAGTCCCTGTAAACTGTACGTGGACATAGCTCCCACAGCAGCTCCCAGACAGGTGCTTGGTGGCACAAAGGTGGGTTAGGCAATTTCAGCATGGCTGGATCATCTGACCTCATCTCCAACCAGAATTACCACTACTGTTCAGTCATAGTCCATGCTGCTCAGTTAGGGTTTCTGTTACATGCATTATGTAAGAATATTTCCCAGCTGAGCACTTTCCACTGAATTAAGATGTATTATATAATCATAGCTAAATAATTCTAAATGTGTAGTTTTTGGGGGATATTTCATAGTAAGTTAAAAGTCATACTTGGGGAAGCATAAGAAACACGTACAATGGTAATTTAAAACGAACAGAGACCTTCTTCTGTGTGATTTATCACCCAGGACTTTTGTCTAGACATTTTTACAGCGGAAACTTAAAACACTTATTACTTTAACCAGTAAAAAAATTCTTGTTTTAGGACATTAATGATTTCCAGGCAAATTAAATATTAAAAGCAAAGCCTGTGAAGTGTAGTTTAAAATGTCTGAAGCTAAGATTCAAAAAGAGAGATCTTATCTGTGAGGTGTCTGTGTGGGGGTTTGTGTGTGTGTGTTTGTGCAAGTCTGCCAGCACAAACAATTCAGGATCATTTAAGAATGTGCAAAATATTAAGAACAAAGCAAGGGCTGAGGAAAGATTTGTTGGTAATGATAAAATCAGAGGGACATGTCTTCCTTTATCTTTCATGAAAGAAAATAATTAAAAATGGCAAGAACTGACCTCCAGCTTTCAGTCCAAACCTAAAGAGTTAGACCTAAAATATCAGGACAAGTAAATGTAATTATAAAGAATCACAGCAGATGTTGCAGAGCCTTTTGCGGAGTGCTGAACACTCCCCAGGCAGAGAAAAAATTCACATCAGAAGAAAATGAGACGAGATGGCAAGAAAGTAAGTTATGTCTTGCAAAGTGGGTCCCTGTAGGCTGCTGTGCAAATGTAAGGCAGTAGATAAAAAGCATGGTAATTTTCAGCTCTCCTCTTTCTTGGAATTACTTATTTGTTTACTGAAATGAATTTTTGGCTCTTAATTCTTGTGAAATTTTAGTGGTAGAACTGCCTTTTAATTTTTTTAAACAAAGCCTTGAAAGACCTTCAGGCAGAACTTCTTGCCTCAAAGCAATGTACAGCAGTTCTTAAAAGAGGTGTGTTGCCAGCTGTTGTCATACAGCAAAATGGTAGCATAATAAATATTCATTGGTAAACTGTTGCAGATCTGAGAATAAAGCGAGAATAAGTTTTCTTCCTGTTTAAAATGGCAAATTCTTTGTGTTAGTAAAAAAATTGTTTCCTGATGTTGAAGTAGAACAGGTCTAACCTAGGGGTTAAAAAACTGGCAGTGCTCTGTGGTACTTTTCTGTATATCCCTGAGTAAGTCACCTAGGCCTCAGCTCTAGAAAATGCTTGCCAACAGTCTGGGACAGAACTCACATTTTGGAAAAGGAGTAATGCAGAGAGAGGAAATTTGCTCTTAATGCAGGCAAGTCTCAGAATGTCATCCTCGAATGATGCCTAGATTTAGAAAGCCTTTTTAGCAGGAAAGAAACCAGATTGTTCTAGCATTCTTCCAAGTACTTCGTTGTTGAGAGCACTATGGCAGCACACTGTTAGCAAGGGAGATTACTTCCTCTTTAATTGCAGTAATGCTACATGTCCATTTCTTAGCTTTTGCAGGAGCCTGCACAGCAGCAAGCAGCTGAGAATTCACAGGAAGGACTCCTTTGGACAATTCACGGAGGTCAGGAAATCCATGAGAGTGTTTTGATGAGCGGTTTGTAATGGTACACTTAGTAAGCTGTAGAGCAAAAATGTTAACTCCAGCAGGATTAAAATAAACTGAGTTTGAGAAGATGGGTGTTCTTAACCTCCTCAGTATTTGTTTCAAAAGCTGGAGCCTTATAGGATCTATATGATTTGGATTACATATATAGTTCCCTCTCCTTAGCATTGCTGCATGTATTATTCCTGATCTTCAGCACTGTGTTCTGCAGTGATAGGAATGCAGACTCCACTGGTATTCTGAAAATCAGTCAGGGATAGTGTGAATCAAAGTGTCAGTTAATTGCTTCCTAAGATGGACATACTCCCTCAAGTCTAGGAAAATACACCCTTTCTACAAGCTACCTTCAAACTGAAATGAAACATCTTTCAGATGTGATGGTGTATGTTTTAAAGTCTGGACCCATGTGGCAAATAGATCTGAGGGGAACAGAGGAAGACCACGAGGTGTAGCCCCACAAGAAATCTGCCCTATGCTGTGGGATCTTCTGTTTTTGCTGTAGTACACATATGTGGTACAGTTCCTTGCTGTCCGCTGTAAACCTCTCAGATTGGCTGCCAGCAGAGGAAAGCACACAAAACCTGTTCTGGTTTTGTACTTCCTTGCACTGCCCCTGTTCAGAGATTGTGCCTGCGTGGTCAATGAAGAAATGTTCAGAGTTCTGGGGCTGTCTTGGTTCTTTCCTCACTCAATTTTCTATTTCAGCCACAAGTCCATATTAAAGAATCACAAAATATCCCAAGCTAGAATCAAAACAATCATCAAGTCCTGCTTCTGTTGAGTTTTGTGTTTATGCAGGAATCTCTGGATGTTTTGTATACTTCTCTATTTACTCATGGTTATAAGGGAAGATGAAGCAAGAGGGCTCAGTTTGGATTCCAAGGGTGTTTGAAGTCTGTCTGTACTGCTGCTATGGATCTTGTGCTGTAGCCCTGGGATAATGCTGGCAAGGCAAGGCAGGGCAGGGCATGGCAAGGCAAGCTCTTATTCTCTGCTTTAGCTCAATGCCCCCTGCTGCTATTCTTTTAAAAAAATAAAGGTATTTTACCCACACCAGAATTAACTTTCTGGATGAACCTTGTTGTGAACTGTGTCATATGACACTTCCTAATGCTAGGAAGGCCTGGAAATGAAAAGTCTCTTATTTCCTTTGCCTATGTCCACAGCTCTGCTTCTGTAAAGCAGAGCTGGTCTTTCTTTACACTTTCTTCAGTTTTTTCTGCAGTCTTAATATTTCAAGGAAAATAATTCATATCAGTGGTCAAAAATGTAAAGGTCCTCTTCTTACTCTTTTTTGACTTCATCTTTTCTCTGTGTCTCCTGTATTGTTCTAAGAGTGATGTCAGAAAGAGGTTCAGGGTTGATTCTGCTGTTTCCTATCTGTCTGAGCCAACACAATGAAGCTAAGTCCTGTAGCATTCAGTATCATCAGGGATTGGGTATGTGTATAGGAAACCTCTGTAAGGAGTGGATACCTTTATTAATACATATATGGCAAAACCCTGTTCTTCAAGAAAGACCTCTGCCGCCCAGCATGCCATTTGGTTTCAGAAAGAAAATACAAGAGGGAAAACCAAGTTGTAAGCTGACCATTTCCTTTCCTTTTGAGAAAACTCAAATGTTCAATTGTGTGAAACATATTTAATGTGCACCGGAATTTTCCAGATTGCTTTGTGTACTGTTGTGAGACAGAGCTGGTGTCTCAGATGTCTCCTCATTTTTTTCATGCTCTTCTGAAGCATTAGAAAATAGGATTAAAAAAAAAAAAACATATTAGTTTTTTTATATGTTCTTGTAAATAAACAAAGTTATAAACTCTATAAAGAGGAAGAGCAAACAGTAAAAGAAATATACAGCAGAATAGAAATATCATGTGTATAATGGAATAATGAACATTACCCTAAGCCTACACTAAAAACCAAAATGAAGTAAGAAGTGATTTGTTGTCTGGTGGTTTTGTGGACCTGCTCAGCATTTGTGTCAGAAAAGAATTCAACTGATGAGGTGCTGCATAAGCATTAGGCATTACTCAGTAGGTGGAATTTTTCAAAACCTAGTAGAACATAATCTGCATTTTAAGGAGGTTAGTTTAGAGCTAGAAATATTCAAGTTTGGGTGCAGACAAAAAAGTACCACTACAGCTATTTTTACTTAGAATAATTTTTCTGTCTCAGAATTGTTATTTAAACACTGCTTAGACATCTGTAATGCTAAACTAAAAGTCCAAATATTTAACTAGTGATGTCATAAGAGTTTTCAGTGAAAAGTTGGGTATATCAGTTTATATGTAGGTTTTCAAATTCCTGAGTTAATGTAGTCAGATCTTTTTAAAGGAAGAGTCATGTTATCCATTCTTTTCTTTACAGAAAATAAATACCTATGCTTAGTATAGGCAACATTATTACTTCACTGAGATAAGGCACAAAAATGCAATGTTACAGTGAGAATCAGTGAGAATACACTGGGAAAAATGTCAGAATGCCACATTAGCAAAGAGGGATGGTGGAATTATTGTTTGTAGTCTTCTATTTATTCTTTGTAATACAATCCTGCTCAGATAATCCTAACTCCACTGTTTACAGTGCTAGTAGTTTTAATACGTGTCACAGCTTCTGCATATTCATAGGCCTGGAAATCAGTGGAAGGACTGAGATGACATAAGAAACATTTTCCTACTGCTTGGGGGTGCATAGCTGTCGCCATGACAGCTAGCTTATAGCTGCCAAATAAATTTGACTATACCAGACTCCCAAATTTAACCAGCTTAGAAGTAAAACAAGTCCCTGGATGGGGCACGGATGATCTGGATTCAGACCCAGGCAGGAACTTCAGCCAGTCATGTTCAATCCAAAAAGCAGGCATATCACTGGTCAAGGAGCTGAGTGGTACTGAAACCTCAACCAGTGAATTCTCTAGACCTGGGAGTTTTGAACCGACTATGGAAGTAGGTTCCGAACAATAAAAGCAGCTGTATTGTCTGATGATCAAGAGGACTTGAGTCGTGGTTTCTGTCTCCCAATCTGTGACCATCATGTAGCACACAGCCATTATTTATAGTTGCTCTGGTGTGATATGGCTGCTTTTTAAAAACCATGAAGAATTTGCTCAAAAAAGCCATAGAAATAGAGAGTACATGTAAATCTCAGCCTGAGATGTGTTAGTTGCTACTGAGGGACTCAAAGTAAAGTGGATTAGCAAGCACTTAGTGGTAAACATGTGCTCAGGGCCTGACAAATTCAATACAGCCTTCAAATTTAAAAATGTATTTAGGAATTATTGCATACATTAACAATAAAAGAAGAAGACCATAATTTTAGACAGTGTCCAGAATGTCTTCTGTGTGCCTTCCCATTTTATCTGGACAGATTAAGTCCCTGTCAGAAGGCAAACTGAATCTCTGGGATTGGCAACAGGCATGATTTGGGTGAAGTGCTTCCTTACTTCCCATGGGAAATATGGTGGCTCATGGTATGCCAGGGAGAAAACATGATTTTTTTAAATGTTAAATGTTTTAAATGTTATTAATCCTCTGATGTGGTGAACTATTCAGTCATTGGAATTCAGAGGTCCTAGACATGGTTGAGAGGTGGTTTGGATGATAAAGCTGGTTCTGTTTACCATGAAAGTACTTCAGATAGGAACATTCTTTTAAGCTCAGTCAGTCCTTGGGCTTGATCCAATTTTAAAGAGGGAAAAGGAGAAGTTTTTCTATGGCTGAACTGGAAGTGAGATCAATGCTCTTCTCTCTGCAGACCTTTCAATTTTTTCTGTTTCCTTTGAGTTTTTTTCCCCATCATACTTTTCCTTTATTCTAAGTTGCATATAAAAGCAAATTTTGGGATACTTCAGAGAAAAAAAATCTTAGAACCACAGAAAGTAAATCTGGCTACAATGTTCATTTATCCCTATAGATGAAAAGCTTCATTTATAATCTAGAAGCAATTTGCATGTGTGAAGAAATTCAGGAACTGAAGATTATGCTGGTAGAGGGGCTACTTTCCTTTCAAGTCTACTCTACAGTTTTTCTAATCGTTTTAGCCTTTAATCAATCACTTTTGATTTAATTGACACTGACTGCAGTCCTTTTGCTCTTTGCTCTGTTGCAGTTGTAGCTAGCACAAGTCTGACTGTACTTAGAGTGGGCAAACTTAGTGTTTGTTTTCCACGAGTGCAAAGCCTTATCCAAAGCCCTTAAGTTTTCTTTAAATTCTCTCATTGAGTATTATACTGGAGTTAGAAACACAGGGACATGAGTTTCATGGCCAGCAGATAATTTGTTTAATTAAAAAAAAGTAAATACCTATACTTCGTGCTGCTGCATTTGCTAGCTGAGGATTTGAATATATCTAATATTTAAATTAGTTTTGAAAATGAGACTAATTAATTTTAAGTATTAATCTGTGACCAAAACCTCCCAATTCTCAGGAGGAAATGTACCAATCTGCTTCTTATGGTGCTTAAGAAAGTAAGGTAAAGTGTAGCATTGCAATTGTTTTGATTTTAAAATATTGTAATTTAAAAAAAAATTGTATTTATTTTACCCTGACTTTGAAAATGACCAAAGCATCATTTAGCAGTACCATAGGAGTGTGCTATGCATCTTTATCATTGTCTTAACATTAAAGCCCTTCTGACAAATATCTAAGTGTCTTGCATAGCATATTGAAATTCTGCCGTTCTGAGTTATACTTGAATTTACTGTCAAGCATCTATGGCTTTCAAAGCTGTTAAGGCTGAAAATTGATGATAGTGATGTTAAGCTCTTGTACTTTTCATAGAAAATTTGTCTTCAGTTCATTGACAAAGAACATGAAACACTGAGAAGCTAAATGATTTATACCCAGTATCACCTGAGAAGTCACTAGCAGAACCTAAGAGAAAAGAGGCTCAAGCCACTTTTTCTAACCACCATACTTCACTTGACTATTTGCCTCTGTAGCCATCCATCACTATGTCAAATTTGTATCAGTATGGTAAGGAATCTTTGAAAACACAAAAACACATTCAAAATCAATGTTGGAAACAAGTTCTGTGGCTTTGCCACACTGTGTTTCCTACACTTCATTTTTGTTAGTGAAGTCAAAGGTTATTTTCATGAAGCAAATACTGTTCCCCCAGAATTTTTCCCCAGCTGTTTTCCTTCTCTTGTGCAAGACACTTTCTCGGCTTTCAACGTCAAACTTTTTCATGGGAGCAAATTCAGAAGTTCTCATCTTTGTTGCCTGACAGGTTAAAATAGCAATTGCTGTCCCCCAGTATGGTAGCCACACAGAATTATATTCTGGGGGTGTTTACTTTCTATCAAGTTTTAATTAGGATAAAACTCATCTTGATTTTGAGTTTAACAGCAGAAAGTATCAGTGGTTATGCCTCCTTTCCAGCTTTTCTTTCCTTTAATCTCCTAATTTGACATTCTTCTGAGATTCTTGATCTCTGTATTTATCTAGATTATTTATCTCTTTGTGGGTTGGCTTTCCACAACGACATTTTAGTGAAGCTCTTGTATTTGTCCAGCTGGTGTTATTGTTCCAGGTGTTTCTGAGCAAAGGAGAAAACATTAACAGACTGGGTTAGTTGCTTTCAATCCTGCTAGCCCTGTTCCAGAGTCTTCAAGCAAGCCAGAAGCTGTGCATCTTCTCTGGAGTGGGCAACAGTGACCAGGTTTAAAAACAGACACAGGCATTTTGTGGGACTTTCAACGACCTGGTATGAGTTACATAAGTCTGCACCGAGTCTCAAGCTTCCATAAAACCCACTGCCAGAATTCTGTGCAAGATCTTTTTAAATACAGAGGAGGCTTACACAACAGGGGGAGGTGTTACATGACAAGGTATGCCTGGACACTTTTTGCATGTGATAGCTGTATGACGAGGCTATTTTCAGTCTCACAATGAAGAGATACTGTAGTGCTGCCCTAGTGCCAGGCAGACCATGTCATCTAGGTGAGCATGCTGCAAGGTAGCACAGCTTCACTTAGCCAGAATCTTTGCTCTCCCTGCTGGGATAGATGTCAGAGAGGGCTATGCCAGCTTTATATATGGTGGGGGATTCAGGTTCTACATAGTAACAGTGAAAAAAGAGAGAAGCTTTTAGGTATGAATAAAGAAGATTCATTAACTTGTTATGAAGTGTGTCAACTGAACTCAAACAGAGGACTTATTTTCTTGTACTCTATAAAAATAGCAAAATATGGATTAATTTCTGAATGACATATAATTTTGATAATTGAATTTTACATTGTCAAGTACTTGAAAGGTTACAGATCCTTTTTCTTTCTGCATCGAAAGATTTTGCTGTTTGAAACCAAATCACAGACTGCTCTAGTAGTTCCATTTCTAATTTATGTATTTGTATGTATTTACTGTTCACCATACTCCTGAAGTGGAGAATGCTCAGAGTATCACAGGAGAAAACCAGGACATGAGAGGAATCTAACTTCATGGTATTACTTTTACCTTTTTTAAAGACTTGTTTCCCAAAATACATTGCCTTATGTTCAACAATTTCACTGTGTTTTGGCAAAAACTCACTTTTTCAATTATCCTGAAGTGTAGGGCAAAGCCCTATTTTTAAAGCATTTCTATGTGCCCATAAATAGCACAAAAAAAGATAGTTAATACTGACCTTTTTGTACCTCCTTATCCTTTCATTCTGGAGAGGACTCTGCTTTTGAAGTTTTTTACCACTGACACTACGTAAGGTGCAGCCAGCATATTGCCCTCAATTTTCCGAAAAGTGTCTTTAGCTGGATGTGTGTGCTTCTGCATCTTTCTCATATCCTTCCTTTTATTTTGTTTCAATAAAGGAAGAAATATAGACAAAAAGAAAGAAAAAAAATAGAAAAAGGAAAAAAGAAGAAAGAAGAAGGGCTTTACTAGGTAAAGAATAATCATGTGCATAAGAATCACCACTGTTCAAAATGTAGGTAAGTGGAGCTGTGGAAGAAGCAGATGGTGGGAAGTTAGAGAAATACTAATTTGGAAAAATTTTCTTCTCCTGACCCATATGCCTCCTCTTGTCATTCTTCTTTCCTTAAGATTGCTGATGTAAGTCCTGAGGATCTGCTGAACTGTTAATAGTGCTTGCTTTGAAGTAATGAAAATGTATGTCAGTAAAGAGGGGTGAACAGTAATATTGAAAATACATAAGGTAAGCAAAATTCTGAACAAAATGAATTTTGAAAACTTCCTCCAAACTACTGATGAGTTCCTTAAAATTGTGAGAGATAGGATAGTATATTCTTATGTTTGTTACACATCTAACATCAAGCAAGGTTTGCTTTATGTGATATTTTCCACAGAGAGTCATTGAATTTTGCATGCAATCTTTCATTTTTTTTCCTGCCAGCAGAATCAGAAACAACTGAATGAAGTGTTTCTTCTACTGCACTTTGTTTATTCCTGACTTAATCAGTCTCCTATTATGGAAATTGCACTTAATTTTTATGGTTTTGGCTCTTGGAGCTTGTTTTGGACAAAGCCTTCTAGGCTCTGCTTAGGTAATACACTAACACAGATATCATATCCCAAAGTATGTCAGTATGTCAAAACAGAGATACACAGAGGAGTAAGTTAGGAATGTACCTCAGAAGTTTACCAAGTGGGAATCATGGCATCAGTGAAGGTAAATGAGGCTGGAGGGAAGATCAGGTCTCTAATGGCACTACTTTCTGCTGATTGTATTTTCTGTTGTTTGAGGACAAAGATAAGGTCTATGGAAATGAAGAGAATAATTAAAAGTGGAAGACAAATCCCAAAGACAGATTGAAAAATAGGTTTTTCTTTTCCTATTTTATTTTCCCCAGATCTTTGTTAATTTATTGTAGAAGAATTAGAAGAGGGGAACATTCAAATGTTTGAACCCTTTATGGTAATAATAATGTTAAACATCAAAAGCACATCTTATGTCTGTCCAGTCAGAGGGCAAGTAAATGTGTTTTAGAATTTCATACCCTACTTTGCTACTCCAGTTAGTTTATGTCCTAGTTCCTGTGCTGCTTAGCAATCTATTATAACTTGTTTTATTACTCGGTGACTTTTGTTGTATAGCTTGAAATGATATATAGTACTGGAAAAAGAAATGCATTAACCATGCAGTGTTAAGTTGGTACACCCTTGTTTTTTACTTCCTTTGTTTTTTACAGTTTATTTCAGACTTTTGTTTTTACTATTCACAATCATACAGAAATGAAATATTGGTGAAGAGGACATTAGCAGGGTCCAACAGTAGACAGTGAGGGTTTAAATTCTTACATCTGATCCAAATCCGAATGTGACCTTTTCATTCCAGAATGAAATGTTAGAAGTTATTAGGGGCTATGGCACTCAGCACCTCCCTGCCACTGGCCTTTTGGCAAGTATCATGGCGTTTTAAAGAGCTCCTTCTTGTCCTTCTTGTCAGATTTTCAGTTTCCTCACCCTTCTATGATTATTTCCCTAAGTCTTTGAATTAAACACATATTTCACTGAAAATTTTATTAAGTGAAATAAAATGATGTGTTTTCTTTTAAACACATGCTCGTAAAAGCTGGGTCTGCTGCTGTGCTTTCGTAGCAAACCTACTTGTTGCCCTTTTGTGTCCTTGGGATGATCCTGATGCAAGTGCCACGAAGGAGCCACAGGGATCCTTGAAGGCAGGCACCAGGATGAAGTGTTTTCTGGATGAAGTGTTTTCTTAATTCACTGGACACAGCCTAAAGGAGTATATTGGTGTGACTTCACTCTGGCCTCATGTGGTAGTTGTCTGCAGTTTTTCTGAATAAGCATCAGCCCTGGACAACATCAGCCTAGCTTCCCCAAAGTGCTGATCTTTGCTGCCTGGAGTTGCTGTGATGGAGGAAACAGAAGCAGTGCATGAGGCTTCTTTACATTTCCTTCTTCACCATCAAATATCACAGCTGAGTGTCTCTATAGTTATGGTTTCAACCCAGAAGATTTAATTACATAAAGGACAACTGCTTCTTTGTCAAGTTAAAAGTCCATCAACTGGAAGGACTCACTTGAAGGTGCTGCTGCATTTTCTGCATTTTGGGTGATTGCAAAATGCAGTCATCCAGAATGAGAAAAAAGTTGGACTTCTTCTCATTAATTTACTTCTTAGAAAAATCTACCATATCTCCAAGCCAACAGAATTACAGAACCTTACACTATACTTACTGTAAAAATAATTTGTTTTTATAGGAATAAGTTTTGAGAATTTTAGACAAATACGCAAACCAAACTGGTATGCTCCATCACTATAAAAAGCAAAAGAGAGAGGGAGACATCAGTGTAGGGATACACATATTTAAGCTAATTTCATTAAATGCATAATCTTTAACTAGAGGAGAAAACTCAGCAAGTCAGCATAGACATTTTCTCATTTGGTTTTAAGAGCTGCTATTTGATTTCAGTGTATTTTAATTGACTGAATGAACCTTAAAATGGTCTAAGTATCCAAAAGGGGCTGAAATGAGAAAAACTGAATTCTGGCAAATATATCTCCTTTGGTGTAAATCTCTGTGTGGACCTATTTGCTCCTTGGTCAATGTGTGAAAAAAAAAAAAATACTGAAAGTCAATAACAAACTCCCAGGATTATTTTGTTTGTTTTGTTTTGTTTTGTTTTGTCCTTGAAGGCTTATACAATCTATTATTTTGTTCATGCTGATATTCCATCTGGAGTAAGCATTCTATATTTAGACCCTTAAAAAGCATTATTTTTTATTTTATTTTTATGTCTCAAAATAAATTGTACTAAGTTCAAACTGGGTGCTGAAAGTTATTTTAATTCTTCACTGCTTCAGAAATCTTCTAAAAATACGCTTGACTTTGTCTGGAGGGGTATAGAATTTGATGTTGCTGTTGAACTTTTGCATCTCAAAACTGAATATTTTTTGTTCTTCAAAGTGAAGCTCTGTAGATCTGAACTCTGTGCAGTTAAATGCTGCTGATTCATCGTGCTTACATATTTTTACATAAATAAGAGTGACTGCAGATATCAAAACTGTTATTGCTGTATTGTTGTATCCTGTGTACAGATTGTAATGTTATTTTGTATTTGAGGTTAAACTCTAGGGTTTTGTCTTCTAACTACCAAGTTCGGTTCTTGAATTTAATCAACAAATTTTATGTGCCTTCAAATGCAATTATAAATTAATTTTCTCCACAGCTTTCATGTTCTCAAAGAGAACACTTTGCCAGTTTTCTGCATTCAGTTCTTGAATTCAATTTTTATTACCAGATGCTCTGCCATGCCCCTTGAAGTTTGGATGCAAAGTTAATTAAAAAGAAAATTCTTAAATATCTCCACCCCCACAATCCATGTTTTACTAAGAGATGGAGCTGCTTCTTTCTGTGAGCCATATCTGGTTTGTATTTTCTGGCCACTGCTGCTGAACAACAAAAATGCTGCTAGAAAAAAATGGAGTATAATTAAATTTGAAATGGAAAGTACACACATAATCAAGGAATAGTTCAGATAGCAAAGTAATTTTCTGACTTTATACATAAGTCTATGTGTTAGTTCTACAGGACTTTCTGTCTATAACTAACCACTGGATATAACTCAAATTAATTTGAATAACTGGAGGATAATTTAGTTTCTTTAGATTCAGATACTGCTTAAACCTATCTGCTTAAAAATAAATGTCATACCTTCTCTAAAAGCCTTTTCCTGCCCATTATTTAAACCTTTCAATTTGTCTGGTCTTCTCTTTTGTTTTCCCTTGACCAAGTGAGGACATGCTGTAGCTACACTGATATTACTTCTTGTGTGACAGCTGACTTCTACTGACAGAGCTTATGCTGCAATTGAATCCACATGTAGACACTAATGATATAATTTGATAATATCTTATGATTCATTAAATACTTCTATTTTGTCATTATGCCACGTGTGGTAAGTAGGATATCTTCCATGAGAGGAGTATCCTGAAACACAGTGTCTGTATATTCTGCTGGAGAGTTTGCTGAACCACTTCTGATGAAGCATTTTGTTAGCTGTGCCTGACAAATGGATATATTAACCCATTCCACAGACAAACCTTTTCCTAATGGGATTATAAAGTCACTACGGGGTGCTTATGCAATTTGTCAAAAATCACAGCTTTAACTCCAAATTCAGGGTAGGAATGGTGGCATGTACTTTTTTTTTTCTTTAAATGGGTGTCAATAAACATTTTTGGCCATACCTTAACTGTTAAGGGACTTCAGCAGCTGTGTGGTGCTGTGTGGGTGAAAGTAAGGTAAAATCACACACTTTGGTATTGCATGTATAATAGAAACATATCTTATCTGAGACTACACTGACAAGAGATGGATGTGACAATATCTAAAGATTTCAAGAATTCATCTGGTCTTTGCTGATTTTTTGTGCCACCTTTCTAAGTGAAATAAATCTTTCACTTTTGTTGCTAAATCAAAACAATGCAGTTTTTGTAAAAAATAAAAGAAAATATCCCAAAATGCATTTAAAAATCCTGTTTGATATCTTCCAGATTATGCTTGTTTTGATTTGCTATACTTTCCTCAATTTTTTATTTGACAGAAAAAGGGGGAAAAAATGTTATGCACATGCTCTTTGTTGCAAATGTATTTTTTCTGTACATGCTGTAATAGAGGGATGTTTCAGCTGAGATTATCCTGCCTGTCAAGTGCAGGGATTTCAGCAGTTAAGGATTCTTAAGTGTATTACTATTCAGTCCTTATAAGCCAAGTTATATCCAGGTTTCTTGGAGGCAGGAGATGGTTATGTGAATTAGAAACAGGAAACTAATATATTTCTGTGTTATCAGTGGGACTTGTAATTTCTGCCATCACCAAAATCTTGCATGAGTAAATTTTCTTGTAATTCCTTACAGGTTTACCTGTAATTCTTACGCATTGGTCTGACCTCTCCCAGTCTAATTTATTCTTCCTAATGTCCTTTCAAATGTTAAATACTACTTTCTGCATGTCAGCATTTGCTCACCGAGTTTATCTTTAGCTTAAACAACAGACACTTATGCAAAATAAGCTCACCTGCACTGCAGGAAAAAGTTTAAAAGAGGTCTGGTTTTAGGGGTAAGATTCCCAATTGTTTCCATACCAAACTTGCAGTCTGGTCTCACTAGCTGGCTTATCCAAGATCAATGAGCACAGCATCATGACAGCACAGTGACTGCACTACAGCAGTGAGCCTAGAGATAAGTGGAAGAGGAATATTCCAAAAACCTGAGTAGAGTGGCAATTTGTTCTGCTTCCAAAACTGCCTTTTCTGCTCTGGGCTCTGGTTAGGGGAGAATGTTAATTCCTGACTAGTTCCTATCACTTCAGTTCAGCTTTGTAAGAAAAGCAAGGAGATGCAATATGGTAAAGAGATGGCTGTGGCAGGGTGCTGTGTAAGGCTGGTGATCTGACATCATTGCACTTGGTCCTGAGGTCTTTATGGTCCTTCACACAGCGTTGTCTTTGACTCTTCAAAACACATGCCCAGATGTTACAGACCAAACCCAAATCAAAAAAGTCAACTAGTAAATCAAAGCTGATTCAACTTCACAAAGAATTTTTCTAGTCTATTTTTTTTTGCTTCTTTTATATTTTGATATTTTTCTTTTATCTTATTGATTTTAAGGAATTTTAAATTAAGGCCATAAGGCCTTTGATTAATGGATGCTGGAATTATGATCCTGCATTATGCATCAACTATTGCTTAATCGTGCCAGCTATCTTGCAAGCTAGCTAAACTTAGAGCTCAAAATTGGCTCTCCAGTAATAGCACTAGTGCTCTTTAATTTTATTGTCTCCTGGTAATGTGCTGTTCAGAACTTGTTCATGGCATTTCTACAACCAGCTACATGTCAAATATATATAGCTGAACTGGTGCTGAGTCTTGTAAGAATGGGAAAAATAACCTGTTCAGTATATAGTCATAGCTGTTTTGGCTGTTCAGAGGGTGAGAGTGGTCCTTGGCTTATGACCAGATTGTCACAGTGAAGTTAAAATGTGCAACTGCTTTTGCTGTAGTTGTCTAAGCCCATATATTTCCTTGTTCTATTTTGTTTTATTCACCTAGGATCCATCATCCCTGTCTGTATCTCTTTTGTGTGTTTGTCTTCTTGTCACCTGATCTGGTGCATTTTGTTGATTTTTTGTCTTGGTACAAATTAAAATGACACTCTCACTGTCTCCAAGCTAACCTACATGATTATTTGTTTCAGATCTCAGCAAATATTGCTCTGTCTAAAAAACCTCATCTCTGTGATTTGCTATGTAGGTGAAAAGATAAGGGCTGTTACTTATTTTTTACTGTCCTACCTAATCACTTTCTTTGAATATAGCCAAATGCTTTCTTTGTCCTTGGTAGCTTTTATAGTCAAGACTCAGCCAAGAAGGCTGAAATGGTTGGGTTAATTGTTTAGAGAGAGATGATTTAGCACCACACTGTGCTTTGTTGTGTTGATGTGAATGGACTTGCTTTGCTGTAATACTGCATGATAGAGTCACTTTATGTAACTTGCAGAGGTATGCTGGGAGATGAAGCATCCTCCAAAGTGACATCCATGCAGCTCCATTACTTTGATATGTCTGTACACTTATGACTAGGGCTTCTGGTGTAAACTTCTGTGATGATTTTCTGTCCCTGATTGTGGTGGTTTCACCAGTCAAACCACTAAAGTGATGTAATGATTAGTTCAGTAGTTTCTTTCTTTTTCCACAGCTCCATAGTTAAACTGCTAGTGAGGGGTGATAATGACCTGATACTAACACACCTATGTGTGAGCCACAGGAAAACATGAATTTTGAGATGGAGCAAGGAATATTGCAGATTAATCTGTATTTCTGAAAGGCAGATTGAGAGCTAAAGGTAGCAGCCCTAAAATATATTTAAAAGACCTACAAATACTTAATATATATTTCCTCAGTATATAAGATGCTATAAATGGATTATGACAAACAAGAATTTTATCAAGATAGTTTTTATCTCCTTAGAGATGGAACCTTCTGTTTGCTTTTGAGTATGCCTTTTATTTGTTTTTTCAGTAGGTTACTTCAAATCACTTTGAAAAAGAAAGATTAAATCTTCTAGCTTAGAATAATAAGAAAAAGGATTTTTTTGCATTTTAGATTTCATTTAGTAGCTATTCCATTGACTTTAGCAAAGGTAAAGCCTTGATCTTGGATGTAGACCTATTCAGATGGTGAGATTTTCCAAATAAGAACATGATTAGAAAAGAATGCCTTCCAGTGAATAGCGGTGAATAGTTCATAAACTCCTGAAGAATGCTTTACACTCTATCCTTTTTTCTGTCTAAGATTAGATTTTGGCTGGCTAATCCTCTTCTTGATAAATATCTGCTAATTATATTGCAAACAAGCCATTATATTGCAAACAGTGGTCTCATTTGGTAGACAATCTTCCAGTAGTGGTTCCACAGTTTTCATGAGTGCTTTCAGAGGCTCTCTCCCAAACACATTTTTTGTGCCAACCATCTAACTAATGACTGTACCACATTAATAATGCATTAATTAATAATTAATTAAATTATTAAATTAAGAATTTAATTTCTATAGGGTAGAAATCTGCATGACCTTTAACACACAACAAACCCTCAGTGATGTAGAGTGCACTTGCATCTGACCCAACATATGTTAAAAGGAGATGAGATTATTTGCTTTCATGGATGTATCATTCAATTCCTAGTAAACTCCTTTGCTGCTTATTAGCCACTACTGTCAATTTACTATATACAACCTGAGTGAATCATTCATCCAAACAGTGATTTTCTTCCAGTGCCAGCATTTCATCTGACTGAGCATTGCCCATGGGACCATGCCAATTTCCAATTTATAGACATAGGTTGTTTTTAGGTAAAGTATCCCCTAAAAGAGAAGATGCAAGCAAAAACTGGGAAATTAATGTACACCTTGTTTTCTAGAAAATAACCTTTCTCTAGGAAAAACTCAAATGCTCCCAGTGAGAGAGAGATTTATTATTTTAGTGGTCTTGACCAAAAAAACAGCCTGCACCATTATGCCTGGGACTAGGTCTAGTCTGTAATGTGTAGCTGTGTCTCCCTAGTCTCAACTATTTGAAGAACTCAGATTTTGCAGGATATTACAAGACAGACATCTGATTGTGGTGGACATGAGAGATGCTCAGACCACAAGTGAGCTTGTCTTCTGTCTGGAGCAGGCCACTGTGCTGGGACTTCCCGATCCCTTTGTTAAAGCTTTTTACCAACACACAGTGCTTGCTCTTTCTGCTGCACTCATGTTTCTCTTTTGATTTAGGGTCCTCTTTTGTCATCTTTGGTATGTTCTAGTTGTTAGTGACAGCAATTTTCTTATATTTTTATTTCCAGCTTTGAAGTTGATGAGGGAGAATTGCAAGGAGGAGGAACATGTCTGAGGGTACAGAAGGCAGAAATGTAAAAGAATGATGAAAAAATAAGTAACACTACAGCCTTTTCTTTTCTTAACTGAGAAGTCAGAAAATCCCATATATATTGGGGCTGAATTACCCCACATATTGAAATATGGATATGTGGGTCATTTTCTGTACAATTATGTCCTCCCTTATGGTACAATCTTTGAAGATTTTTTTAAATATCAGAAATAAAATTTTAATGTTCTCTAGGGATTACTACTTCACATCTCTCTGCCTGCAGACATGAGAAAGCAGAATTATTCTTTTTCATGAAATAACTGATGCTGTTGTATTTGTCTTCTGTGGCTCATTAGTATAAACTTGTTTGGTCTAAGTAATTTTCTCTTGACACAGTACAGCAAAATACACACAGCTTCATTATGGATGAAAAGATTCTCCAGAAAAGTATAAGAAAGCTTAAACAGGAAGCCCAATTTGATGTTATAAAAGCAGATGTGTCTCTGTTCTACCCACAATACTTCATTAAAGAGCTGTGTGTGCTGTCTGGGAAAGATAGAGAGAAACACATTTTGTAAAATACAGCAGTACATCTTGCATCTTCACTGCAGGTGAGTATCTGGTGCTTGATTGGCAATCCAGTTACTATCATACAAATAAAGGGTACTAGACTTTTCCATGACCTTCTTATTTATCTGGAAATACTAGAAGTAAAGGGGAAAGCTACTGCATTTTAATACTATTTTCCTTGCACTGTAATCTGTAGATTTCTATAATGTTAAGATCTTTCTAGAGGATGTGCTTCTGGCCTACATTCTTGTTGTTTTCATGCCAGAAAAAAATGTCTGCAAATGAGAGAAGTTCTCTGATATTCTGTGAACTAGTATAAAATACTGACTTGATAACTTATAGATGCTTCAATATTGTTTTGTATGTCTGCTGATACCACTCAGTGTTTAGTTTGACTGCAATGCCTGAATTAATTTATACCCATATCTTCTTCAAAATATTATAGGAAATTGAATCAGTGAAGAGCTGACTGAGACTAATTTTTAAGATACTTAAGTAAAAAATTTATTGAGTGCTAGTTGTGGGCTTGTTTAAGCTCCACTGGGGGGCTGTAATAATCAGTTACCTATTTTAAATCTATAATCTCATCAGTGACATGGTGACTATCTGATTCAAGTGGTGGCCCTTATGAAATTTTTTGACAGTCTCAGTCAATTCACTGGCATATATTTACATTAAGGAAACTAAGACAAATTAAAAACTAAGACAAAAACTAAGATAGATGTGAATGGGTCTCATTTTTGACAGACTGTGCAGATGAATCAGTACTACAAAGTGTGACTCACTTTTCTAGGTCCTGGAGAGACCTAGGAGCTGAAGGGTGAAACAAACTGGTAAAAGGAGGAGCTCAAATTACTGCTTCACAATCTGTTGGTGGTGTGTGGAAATATGAAAAATTTTGTTTTAAGAGTAGACAGGCTTTTTCAGGAATTAAAAGTATTTTCAAATTTAGGGGAAAAAATCCCATCTTTTTGGCAGAAATGCTTTATGCAGCTTATCTGTGCTGTTCTATAGGATGTCCTCCTAATGAAAAAGAAAGCTAACCTTATATCATCTTTGGGTTTAAAAATGGTGCATTTTAATTTAAATTGTTGGCTGTGCAAACTTCATTTATGCATAAGAGGGGCAACAATTTAGTAGCATCATGAAAGAAAGATAATTCTTTAACATCCCAACAAGTGTCTGTAGCTATTACCATTAAATGGTCCAATTATTTAAATATAAATATCTAACATTTTTAATTTATCTTTTTCCTGATCTAGGAAAATAACCTTATCTTTTAGAAAGTGACCAAATAAATCCTGATTTATTCAAGTAAGTTTTACAACTCTTCCAAATGTTTGGTATTCATTGAGAGACAAAACATTAGAAGTAGTGCAAAAAAATTAAGTTGAAACTGCTAAATGAAAATTTAATCTTGCTGGTTGTTTACTTGTGAAAGAAGGTATGATGTGGCATAGTGACTGCAGTAGTACTGATCAATGCTGGACTTGTTGCAGTGCATAGTATCTTTAGTAGAGAATTATGTATGAGAGAGATGAAACAGAACTTTCACTCCTCTGAGTTGAACTTGTTCAGTTACCATAGTACAGTGGAGCTTTCCTTCAAAACAAAGGTGACCACGGTCAGTGTTCAGAAATCACTGTGTTGTATTATGGCAAAAAAGGCATTTTATGGGACCACATATTTTAGGAGATACTAAGTCAACAGCCAAGAGAATTAGAAGTGTTTGGAAGCAGTAAAAACACACTGTGACAGACAGTATCTTCTTGCTCTATGCTATGCTGTGCTCTATGCTATGTTTTAGCACTTCTGAGCACCATTGCAACATAACATTTCTTTTAGTAGGGCATGTAGTTGTCATCATAGATACTGAGTGGTAAGATAATGTTCTATCTTCCTACTAGAGGTCATAGACTGGCTAAAGCTTGGTGAACTTTTCTTGCTGTAAGGAATCTTATGTAAATCTCCATTAATCTAAGAGCAAAAGAGAAGCTCCCTCTGTCATCTCAATTTCTTTGCATACCTTGATGTCTTTAGAAATAGCCATTGAGATTAACTTGCTAATTCATAGCTTCTGGTTTTGGGGACTGCAGGACACTCTAGAGAGGTAACAATAATAAAAGACAAGAAAATAATTAGTTTTAGAAGGGGATAAATATAGAAACAACAACAAAAAAAAACCAAACCAGTGACATAAAGGC
This sequence comes from Parus major, assembly GCF_001522545.3. Lineage (NCBI taxonomy): Eukaryota > Metazoa > Chordata > Aves > Passeriformes > Paridae > Parus > Parus major. The sequence goes on from NC_031799.1 coordinate 41,895,915, forward strand.
TCTAACTGGACTTACTGGCATATTGTCAAAATCAAATCTTGTTCCTGTGTTTTAAGACTACCTTCATTGAAAGTTGCCAGTGTCAATGCAAAGGAGACATCTATGATTGTGACATGCCTCAAGTATCTGTGTATAGGCCTGGAAGGAAAGACATACAAATGGATAAGCACCCAAAATTTCTGAGCAATGAAATTGGACTGTGGGCTGATTGTATGAATGTGCACATTATGTGCAGTTTGGTTTCTCTTAGATATAGATGAAAAGTACAGCCCTAGAAATGATAGGAGCCTCTCCTTCACTGTGAAACACACAATCACATTTAACAGAGGGAAAGTCATGGCTGTGAAACCAGAAAAATTACTTTAGAACTTGAATTTCTTTATTTTTGTTTGTCATGTTACATCCCTGTCATGTTCCACATATGTGCCCAAACATGTCAAGGCAAGGGAGATGAGTATGTTTTTCTCCCATTTTTTAACAGAATTAAGTGAATTTTAAAGAAGCAGTTTGAATAAAGTCCTGAATGTGATTAATCACCCAGAGTGACAAGGTAAAAAATTACTAGAAAGTGGCCATTATTCCTGGGGGTCAATGAATCAAATTTATGTATCCCAGTGTCATCAAACTCAGGTGTGATTGAGCTGCTATATTTGAACCTTCTCTAATCCTGTGCCACTTCTATCAGTGGGCAGTGTACAAACACTGAGTGTTCACCATAGAAAAAGGAATTTTTAGGCAGATTTTTACAGCTTTTATAGAATCTATTGCTGGTCGAAATCATCTCATGAAACAATGGATGAGAGCCAATCTAATTAACTTGCCTGCAATTGCACTGTCCAGGACTTTGTGTCAGTTGTGTGCCAGGAAATTAGATCTGGGCTCCAATATGGACAGAAGTACTGTAGCTGTAAACTTCCTCAGGCCAGTAATAGTTAAAGGGTTTAGACATCCATCTATGGCACCTAAGGGGAAGACTGTATGTATTCTTAATGTGGTTTGTAGGAAAGTCAAAAGGGATGAAAAATCCAAAAATATGTCTGAAATTTTCCTGGCAGGTTTTTGACAAATTATTCAAAAACTATATGAGTTCCTCTTATCCTCTGAATACACTCACCAAGACTTCACAGCAGATGCCTTGAGTTACTTCAAGGCATGCCAATAGATCAGGCAAAGTGGATTTTTCTGTTTCTGATACCAGCCTTCCCTCCTGTGCAACAAATTTGGTTTTGCAGCTGCAGAATGCCCTCCCCAGGCCTTCTTTTAGTACATGTAAGGTGGTGACGCAAGCAGATGGAGATGCAAGCAGTGAACCTCTTTCATTATATCCTAGAACATCTGCCACTGAAAAGAATTGCTGAAGGAATAGCACTGAAAACAAAAATTCTGGCTTCTTCATGGTGAGGGGAATTTATACCCCTGTTTTTGTCTGGCCTGCCTCTGCATCCCTAAGGACACAGTTCGGGATATGTGCATGATCCCCTTCAGCCAGGACCTAGTCTTGGATGGAATAGTGTGTTTCTGGGGCAGGAGCACAGTGTATGTCTCTCGTTGATGTTTATTTACCCCACTCCTAAGACAGCACCACTGCCACTCTCACTGGAACTGTTATTTGCACCTTTCACTGTGCTCTTCTATAAGGAGGCAGGAGGTGATTAATCAGAACACTGTCTGTGGCTCCTTGAAGTGTGGAAGTCTTACCTCTTTCCATGCTTCCTTGCCTTCATCTTCCCCAGCCATCCACTGTTGTTCAGTTAGGGATGTGAGAAGTTACATCCCTGTCTGTTTCCTGTAAGACCTCTTTATGGACTTACAGAGCCATGACAGATTCCTTTGTGAACCTGCTCATGCTGCCAGTCTCAATCAACCACCCCAGCTGCAATTTTCAAAAAATGACTAAAACCTCCAAATCTCAAAGCCCTGACTATCAAGATGGGGAGTTCATCTCCTCTTTCCCACACATTTTCTGTCTTTGAGATATAGAGGCCACAGAGGTAAAATATCTCCTATTCCTTTTAAGCCAGACTTTCCAAGGAGGTGAAAGGAAAATGCCACACTGAATAGGCACAAGAGAAGGAGGGAGATCTGGGGTGTATTTTACTTGGAGTCAATCTGGCTATCCAAGTCATCTTTGCTTGTGCTTAAACTGACATTACAACCTTATTGTTGGGGGCATTCATTATTTACAATCAGATCTTGGAGGAGTCAGTTTTTAAAATAGATCTGCAAGATCCATTTAGCCATTGTTGGTATGGAAAAATAATTTCACTCATATATGAGTCACATTAGCTTCAGTAGAAAAGACAGCCCCTTCTCTGCAGAGTGTGTTGCTCTGTGCCACATGTAAGAGGCTCCTACTTTACTGCTATAGCTGGAAAAGTCCTTCTCAAGGTCAAAGGCAAAGTATATCCAGCACAGTCATGGCTAGTCATTTGTCATTTCCTACTTCATTAACCAGGAACATGCTGTTAGAAATCTGCAGATCTGTCAGTTTTGGAATGTATTTTTTTTTTTTTAAGTCTCTCATTTGACTATTAAAATTTACTTTTCAGTAAAGCTCTCAGAGATAAGAGAAGTGAGTATTAAAAAAGTCCAAGCCTGTGCAAAAATCCGAACAACTGTCAAACTTCAAGGAAACAGTAACTCCTTTACACTACAGGAGTTATTTACTACTGTGCTAAACCAGCATTCCATATCTCAAACAGTTTTCTCTTCAGTCACCTGCTCTTGAACCCCTACATTTAATAGAAGAATGCCCACCAAAATCAATGAGAAAAGGATCACAAGCACAGTATGGAAAGAACTCTGTAATTAAATAAACCTGCCATCTCCAGTCAGTTATGGGCTTCAAGCAGGTAGTACTTGGAGATGCTTATTTTTGCTTATGATAGTGTGATGAGTTTAACAGCTTTCTTTTTAAATCTCTTTTTCACTTTAGTCTATGATAGCATTTGCTAGCACTGAGGAATCCCTACAATGAAGCCAATTATGTTTGGTTTTGGTTTTTAATGTGTGCTTTCTAGCAGAAGTGCCTATGTGTTAGAGAGTGCAGCTGGAAAGTGTGCCCTGCTTTGATCCGCCTCTAGACATCCTTGAGGTGCAGAGCCAGCTGGGAACCCACCAGAGACAGCCACCCATCACAGGTGTTTTAGGATGAGCAAGCAGATGATCAGCTCTGTATAATGGGTCTGCTGCTCTCAGGAGACAGAAATATCCTCCCTTTCATAGGACTAGATACCCTGCCCCACCCTTTGGTATCAAAGTAGGTGGTGGGCCTGTTTGATGCCCCTCAGTAATTACTGTTTAGTAGACCAATTGCCTTGCTGGAGCCAAGATTTGGCCCATGTCAGATGACTTGGTTTGTGGCAAAGTAATATAATTAATATTTCATTTCACTTAATTTGCTAACATTCCTTTTTTGGGGGGCACTGCAGCAAAGGATTTCAGCACAAGGTTCGTAATGGGAAGAACTGGATCTTATATAAACCATTAAAAGAACAGAGTGCAAAGTAGCACAAATCTGGTCATTTTAAGAATAAGAACATTGTATCATGCTTCTAGATAATTTGAAGTTCATAATTTGCTCAGTTAGTATCTAATAATTATTTAATATGTTTGCTAATGTCTGAGGGTTTATGTAAGTTCAAGTAAGAAATTGTAAGAAAATAATAAATTAAGGACCACCTTGTATGGCTGGAAGTTTAAGATATTTTGAACTCTGATCTTGATCCTTGAGAAAGTCCTCTGTGAATATTTGTCATCGTGTCCTAGGCCATATGCAAAGTGTGACTAACTGCCCAACCACAAATTGCACTATGAATCTTTTCATGAGGATGGTTTTAGCTCTTTTCTTCCCAAGCACTATACTGCACTGATGTCTTCTGCAGTAATGTGTGTGCTCTGGACACAGTCTCTTAAAATATTTGCGGTCATTTTTCTAAGCTGCTGGGCACGGGGTGCTGTGTTTCTTCAACAGCCAGACCTTTTTCTAAAGGAGACCAAGGAGAGAGACATGTCTGTAATTGGTATTAATTAACAATAGATCTTGAACTGACACCTATTCATTGAAGATAGGTCTTTAAGATGCAGTCAATTATTCAATGTAGACCTAAGCTCTCTCAGGGTGTAAAACCTGTTAAATAATAAAAGCTTACTGGTTTTGAGGGCTTTTATGTCAGCACTGCTTTATGTCTTCTGCTGTACCTGCAGAGCAGGTTAAACATTGATGCTGAAAGTTGAAGACAGTGGCCCCATTACATGTGCAATTTATTCCAGGGCATGTTGTAGTTTTCAAGGATAAACACTTGAGCTTATGCCTCTTCAAGAGATGTTTACCCAGATATAAGTCTTACAAGAGCTTGATGAATTTCTGTGTTTTGTCAGCAGCTTGCATCTGTAAAGACAGTCATTTAGTACATTTAATGATGCCTGATTCCACAGTAACCTTGGTAAAGTCTGGAGCTTCAGGCACTGCCACTTCCCTGAGACGATTCATGTAGAAATTTTGTCTTTCCATTTTTTTTGACAATCCTTACCTCATTGTGACTTCTGGCTCTGTCATCTGCCCTGAGCCAGGGACATTGGAACAGGAATGCAAATGCTTTAAATGGTAGGACTACTCATCAGCTTTCAAGTCTTTGCCAAGACTGAAGGGAACTTTAGGATTTATCTTGGCTTTATGCTAACGGGCATTTTGGATCAAGTTTGTACTTTATAGTAAGTGAATACTTCGGTTCTGTTCATGCAGCCTGCTGCTTGGTTTGCCTGCCAGGACTCATTTACCACCCTGTGTCTGCAAGTGGATGACAAGCAGCAGTAAAGCCCTATTTCCATGTTACAGCAGCTCTGCAGGAACAAAGTATCCTAGCAAAAAAATAAATAATTTGGACAGACACATATGGATTGATGTGCCTGTTGTATATCTACTGTGAAGCTCTTCTTCTGGGCACTACAAAATAATAAAAAATGCCCAAACCAATTTTGTTTTGTTTCAAAAAGCCTCTAAAACCTCAATTTTATTGGAAAATTTTTGACTAGTTGTATCACAGACCAAGCCTGACTTCCTAGTTCTCAGCTTCTGTGGTCCTTAGAGCAAATAACAAATGGTCCTCAAAGGGTCCTGTGTTAGTGGAGACTCATGATTGCCTCTTCCTATTTTCTTCAAATTGCCTAACATCCCTTAAAGCAAGAGGAAACAGACATAAATGTAGGTCTCTTGTGTTGTTCAGATATTTGCCTCTGACAGAGAAACACTCCATTGGGAATCTTTACATGTAAGTGGATTGTAAACTATTTGCATATTTGCATGGGCCACAGATTTTAACCCATGATCTTGGTCATAACAGCTCTGCTGAGGAATGTTATATGCAGAAGGAAAAACTTGTCTTCAGACCAAAGAAAAATCACTTAAAAACACCAGAAAGCCATGAATAATACAAATGTGCACATATGTGTACATTAAATGGATATTGGTGGAGTAGGAGACAGGCCTTACAAGTCTTCCTTCATCAGATTTCCTGACGGAATTAAAGATCAGGTTCTGCTTTGCTGCTATTAACTGAAGTAACCCTGGGCAGTTAATTTCTTCTCTGGAGAAATGGTGGTGTTGCACTGGCAATTTTTTATTTCTTAGATAAATACAATGGAAAGTGAAAAATTTCTTGGGGGCTGCTTCTTTACTGTTTATATAGGAACCTTAAACATAGAAAAACTAAGGAATAAATTCTCTTTGTCCCTAGCAAATCAGAGGGTCACTGGAAGGGAGAAAGCTTGCAGCAGTGTCATTCTGTGCTGTTGCTAAGTGGGACTGAAAAGAACAAGTTTATTTTCATGCAGAGCAGTTATTGATTACTACCTGTGCTTTCCCCACACTTGGCACCGCTGGAGGCCTACAAGAAACGTGTGCAAAAATGAAGAATTGAAAACATGTCCTAGTGCAAGGGCTAAAGATGTCTCACCTCTCTGTGCAGCCTTGGCTTATGTGTAAATGACTACAGTGAGAGCTGGACAGACAGGATGTGAGGAGGCGCCTGTCTCACCAGTGCCAAAAATTGGCCAATATCAAGTGTGATCTTTTGGAGCATCTGTGCAGCACAGAGATTGTGAGCATCCCTCATTTCCCTACAGTTAGCCCCCTCCCAGAGAATTCTATGTATGAACCAAGAGCGTTAACATTTTGTGTGTGTGTCTGGGTGTATGCAATGGACATAGAGAGCCATTAGCTATTCAGGTATGACCTTCTTTGCGTAACTTATTTTAGAGAAAATTGTTCATTTTTAAGCTCATCCCACAAAGTTTTGATACCTGACTGTGATGATTCAGCATAAGGTATAGTTCTTCCATTTAAAGACAACAGAATATGTGAAATGTTGTAGAATGAGGGTCATTGCATAAAGCAAAGAAAAAAGCAAAAGAGTTCACATTATGTGTTCGTCCCCCCCTTCCCATTACAAAATCCAACACATTGTAGCCAAGTGTCTTGGTGAGTCACTGTCCAGTAACTAATCTCTGCTATGTGAAAGGCATTCAAAACCACAGAATTGAAGCACTCCAGAGAATACTGTATTAGCAGGAAATTTTAAGTTTAAAAGGTACCAGTTGTTTTGTTTCTTTTATGGCTGCTACTTCAAAAATATTTCTAAGTGGAAAATGGAAACTTGCTAATATGGGAAAGAGGGAAAAGGGGGATTGACTATTCCCCTGTAAGTTAAAATGGTTGTTGGACAACAATAAATGCAGGGATAATTGTGACACACTAATAAAATAAAGCATCTCTAGAAAATGAATCACTTATTAGGCAAAGAAGAAAATGTTATTCCTATATAATAATTAGGAAATAGTTTGAACAGGAAAATATCAGTTAGGTAGTTCTATCTCTTTTATGGCTTTCTTAATGATTTTTTTAAAGCAGTGGACATGGAAACTGTGAATTGCAAATGCTGAAATCAAGATGGCCTATGAGATTTTCAGTTTTACACTGTGATTCTCTTAGATGTATTGCAGCCATGATAGCAATCTGTCTTGTCTGCAGGCTCTCTCTGCCAGGTGAAAGAGGTCCTGCATATTCCTCTTCCTAGTTCCTAAATGCAAGAATACCTTGGTAGCATATCTGAGTTATTCCCTGAGTTTATTGCCCTGAAGGTAACCACTGCTGTTTGTGTGGATGACCAGAGATGGAACATAAATGTTTTTGTGAGAACTGGGTTGGTCTGCAGAGGTTGTTCAAATCTTCAGGGAAATCTAGATCCATCCCTATGAATACATTCTCTGTCTCCTTCATTAATTAGGAGTAGCACCCTGTGCTTTTGTGGCTTTTTTTTTTTCTTTTGTGTTTCCTTTGCACTCCTCAGGCACGGCTGAGGAGAGCTTAATGTTTTTAAATAACCACCTGGAGCCAGAGAGGTTTTTATTCACCATACAGGTTTCAGCTGGATAGCTCATTGTAACACAGTCATCTGCCCTCACCCCCTCAGCACAAACATGGTGCCACCTGCTTCCTGTGGCACCTTCTGAGAAGGTCAAATACCTACTCCTTTTCAAGCAAAGAGCAGTAATTCACTCCTTTTCAAGCAAAGAGCAGTAATAAACAAAAACATGTGTGGTTTGAAAATCATATGAATGGCTTTCTAACTACCAGTGTGTGTCCAGAGGGTGTTAGAACAGATTGCAATGTACTTGGGTTTATGTTTTTTTCAACTCATATCCTTAGTTTCATGTAGCTTGGCTCTAGCTTTCACTGCTATTTCCGTAGCTCCTCCTTAGTACTATTACCAGTATTTGGCACGACATTTTCACAGCTTCCTGCAGTCAGTTGGACTTTCATGAACTGATTTGCTTGCAGGCTACTGGAAAAGTTCCTCTGACCTCACAGTGAGTGTTGTTGCCATTGCCTTTGTCCACGTGGTGGTGTTGCATACCCTGTAACATAGTGCCATAATCCTTTACAGCTGTGCCGCTCCACAAATGCTGGGCATTTCCTTGGCCCGTGCTGTTTGCCAGAGCATGTGTAGCCCCACGTGATATGTTTATACATTTGTTTAACACAAGCTCCACATTCTGTTTTGCCTAAGGGTTCTGCTTTGTTTTGTTTTGTTTTGGTGGACACTGTTAAAACAGAATCATAAATTTCAGCAGTATAATATTATCAGCCCTCCCTTTGTACGTCTTAGGGCACCATTTGTGTGATGCCAGCCTGAGTCACAAAGTCAGTTTAAAGTTTTGTGGTACAAATTTTTGGATCTTTTAAGAAAGAAAGGAGTTACTCCTTACATTAATTCTTTTAGTGATGTGGTCCTGGTGCTCTTACTCTGCTTTTAATACGTTTAGTCTAACACCATGTCCTGGTCAAAGCTTACGATTTTGACACCAGTTTGCTTCATCCTTTGTCTGAACTCAGGCTTCTGAGCACTGTTCCTCAGCTAAGCACCACTTCCAGTTGGCTTCTGTGAGAAAGAATTCAAGGTACAGTTCAGTGAAATTGTGGACAAGTCTCCAGAGAAAAGCAGTGGAAACTTCTTGTGCCAGATTTGTTCTTTGAGACGGCAGTTCAGGAAATGATGTTTTCTGTCTGGACTGGGCAACTTCTGTTAGTTAGCAAATCTTTTTACTTTATGAAAAACTAGTTCCCTTTCAGGAGCCTCTGTCACCTCCAGAGTTCAGCAAAATCCTCTGTTCTCCTAACCTAAACCAGAGTTGCACAGGGAACCTAGTCAGTGTTTGCAGCTCTAATTTACCTTTTCAGCCTTTATCATTAGCACAAGCTCTTCTGATCTTTTGATCTTTCACCTTTTTTCTGTGTTCATTGAAGAAAATCTTTCTTCCTTTCTTCCTTTCTTCCTTTCTTCCTTTCTTCCTTTCTTCCTTTCTTCCTTTCTTCCTTTCTTCCTTTCTTCCTT
>NC_031799.1:41904875-41985618 GCF_001522545.3 Parus major
CTTCCTCTCTTCCTCTCTTCCTTTCTTTCTTCCTTTCTTTTTCTTTCTCTGTCTCTCTCTCTCTTCTCTCTCTCCCTCTCTCTTTCTTATAGGAAAGGAGTATTTTTACGGGAATATAAATACTCTAATGCAGGAAGTTGGCTGCTCTAAACTGTAGGTGTTGCTCAATGCCTAAAAGTAAATCTGAGAGATAATATGAGTTAAGATTTCAGAATTTGGCTCCCAAGTAATAGTTAAACACGAAAAAATTTTGTCATGGGGGTGGTCTGTGCTGTTCAGGACAAATGGAAAGCAGAATCTGGGGTTATTTATACATATGATGTGAACCCTTCTCTGACAGAATTCCTCTGAAAGTAGAGGTGAACATGCTAAACCTTTTCTAGAAATATCTGCTAGCCTTAGTCCATCAGGTACTGTTCAGCCCTTGCCTTTGGTTTCCAGTCCTCTGCTTGGTATTGCCTCCCAAAGCACATGAGTAGGAGTGCATGAAAATATGAGCTGTATGGCAAATCAAGGAAAGAACTTGTTTCATGAGCTTTGACTATTGTTTTTATTTGCCTTTCATTTCCCTTGGGAAATGGACCCTATATTTAGGAAGGACTAAGTGTCTGAGAACTCCTGCTTCTCTTTATCCCTTACCATCATGAGGAGGATGGAATCTGTGCTGTGGTCTGCCTCCAGTGCTTGGTAACAGAGCAAAAACCTCAGGTGGCAAGCTAATAGAGCCTGTGCTAGAAGTAACATGAGGGGCAAAAAAACCCGCATGCTTTCATGGGTCTCTTTGCATGTCTTTTCATTTTTGCTGTGCAGTTGTGATACCTTGGTGTGAACATCTCTGAGCACTGTTAAAGCTCCTCTGATTATGAGAAGGAACCAGACAGAGGGCAGGGTATAGTTTGGCTCCCAGGGTAAACTTGCCTCACAGTGAAGAGGGTTGGCAAGAACCTGTTGCCAGAGGCAATGGCTCACACCCTGCAGTTCCAGGGATGTTTACTCCCACTCCCAGTGCTGGCAAGCTGCTCTCCAATGCCTGACAGTCATGAATGCCTGGATGCAGTTCCTCCTGGCACTCAGCATTTCATCTACATCCCTCTCCCTTGTTCATGCCTTGGGGAGAAGCATCACTCCCTTTTGGATAGAGACACCCTGACACTCAGCTGGGTACCAGGCTCAGCTGGAAGCTCAGCTGGAAGAAGTGTGGGCAGTACATTTCTACTAGCAATTTCATAGAAATTGAAATCTGCTGTAAGCTTGATGAGGCTTGAAGTCAGGCTGTGAAAGTGCAGGGAACTTTGAAATTGTTAAAGGAATCTGAGTGTCTTAAATATATAACATTTAATTACTGATGCTGGTCGTGCTGTTGTTTTTGGGCTTTTGCTGAAATTAAATCTCAAGAGAAAGCCACACATCATGGGTAAAACTTCATTAGTGCTGTTTCTCTCAGCTAGCTTGTAGCCTATTCATCTTTCCTATTCTTAAGTAATTTGCATGACTGTCACATTTCTGCAGCACTTTTTCCTTTATTGTAATAGTTTTCATGTTGGCTAATAGCATATGCTATTGTCTTTCTCGAGAGTGTCCAAAAAAGTTGGAACTGAAGTAAATATTTTTGGACTCTGTCTCTAGAACATCATCCAAGTACACATTCTTTATTAAGAGCTTCTTCCTTTGCGTAATGAGGCACTGGGACCTTCCCCATGGAAGTGCAGTCATTTAATTCCTTGGGTCCATCCTCTATTGCTTGCCAATTTCTTGTAAAACACAAGAGATTATTTTTGCTTGCAATGAAGAGCAGTTATGAACATTTTTACCTTCTCCCTCCTGCAAGCTATGCCCTTTCTATGCCCAGAGGCAGACAGTGTGCCCTTACACAATCCAGTAGCAGATCACTCATTTTGTCCCTTCTCCAACAGGATTTTGGTGATTCAGACATTAGTAATACCTGCACAGCAGGGAGACTGGGTGGAACGGGCACCTTACACAAGCTTTAATCAGGAGAGTTTGTGAGATCTGTTATTCGTATTTGCTTATGTAGGAACTCCAGCATTTCCAATTTCAGTAGATGGCAGAGACAATTTTCAGCTGATTTTTCTCTCTGAGCTGAGGAAAGAGGAAATTATCCCTTGTTTGTTGCACAACACAGCTACCTTGCTATATTGGATCTTATTAATGAAGTTTAATTCTGATTCTAACAAGCTTTCACTCACAAAGCTCCTTTTTAGTATAATGGAATGTATTTCTTCAGTCATCCCAATCAAATGATAAGCATAGAGATAGAGGACTTCTGCTAAACTGAGTTTACAATTGAAAATAGAGATGACATTGATACCAATATGGGAATATAATTGGATGTGGGAACAACATACAGCCTATGTGGGCCTACATGTTATACAGGCAGCTGGGCACAAAAGAGAAGGGTGAAAGTGTCTTCTCTGGTGCTCTGCAGGTGTCTGGCACAAACAGATGAGGAAATCTAAACTTTTCTCATGACTTCTCTGACATGAGTGAGAAACAGAGTCCTGTTAGGCTCTCTGATTAAGTGCTGCACCCCCACTGTACTGTGTTGCTCTAGTATCTATTCGCTCCTGTTTCTTTCAGGAGGACACAGATGAATGGTTGGGCCCAAGGACTTTATCCATATTGGTGAGAAGAGTTGGTGTGCCATGTATTGCTTTCATTCATTTTCTTCCAAGATCTGATTTATTTTAGCATTTACATCTCTACTGCTTTCAGTGTAGCAGAGAAGTAGGCCCAGACTTGCTCTTGTTAATAGCTAGCTAGCAGCTGCTGTCATATCTTCTTTGGTGAGTGAAGTATCTAAACTGAGACATAAACCAGAAAAATTGGTGCTTGACTCTTTGCCTGTTGATAAATGAGAGACAGGTTCAGAAGTTCAACAACTATCATCTGGCTAGGAAAATTCTATGTATTGAGAGCAATTAAGCTGTGCTGATCACTCACTTCTTTTTAGCCATGCGTGATTCTCAGCCAAAGGTACCGCAGACAAATTCCTCCTGGTGCAGCTCTTGCTCATTCTCATGCTTTGCTCTAACTGCAAACTCCCAACCCTATCTGAGAAGAGATAATTAAATTCAATGTAAAATAGAATTTTCTGATTGTTCAAAGGCACCCATTTAAATTACTTTAAAGTTCCTGAATTTGCATTTCTGATACCAGGTATAGAATCAGCTGTCACCCGTTCATGTGAATGGAAAGCTTATGCTTATGTGTTAGCTGTCAGCAATTTTGTTCTGTCTGGTTTTAGTTGGCTCACAGTTAAAATCTGGTGTGGCTGAGTAAATTCAGTCAGTTGTAGTACATCTACAAGGTGAGCTTTGCTAACAGACCAAGTTTTAAAATATTTGGCGGGGCATGCACTAGGAACCTAGCTAGAGGTCTTCCCAAAACCTGCTTTTGAATCTTATTAGAGATGTAATCAGCCCTAAAGCTAGACAAATGAAGTTTCACACACTACAGCTTCTAGTGTTCTTATATGTTCACTTCTACTCGAGATTGACCAGCATGTGACACAACTCTCAAAACTACTGAATAGACAGCCAAGTGTTGAGATGGTCTCAGATGATTATAACTATCAAAATGGTGCCAGCCAGATTACTTGAATTATGTAGAAATTTCTTTTCAGCTCTCTAAATTACACATCAACTTAAAAAAAAAAAAAAAAGAAAAAGTGGTTTCAATAGCTCAGTTTAACAGAGGCAAATATCTGTATTATGGTAGGCATATCAGCTATGGATTTACATGTCAAAATTCAGTATGGTAAAATTTGGCAAGCTGAATTTTCTACTTACTCCTAACATTCTGATAAACACCACAATATATTTCTTGTGATGCTGAAACCCACAAATACTAATGATGTTTGCAGAGAATGCACCAGAGAATAAGTTATCTCTGGTGCCAGAGTTGCTCATTGGACTGACCACTTCAGAGTGATGAGTCTGTGTGGTTTTCTTTTGCAGAAGAGGCAGTCTTGGAAAAGACAAATAAAAGACTTCTGTAAAAAAACCTTCTGAGATAAAATAATTCTTAGTATTTTCAATCCACTGACATTTTGTTTTACAGAAGAAAATTAAAATAGCTAGTGATACTTTAAATGCTGCCATTCAATGGAATGGAACAATAACAAATAGTAAGTATTAAATATTAGTGTTATGGCATATCAAGGTTATATCTTTAAATTTGCAAAATATTAAATCTTTTATGTTGTTGCACATCTTTTATTAACTTTAACTGAATCAAATATGAAATTTACTTCAGTTGCATAAATAACTCTGGAGATAAAATAATCAAATCAGGACCCAAGTCAATTATATTTAATCAGGTTAGAATATATGTGACACACATGGCTGATACTAAAGCAAAATTCAGTTCATCACTAGTTGTACCAAAGAATGGATAAAAGGAAACAACTGACTTCTGATCTTCCTTCACAGCATTCAGCTGGGCTACAATTCAGACATTTATTTATTTTGATACATTTAGTGTCAACCTGTGCTGCGCTGGTATTCCTGGAACTGGTCTGCAGATGGGTCCCTCATTATTGATTTATGCAAAAACTTTCTAGTAAGATAACTTAACTGAGCAAGTAGTGGAAGCCTAGGACAGCCTGGGTAATAAGTACTGACAGTGTAGGAGTACCTTCCTGAGGCTGTTCTCCCTAAGTCTTGTTATAATTTTGAGTAAGTTGCAGGAATAAGTGTTGTGCTTTGCTTTTGATGTCCATTGGAAGTGCTGGCCAGCTGTCTAGTGGAGGTTAAAAACTGCTGCTATTACCCTGGAATGAAAAGTGAAAAGCTTTTTGAAATTGAAAGTTAAATTATACAGCCAACGAAATACTTCTAGTTGCCTTCATTTTGAATCAGGACTCAGTTAATAACTAGTTATAAGAAATTTGCCTGGAAGTAAAATGCTTTCCTCAATCCTCATGCTTGGACCTTATTTCTGACCTGTTCAAATCCCTCTCTGTGTGGTTTATGATGCCACACATACCATAGCATACAATACAGGTTATACCAAGCTAGCAACGCAAACTATAGAATACAACATGCACAATATCTTAAATATAATACCTAGAGTACAATCCTAAAATATAATAACTATAGATATCAAAAGAAAACAGAACTATACACAATACAATATAAACAGCCCTGAAAGAGTGAGCAGTAAACATCATAGAATGGATAAAGTGTTATGTTTATACAATAGAATGGATACTGTTATATACCATGAAACACAACATACAGTACAGTACATATGATTCTGCACACATGGGATGCACAGTAAGGTGTTCAGTACAACCCAAAGTATAACACAGTGTACTGTGTTATAAAAAGACAATAAAAATATAGAACACAATGCATTAAAATATATGGAACACAATGCAATACATGTAATATCAACAACAAAATTAATACCCATGATGCATGCAGTGTGCACTGGACAACAAATACTAAAAGTACTATATTTGACAAGACCAAGTTCAAGGGGCTGCACCTGGGTCAAGGCAAACCCTGGTATAAGCACAGGCTGGGGGATGAACAGATCAAAAGCAGCCCTGTGAGAAGGATTTGGGGGTGCTGGTGGGTGAGAGGTGAGAGGACCCAGCCATGGGCACTCCCAGCCCAGAGAGCCAAACGTGTCCTGGGCTGCATCCAGAGCAGTGTGGGCAGCAGGGGAGGGAGGGGATTCTGTCCCTCTGCTCTGCTCTGGTGAGACCCCACCTGGAACCCTACATCCAGCTCTGGGGTACCAGCACAGGAAGGACATGGAACTGCTGGAGCGAGGCTGGGGAAACCACTACTTTGATGAGAGGGATGGAGCACCTCTCCTGTGAGGAAGGGTTGAGACAACTGGGGTTTCTCAGCCTGGAAAGGAGGATTTGGTGTGACCTAAGTGCAGCCTTCCAGTACCTGAAGGAAAACAGAGAGGGACTTCTTTCAAGGGCATGAAGTAATAGGATGAGGTGGGATGGTTTTAAAATGAGAGTCAGTTTACAGGAGGTATTAGGAAGAAATTCTTTACTGTGAGGGCAGAGAGGCACTGGCAGCAGTTTTCTAGAGTAGCTGTGGATGCCCCATTCCTTGCAGTGTTCAAGGCTGGGTTAGATGGGGCTTTGATCAACCTGGCCTAGTGAAAGCCTACAGCAGGGAGTTTGGAAATACATGATTTTTACGGTCCTTTCCAACTCAAACCATCCTATGATTTTATGATACTGTACCATACAGGAAATGCCAGACTTTACAATACTGAATACAAGGCATCCCAAAACACAGTACTTTACAAATAACATAACTGGAAAGCTTTCCATACACACAGACACAGACACACACAAACACCCACACCCATGGAAAGGTGTGGAAAAAACATCCAAACCATGGAAAGGTTTTTGTTGGAGTTGACAGGGGCAGAGGGTGTTGGACACTAGCAATGTGCTGTTGCATAGATCTGGAACAGAAGCAGGGCCAGCCAGCTGGTCGCCCATGCTGAGCAGTGGTGGTTCCCAGGAGGTGCTGCATGTGTGACCCTGCTGTGTGTGATGTTGCATGGTGGCAGGGCTGTGATGGGGGGTGTGCTACAATACAAAACATTGAACAATACTACAGTACAATACCAATGACAGTACAGTATAAGCTATATAATAAATAAAAAACATAGAATGAAAGAAATCATACAACAAATGTTATATGACACAGTATTACTGTACACAATGCAAAAGGATCTACAACACTATATGCAAAATACAAAATAAAAAGCACTGTGGAAAATATGTAAAAATACAGTACATTCAACACGACAGGCAAAATCGAATGCAGTATGAAAAAAAACCCCAATACAATACGTGTATCCATAAGTCACATCCAATCAATGTGTAGTCAACACTGTACAATGTGATATAAACAATACCATACAGCACATTCAACATGTAGCATAACACAAAATGGAAGACAAATTGAGACAACATGCATTACAATACCAAATAAACTGTTGCACAAAACACAATATGAAACACTGTAAAATACATACAGTTCAATAGAATATGTGCCTGGGGTTGATCAAAAGTTAAGGGCTATTGTGAAGGGCATTGTCCAAATGCCTCTTTTTAAGGTACTCTCCAGCATGGGGTATCAACCACCTCACCAGGATGACTGTTCCAGTGTCTGACCTTACACTCTTGGTAAGGACGTGCTTCCAAATGTCATAGGCCAGCACCTCACCTAACATAACTTGCACTTGATCATCTCACAGATGGGCAACTCATCCAGAGAGATGCTGTAAGGAGCACTATCAAAGGAATTACAAAAATCTAGAAATGCCATGTCCACCCCTGTCCCTTTACCCACAAGGCAGATGGCCTTATCCCAGATTAGTGAGAAAGGGCTTTTCCTTTGTGAATTCATGCTGACTGTGCCTGATGACTGAATTTTCTGTCTGCTAGAAACACACAGTACTATCTTTATAATTTTTCCAGGCACTGAGGTTAGACTAACAGATCTGTACTTTCCTGAGTCTTCCCAGTAACACAGTGTGGAAATGGTTCAAAATTGTGTCAGGAGAGGTTCAGACTTGACATTCAGAACATTTCTTTTGTATTTTATAATCTATTATTTTCCTGACATTTTACCATCTTTGTATTTCTTGTGTAGGATCATTATTATGTTTTTGTACTTTCTGATTGCTATACAGACATTTAATATTCCAGCTTTCAGGGCTGCATAAAACAAATTCCATGCAAATCATGCAATATGCCTTCACTATGTGTATATAAATATTTTAATTTTTTAAAATACATCAAATATATCCCACACAGTATGCATGCTAATAGGTTGTATTTTATATTGGACTGTGTGTTCTGTGGTATTTATTGTCTCAGTTTCTTAGTCTTCTGTGTGTCATATTCTAATGGATTGAGTGGTATTTTATTCTGCATTTGGAATTCTCAATATTTGTATTGTATGGCATGATACTATTTGTATGTATGTGCTGCACATATTGCATTGTAATGCGTGGTATGGGGTTGTATTATATTGCACATATCATGTGTTGCACTGCATTTTGTGTCTGTATGGTGTGTGTGCAATTGTGTTGTGTGAATGGCATTGCCTGTTATTTATTGGACTGCAAGGTGTTTCATTCTGTGTGCAGTGACTCATGGGGTATGTATTCCATGAGTATTGGCATGGTAGTGTCTTGGATGATGTTGTAAGGTTCAGGATTGGAGTGTATGATATGGTAAGGGGTTGCATGTTTTCTGCTTTATGCATGTATTTCATTGTGATGTTGGTATTGGTATAGGTATTCAACTGAACCTCTCCCTCTGGAATCCACCAAACCACTGGGTTACTTTTCCTCCTATACACTAGAACCCCGAAACTGCAATGGTAAAATAAGACATAGGTTAATGTATGCCCGATACATTATATGTCGTACTATGTACAATACATACAAGTACAATACAATTGTACTATTGTACAAGCACAATATGTACTATTATATGTTGTACTCCCCACCATTAGCAGTAAGCAAAGAAAAACAAGGTAGCATGTAGCTGTTTCAAATAATCACAGGCTACTTTTATGCCCCACTGTCATAAGTTTATCATCCTCCATCCATAGTGACTTCTGAATGCCATTAGTCCCATATTCAATAGGATGAACTGATACTGTGATTCCCCCCATCCTCAACCCTTTTCTCCCCACCCCATAAATTTTGTGCTCTGCACACTTTATTCTATCTGTTATTTCATTTGTATTTATACCATCTGGATTAGGCTGCCTACTGGGGACTGGTATAAATGAGAACAAAGTTCTCTTTTATGCCAATGCTCTTTAACTAAATCTTCTCAGAACTCAGATTGTATAATAAAGGCTGATGGGGAGACCATGTTCAGGGGTGTCTTAAAACAATTTTTAAAAGCCTGTTCCATTTCTTTGCACAAAAATAATAATTAAGTCCTACAAAAACAAGATTTCTGCCATATAAATCTTGCTGTGGAATTACTAACACCAAAGAATGAAATGAAAGTGATAGAACTTGATTTAAGATGGCTGTGACTTTCACAGACCATACACATTTCACATGTGGTTTACAGTATAAATATAGCTAGTATACAGATTTTTGAGAAGTTGGTGTTTGATTTTTGTAGTGTATGTTCAGCTCTTCATCATTATTCATTATGTTTTTGAACTGCTGTGTTCCAGAACAGCTTTCTGTTTCTGGGAATTATTAAGTAATAATTTTATGTGTAATGTCTGGCTATACCTTTTTTTTTTTTTTCAAAACAGTATTTTAAAGGTATGTAGTCAAAGCATTTTCCCCAGTTTCTTTTAAGCTGTGCCTTGGTGTTGGAAGACCAACTCCTTCCTTCAATTTTGCTAAACTTCAGTTTCTAAAAAAAATTCCAGAGGAAGTCTTGTTTGCAGTTTTATGGCTGCCTCTTACTACCATTTGTGAACACAATATGTAGTGCATTCCTCTGTTAAGTCATGGCTATCTTTGTTGAAGTAGTGTCTGAAAACACTATGTGTTGATAAAGTGCAAGAAGTATTTTTAAAGTATGTCAGGGCTGGTGCATACCTGCCAAATTTCTGATCTGTGTTAAAACTCCATTTGTGCTAAAATGAGAAAAGGAAATTTAGATTACCTAGTGGATAAACTAACAGTATTTTGTGGTGATGTGGAAGTTCAACAACCTTGAGTGAAATTCCATGGTCTCAAATCTTCATGAACAAAAAGCAAAGGCCTCTATAAATTCTATCTGACTGAAATATATGTAGCTTGCTTCTTCATTGTGTGAAATCTCTGTCAGCTGTGAGCTGTGTTCTCTCATGCAGTCTTGCTTACTTAGATTTATTACTTCTTTCTATTAACAACTTAACTAGATATCTAAGCTTAGTTTAGGACTTTAGTAAGTGCAGAACTTGGCAGAATAGAAATGCATTTCTCAAAAAAGTACTGTTTGCTATTCTTTCTCTGTGGTGTAGTTGAAACTGAAAAGGCCACCAGTTTACAGAACAACACATCCAGTTGTTAGAAACAGCTTATGTTCAAAAGCAAATAGAATTGTTAAAACAAAACCCCCAGTAATTTGGAAGGAAAAATTTAAAAGTTGAATACTTTACAATAAAAATGTGCATAGGAGACTCCTTAGAGGAGGGCACATGAATTGAGCATTTGAAAAATGTGCAGTACATTTAGTCTCAGGATTAGGTTATCTATACGAAAGCACATCTTTAGTTGCCAGTTTTATAGAGGAAATGTGATGAATGATGCTCCTCTGCTGAGAAGCAATTTTCTGCTATTAGGGAATACAGCTGTCCCTAGGTGGGGATTTTGTTCAAAGTAGTCAGCTGCTGATAGTTTAGAGGTGATGACAAACATACTAGAAAGAATTGCAGACTCATCAAGAGGATGAGCTTCCCTTGGATTTTTCCATAAGAGAGATCTCTTACTTGCTGTCTGTCCTGGTTTTGTAAAAAGTCACTTTCCAGCTTTCTTGTGGGCTCCTTGAGCACTAGAAAACTGCTTTAGGTCCTCTTGGAGCCTTCTGTCTCCAGGCTGAACAACCCCTGCTCTTGCAGCCTTTTTTCACAGGAGAGGTGCTCCAGCCCTGTCTTTGACATACATCTGAGGCTGAAGAAGAGAGCAGAGATGAAAATCCAAAATTAGGATAACTAAAGAGAAGGTGTGTGAAGTTTTAACTGAACTACTATAGGTCTAAGACAGGAAAACAGGCCTGAGAAGCTCAGTTAATTCTTATTATCAAAGGAAACTGAGAGTTGACTTGTAGTAATGCAGAAAAGGGATATTAGGGAGCTTATAAAACAAAGGAATAATGGGATTCAGTGGCTAGAAGCTGAAATTTGACAATTTCAATATTAAAATAAGAAGCAAATCTCTAGCAGAATAATCAAGCATTTGAAGAGCCTATCAGAGAGGATAGCGAACTTGCTATTGCTTGACAACTTTATAAAAGATGACATGTCTACAATGTTAAATTGGATTCTGTAGCTTGAATATGTGGCTCTGACTTTGTTAGTTAATTCTGAAAACACATTAAACACAAATTACATGTATTCAGATCATTACTTCACTAAACTGATATATCTACACATAAAATTAATTTTGGGCTTCATACAGATATTAATAATATTTCAACATTTAGGCAAGTCAAGGACAAAATATTTAGATGACAATAAGCAAGCAATAGAAGTGCATGTCCAGTGCATTCCAGCATGACCTTTGAGGGGAAAAAAATTATATTGTGTGCTATCTATACTCTAAATATGCTGAAACACAGGAGAGCAATCTTGTTGGTTAATGACAGTTCCAGGTTGTGCAGATATTGGACAAAAGGCCTTCTAGAAATGAATCTGCTGGTCCCTGGCAGCTCTCAGTTCTGTATAAAAATCAAAAAGAAGTAGTAGTGGAGTGATGGATTATAACAGTCTCCTGGATACTTTCCCACATTCTTTCCTGGATACTTTTTTAATTGTCCCTGTTTAGGATTAGAATTCGTGAAGAGGAGAGCAAAAAGCCATCCCCAGGTTTTGGGGATGTATATGGCCTGGTAGGACAAAAGATTACTTCTTAGTTAACACTGTTGGTGTGGTTTCTGCTGGGCACAAGGAAAATTTTAATAATTAATGTGTTTAATAATTATTAAATAAATAAGACAATGTAATTTTTATTAACTTATATATTATCGTGTATATTATTATATATTGTAATAAATACAATAATTAGTAAAAATGTAATTTAATAATCATCATTGTATTCTACAGTTTCTTCCAAACTTGTTTATTTGCTTTGCTTCTACTTCCATGGTTTTGCCTGATATTTTGAGAATCTTGTGTTCAGGAAAACCAGGAAGGCGTTATAGGAGGGAAAAACCAAAATAATAAGATATAATTAAGTTCATGGCCTGATTGTCCTCATGACAAGTGTAATTGCTCAGCAGAGTAACAGTTCAAACACTGCAACTTAATCAGCAAAGAGAAAAGGTTAAGTGTTTCTCTTGTGCATATACTGTAAAGAAGGTGGATCTAGATCTGTAGACAGCATATGTGCCATCATTTGCTGTAGCAGTGTATTTTGTGTGAATCTGTTAGACTTCCAATGCTTCAGCAAGCTGCTGAGGACTCCTTATACTAAAACTGCTTCTATTTAAATATCAGTTATCTAATGTAATTTAAATGGAATATAGAACACACAGCTTCTGCTTCTTTTCCTCTACTCACTACTCTACCTATTACATACACTCTATATAGTCCACAATGATTGGCTGAAAAACCCATTAAGTTATCAGCACATTTGCAGGGCATGTTCACTTTAGATGTTATTGTCCAATTAAAATAAAGGTGAAATTGTTTTTTACAGGGTATAACCTAGAACCCGCATCCCACAGAAGTTTAATGATAGTGTACTATAACAAATATAGAATATTCCAAATGGAAAAATAGGATACAGAAAGTCCGAAGAACAGGCAAAATTAGACTGTGGTGCTGTGTTTGGGCTTGCAAATAAAGGTGCTATGTAATAAACAATAGAAGTGATGTAACACAACTGAGTGGTTTAACTGCTACTAAATTCAGGACTATGCAGACAAAATAATCCTGGAACAGGTTGTTTTGGTTTGGAATTAAGGGAATTATCTACAGATTGTTCTTTGTTCTCCTCAGTTCTCCCCTATACTTAACTGAATCTGTCTGGGGAATGTGTTGTCATGGCAACCTGTAAGTTAATCTTGATGTTTCAGACTTAGAAGTTATATTACTATTAAAACAGAATTCAAGAAATACATAAACACAATTTAGTTTCCTAAACATAATTGTAAGTGTCTTTTTAGATCAGGGAAGTATTTTGTTCCAAAGAGAAAAGTCAGGCACACAAAAGTATTGTCAATTATGTGTACACAACTTTACCATTGCTGTGATGATGCGAGATTTAGGTGGAAGAGGCGCAGAGAGGGTTCTTAAAGGAGAAGGAAAAGAGTAAGAAAAGCCTTGGATACTTTGAAAAGTGAAGACTAATACTGCTGATTGAGGCTACCAGTCTAACACTGACTCCTGCCAAATTCAGAGCCTTTGGTGTTGTCTTTTCTTGCTGGAGACAGCATTGCCTAAAAGCCAGGATGTCTGATATTGTCACAGGAAAAAGTAAGCAAGGGGCTCATGCAGATTTGCTATCCTGCATATGTGTATGTGTGTATATATATATATATATATATACACATATATGTATATATGTATATTCCTAGAGCCAGAAATTTCATATTTTATTGAAAATAAGGATTTATTACTTCTACTTGCCTAATGCCATGGCTGTACTGTATGAGGAAAGTAAAATAAAACAGCAAACTTGCTGGAGGAAGACTGGCCATCCTCAATCCTGAGGACTTGTAAGTAAAATACAAGATTTCTGACCTGTAGCCAGCAATGACAACATTTTATTACACAGGTATGTGGTTATAGAACACCTGAGTTATTGCACTAAAAGCCTATAGAAAACAGTTCCTATTGTTCATCTCCAGGTTTATCACCACTAGAATTTTAGTCTTTAGGCTGTTATCTCATGATTCCATGATTCTGGGAATTGGTCATCCTTATTTTGGAATTTGTTTGGATGTGTTCTTGAGTCTATACAAAATATTCAGTCTTCTTTGTCTGTCTTCACCTGCTGAGAAGAACAAATTTTACTTTGCTATTTCATTAATAAAACACTGTTAGCTTTCACAAGCTATGTCCAGTGATTTTTCCAGTCATACAAGAATATAGCAAACACTAATCTTTTGAAGACTTCAGATCTGCTTAAAAGAAGTTACAATCTGATATGTTCTTACAGCATATATTGTTCATTTTCCATTAAATCTGCTGACATCTGAAGTTAGCCAACTGTTTTTCCTTTCCATGGGGAAAATGAAAACTCACACTTCTTTCCTTCTCACAGAAAGAAATCAATTGGATTTTTACATCAATTTCCAGGACAGGAATACATTTTTGTCAAGCAACAGGAATGATTTATGGAGGTCTGTTTTTAGAGCTGTTCATGCTTGAGTAGGAGTGGGCCTGCTGCATCTCTGCTCTTTCAATAAAGAACCTTGGTTTGAGTATTCTTCAAAATGTTTGTGCAAAAGAATAAAGCCTTTTTTCCCACCTGTGATAAATTAAAAAGAATGCTTGATAATTTTCTGATTTAGTTCCCCAGTGAACCTCACATGTGCTACATGGATTTTTCACACTTGCCTTTGGACTACATTTTCTCTGGCCTTTAAGAGACTCTTTATGTTATTCATATCTGCTTTAACAGGACTCAGCAAGTTATATTTCATGTACATACTGCATGATTAGGAGGAATTGATGTATGGAAGTAGGAATGAACTACAAAAGAAGATCTTAATCTCATACCCCAGGTGTGTGCTTTGTGAAAGCTTTGAAACTGTTCATCACTGTAGGTTCAAAGATTCAGTTTGTGCTTCTCAGCTTTTTTCATCAAAATTTCCACCTATTAGATTGTGGAACAGGAAACTAAAACACCAACATGAAAGAAGCTTCAAGTTGCATCTGTCACATTAAAGAGAC
This sequence comes from Parus major, assembly GCF_001522545.3. Lineage (NCBI taxonomy): Eukaryota > Metazoa > Chordata > Aves > Passeriformes > Paridae > Parus > Parus major. Next base: position 41,919,470 of record NC_031799.1, read on the forward strand.
TTTGTTAAAATAGTGGTAAAATGCATCCCACAGGGGATTTGTTAGATTTATCCAGAAAAGGGATAGCTTTCCTCTGCCTGTGGAGAGGATGATTAGAAAGCCATGAGCACATGGAGGCAGCAAGAATTCATTAGATCCAGGCCCTGAGTAAACAGGATTCTACAACATTAGATCTCAGTTTGTGGCATACAGTTGTATTAGCTGGTTATGTAATGAACTTAGGCAAACTCAGTTTTTAAAACTCACTGTACGTGATTTTTCAATTTTTTATTTTTTAAAAAATCTTGGCACACACATTCACCCTACTGTATTGCCCTCCTTGTATGTGTCCTTAGTGGTTTCTGAAGTGCAGCTACATGTAAATCCATTTTCATTGTCAGTATTATATTTCTTTAAATATTGCAGCTAACGCTACTCTCTGAGAGAAACTCAGCCTGCAAAATGCCTGTCTCCTACATAACTACACTTCCATACCTCGGAGGGATTTCATCCCTTTCTATTCTGCACCCATTTGATACATTTTCTTGGTATTTTTTAACTGAACTAGTTTCCCAAGCCAAACGGTTAAGGGTTCCTTTCCTATATATTTATGTCTGGACAAATTTTCTGATTCTTTCAAGTGTAAGAGAAAGATGTCTTAAGGAAAAGGACAACCCAGCATTTCTTAACTTGGCCAAAAGAGCTTGTAGGTGTGCTTTAGCTGATTTTCAAGGCTACTTTCAGTAACTTATAATGAGCAGTAGCTTTCACAACAAGAAGGACAGTTATTTCTTCTGTTAGCAAGGTACTGCTGTTAAGCATGAAATGCTAGGAATCCAATCCTGAAATTATAGAACTATTGTTAAATAGCATGAGAGCCAACTGTGAAGTCTTCCTACTAACTTTGATGGGAATTGAATCATGTTTCCAGCATGCTAACTGGCAGAGAGGCAAGATAAATGGTTTGGTGAGTTTGCAGAGTTTAAAGTTTCCGCAGGTTACTGTAGAGATTAGATTTGTAGCTGTTGTGGCTTGACACTGGTCAAATGCCAGGCACCCAAGAATGTCATTTACTCACTTACTCTCCCCTGCCAAGCTGAGCAGAGGAGAGAAAAACAATTAATGAAGGGTTCTTGAGTTGAGATAAGGACTGAGACACTCCAAGGGCAAAACAAGCTAAACTTAAAGTTGCAACGTGAATTTATCCCTAACAGAATTAGAGGAGGATGAGAAATAAAATAAGGCCTTAAAACCACTCTTTTTTCCCCCAGCCCCTCCCTCCTTCCCACCCACAGCTCAGGGAGGCAGAGCATGGGGTTTTGGTCAGTTCATCACCTCAGGTTTCCTTCCACTGCTCTGGGAGAGGAGTCCTTGCCCTGTGAGGCCATGGGGTCCCTTCCCACAGGAGACAGTTCTCTGTGAACTTCTCTCATGTGGCTCCAAATCTCACGAGCAGCAGTCTCCCAAAATCACTGCGACATGTCTCTCTTCCCACAGGGTGCAGTCCCCCAAGTACAGGCTGCTCCAGCCTGGAAGCAGGGCCCTCTCTCCTCCAGGTCTCCCACAGGACCACAGCCTCCTCCAGGCATCCACCTGCTCCAGCATGGGCACCTCCCCACGGGCTGTGGGTGGATCTCTGCATCCCCTGTGGATCCCCAGGGGCTGCAGGGCACAGCTGCTTCACCATGGGCTGCACCAGAGGCTGCAGGGGAACCTCAGCTCCGGTGCCTGGAGCTCCTCCTGCCCCTCCTTCTCCACTGACCTTCGTGTCTCACATGTTCTCACCTCCTCTTCTCTGACTAGAAAAACACTGCATGTGCCCCACTTCGTTTTAATTTTCTTCTTCAATATGTTATCACAGAAGCATTACCAACATCTCTAATTGGCCCAGTTTTGGCATGTCCATCTTCAGAGCCATCAGCCACTGGCTGTGATGGACATGGTGGAAGCTTCTAGCAGCTGCTCACAGAAACCACTTCCATGGCTCCCCCACTATTCCATGGCTCCCCCACTATTCCATGGCTCCCCCACTACCAAAAAGCAGGCTGTGCCAAGCCAACATATCCCACCCCTAAAAAGAAAGCAATAAATAGAGATCTGTGTGGGTATGAGCTAAAGAGGAAAAAAAAAGTCAATCTCTTACTTCCCATCAGCAGCGATGTTCAGACAATTCCTGGGAAGCAGGGCATCAGCACACATCATGGTTCCTTTGGAAGGCAAACATTGAAAACTCAAGGATGCCCTCCCCTTCCTCCTCTCTCTCTCTCTCTTTATGTGTGCTGATATCATATGGTGTGGAATATCCCTTTGACTAATTTGGGTCAGCTTTGTGACCCCTCCCAGGATCTTGTCCCCTCCCAGCCCCTTGGGGTGGCAGAATGTCAGAGGGACAGGACTGCTTGGCAGTAGCCAAAGCACTGGTGTGTTATCAGCACCCTGCCAGCTACCAGTGCAAGGCACAGCACTGTGAGGGCTGTGAACTCTACTTCAGTCAGGCTCAATATAGTACACAAAAAGTTTTGTTTCTGGAATCAGAAGTGTAAAGAAAAGTACTAAAAAAGATACTGATTTTTTAGCTGACATTTGGGGGCAGTTGAAAAAAACTCAGCTCTCCTGATGTTGCTTAGAAATCGTTCTGCAAGTGCTCACTAGACAGTATGGACCATCTGACACCACCTTAAGCCCTGGGCAGCCTCCAAGAGCTGAACAGTCCTCAAAACTGGCTTTGCCAAGAGGCCTGCTGGCCATCTCTATGCACCAAGAGAGGCTTCAGAGTTTAAACCAGCTGATTTGTTCTCTTACTTTCTCCTCTAAAGCACTTCTGTGTCCAGTGACCTACAGACATATTTGTATGACTCCTGTTCTGGGACAGAATTCATTCATCCTACAGTTCCTGCAGAGAATGCTTTACCACAGAGACAGCAGACAAACATTATGTTAGTTACTGAGCCTGATATGTGAGTTAGGGGGCTTTGAAGAAAGTAAAGGTTTTGAACCAGGCCCAGTTTCATTTTTCTTCTCACCATTAGTCTATGTCTCCTTTGGTGCTTGGGCCAGACCTGAGCTCCAGCTCGTTCTACACAGTGTCAGTGAGTCATGGAATCACAGAATATTCTGAGATAGCAGTGACCCAAATGGATCATTGATTCTGACTCTTAAGTATATGGTCGATACAATGATCAAAATCACAGCCTTGACATTATTAGCACCATGGTCTGACTAGCTGGGGCCAGTTCAGTCTTCATGCCTAAGATGATAAATTGGATGCTGTCATGTCTCCAGCCTTAATAATTATTTTTTTCTCTGTCCCTTGCATGTCCAGTTAATTAAACTATTGTTTTAAGATTAGATTTCTAGTTCACTGCTTCCAGTGTGAAATTTTAGGACTGCCCCAGGCTGAACTTTCTCTGGGTACTGAGAAAAAGCCACTTTTTGGTGCCTGTTTAGTCCTTTTAAAGACATAAGTATAGCTCTGCAGCAGAAGTGATGCAAAATTCAAGCTTGATAGACTTAGTATTATTTAGGAGATCCTTCTCACTTTTGCCTTGCTCCAACAGCTCTTATATCTGGGGATTTACTCGGTGTATTTAGAGAGGAAAAAAGCAAACACTCAGAAGTCTCTTTTGTAGAAACTAACCCACGCCCTGGCATTTTGACTAGCATTAAAGTTAGAAGGGCTGCATCTTGGTTATTTACTGGGACAGACCACAAAATCACTCTAAATTACTTTAGAGGAAGGAAAGGAGGAAGGAAGTAGGAAATTTAGATCTTGATACTAATTGAAAGAAGGATTCTTTATAAAACTGACTTCCATATAAAATGATAAGTAAACTAAAACTGCATATGTAAATAAAAAAATGGCAATAAATTTACCTAAAACAGCGGGAGGAAGATTTTGCTTGTGACACTATTATAAATACAACAAGGCTCATATTATGTCATATTATGTCTGGAAATGCTTGAAGCTTTTCTACGTCTCCTAGCCATGGCAAAAGAGTATCAATCTCAAAGGGACATCTATTTCAGAGCATTTATGATCTGTGAAGAAGCGTTTGTTGACTAGTGTGAGAGCTGTGAGGTGGTTTAAAGGTGAGGTAACAAATGGGTGTGTCTGGATAAACACTTGGAAAGATTAAGCAAGCAGCCAGTAAAAAGTGCAAAACTGTACTTTTCTTTTAAATGTGTGGGAGAAAGTCACTTTGGGAAATGATAAAGCTTCTGTGTTTCAATAATGACTGTGCTATGTAGGTATATATGGTAATGCTGCTAGCATAAAGCTGATGCAAGATATTTCAGCACTGTGCACTAGGTGTGTAAAATGCACAGCTGTGCTGACTTGCGAAGCACATTTTGGCTGAATCTGCAAAACAAGTAAACAGTAATACTAGGTTAGACATATGATCATTCAACTCAGATTTTGCTCTGATTTTGACTAACCCAGGCCATTCTAGGGCCTGATGTGTGCTAGAAGCAGTGCCATTAGGACAAAGTGAGAGTAGCAGGTAAGCAGGACAGGAGGGCATTGCACATCCATGACCACCTGCAATATGCTGGTCAGCCAGCAATTGTTCTGGGTTATTAACATTGGAGAAATCTGTGGGCAGCCATATTCACCAAAGATAAAGTGATCCGCGTGATAACAGCAGTAACCATAATGGCTGCTTGTACTTGGTTCAAAGGGAGAAGTTTTCACTTCATTGAAACCTTTTTCATAAACCTGTTGCTGCAGAAGTGGTTACCTGGGGAATGATATCTCTCCTCTTTGTAACCCAGTTTATTCCTTAGCCTAAATCAGTCAGTACTTCCAGTAATGGAAAAGCAAAAAGCAAGGTCAAATCTCACAATCTGTCCTTCCTGAGAAGGATTTCATGGCTTAATCATCCTCAAAGCCAGTGCTGAGATGTCTGTGTACAGATAGCTAGTGCTGTGTCTAGATGCCTTAGTTTAACTATAACAATTTATTTATTTGGGAAATAACATATGGCTTATAAAGCTGAAAGAAAATGGATAAAACGCGCATATGTTCCTTGGTGGTGACTCTAACAAATCATTGAAACCAGCAGAATAGCACAAGCCAGGGGATAACTACTTCTCAGAGTTACCTCATTATTCTTTGGGTTTTTTTGGCCATTACAGATGGCCAAAATTCTGAATGGACTTGGGGACTTTTAATGTCATCATTTCTCTAGTTGTGTTGTTCCACTACATTTGTGTCTCTTCTAGGGTCAGGCTTGCTCTCTCAGTTTAAGAAGACTGACTAGACAGAGTTTAGTCTTTCTTTTTTTTCATGATTCCTTATCCCATGCTTTCATTTTCCCATGATGGGATTTTTCCAGTTTAACATGCTGACAGCTGAGAATATTTCACATCTATCTGTATCTATATCTATGTCTTTTAATGAGTCATAAATTATTTTTTTAATATGTTGAGGACATCTTGAAAGCAGTTGCACTCCTATATTTAGAAAACTGAAATAAAAGTTAAATGAGTATTTTTGATCATCCACTCCAAAATTTTATCCTACAAAAAGACATTCTACTTGTCAGTGAAAGTTACTGTTATGCTACATTCTTAACACAGGAATGGAAATAATAATAAAAAATTTACATAGTTCCCTGAGGTTTTGCACTAGAAATAAGAAGGCCTTCTTATGGCAGCAGAGGCAGCTCTGCTTGGGTTTTCAGTAGCCACTTTGAAGAAAAAAATTAAGGAAAATGAGAGAAGTAGCAAAGAACAAGAGAATATCAATGAGTGAGAAGTAATGCCAGACGTAGTTAGGGATTACTTAGGGAGACTGAAGTGATAGGCAGGTATTTGTGTAGCAGACTTTCTGGTTAAATTATGAACTTTTGGACCCTCAAGGATTAAAGTTTGGATACTAACTATATAACCTTGATGCATTATGTTGATTGTACCCAAGAAATTATTGATGCCAGTGCCAACAGCAGCTTTGATCTACTGACATATAAATGACTGCTGTCGATCTCTTGGTCACAGAAAGGGTTTGTGCAAAAACCTATGTAGCTAAATTTCTCTTCTCTGGAAACAAAAGGAAGGTAGGTTGTTGAACTGACATCTACTGAAAAATGCCTTTTTCCTTTTAGTAGGCGTTTATCTAGAAGAAGACTAGACCATGTGTAGCAACAAACATGGAAGAGGGCCAGTTTCTTTAATTCTGGGGAGAATTAAAAATAATGTGCCCTTTTACCTGAGGCCCATTTACATACAAGTGGAACATTCAGGAAAATACTGGTTGATTCACAGCTGAAGTAGAATTCAGATTATGTCACTTGTAAATTACAGCCTTAAGATGTGATTTAAGAATTGGTTCTCTGCATACAGAAATAGAGAATTTGTGACTATTTTGCAGTAGAGAGGGAGGTCAGCTGTCTGGAAGAATGTGGGCTGGCAGCCTCATTGCTGCGGAGCCTTGTTACTCTGTCCCAGGCACCTCTGCCAACCTCCTCTTGTGCCACAGCTGCTCTGCAGTACAAAGAAGCCCAATCAAGGGCTAAGCTGCTCACAGACATCATGGGTTACCTTCTGCTGTTCTCCTTCAGGTTGTGATAAATTGGAATCTCAGCACAAATATTCTTCATTACTGTGTCAAGACATGTAATTTTTCATTAATAATTCATTCATATAAAATTACATTTGAAGACTGTTTAGATGGGCTACTCATCCTGGTTTCTGTGCTGTGCCTTGGAGAAGAAAATGTGTTTAGCAAAGAGAAAAACTGTGCTTCAAAAGGAGGTTTTCAAAGCAGGTATTAAGAGCACTTCAGTGTCTCTATGGGGATGATCTGCTCTCTGCAGAGTTGTCCACTTTGACATGGCTTTGCAGTGTGGTACTGCTGTCTGGGGAAAAAGAAAATCATGCTGTAAGTAAAGCATCTGAAAGTTTATCAAAATAAAAATGCGGGTGGAACCCGTGTCCTCTGAAGAGATTTGTAAGGTATGAGAAATGCAAAAGTAAAGTGTGCAATTGTTTCAGGAGTTCAGAAGGTGCTGTGGTTACTCCTGTGATTTTTTTCTTCCTTTTGGCCAGCTCTCTAGAGTAGCCCATCCAAACTCATCCTGCCGAACATCTGTTTGTGAAACAAGTCCCTGACTAAATACCATGAAGGGAGTTGCTGACTTGAGACTAGAGTTTTTACTGGCCTTAGTCCTTGTGAAGACTGCCTGCCCTGTTGTGGGTGTTGTTTAGAAGCACCAGGCCAAATAGCTGATTCCATATTTAGAGGTGAGTAATGTGTCCTCTGTGCTTTAAGGGTACACCCCAAAATCTCTTCTTCCAACTGGATGAGTATTCTCTAAGGGGAGAGATTATCCTTATTGCTACATTAGCATGCAAACAGTAGGCCTTAGAGAAAACATGCTAATGAGCAGGAGGGGACATTGGTGAATTGTGTCATACTTTCAGGACCCTTCACAAGCTTAAAAAAGTGAGAAATTAAAATGTTTCTACATTGATACCAGGATTTTCCCAGACTAATTTTTTTTTGAGAAGATTTTCTTAAAGAAGGTTCTGCATTATTCGTAGACACCTCATTTCCCCAGCAACAATGACAGAGCAACCTCTTTATTCTGGCAATCTGGCAAGTCTGATGTGGCTGATTAAGAGCAGAAAGAGCAAAATAATGTCTGAAGGAAACCAGGAACAAACCCCAAATAAGTTTGCTACAGGAATGGACACACCTTTGCCATGTTATCTCTTTGCATCTCACATTGTCATGGTTCACTTTTCAGCACCCTTGCCTTCAGGTTGAATCCATGCAATGTGATCTCTGTCAGGATATTTTTTATTCAAGAATTGTTCCTTGACTTTCCTGGACTGAACAACTGAACTTTGCAAAAGCTGTTGTGAAAACTTAGAAGAAAAATAACTGACAGAAAAAAGACCTCTTCTGCTGTATCAATGTTCTCTATTTCTCTTTTTTCAGTATGTTTCTTTAATTAAATTCTGCCAGCTTCTTGGACTGTGAGAAATAGTAATTTTTAAATGCAAAAAATATTTCACAGAGAAAATTTCTATTTCGATTTCTGGACATATCAAACCAGGAGCCAAACAGTTCTTTAATTTAGTATTAGGCATTTGCTATGAAATTCATGGCCATGGTAAACTTTTCTGGTATTAATGAAAATGTCTGGTGTTCCCACAGAAGACCCATTGCAGTTCAGCAATAATTAATGTACCACTGCAGCAAAGTGTCAATGAAAGGTCCTACTTCTAATGCTTGTCTTTTCAAAACAATTAAGCGAATAATTACTGTTCTCTAACCTCCTGCTCAGTAAAATGTCATTCTGACAAAAAAAAAAAAAAAAAAAAAAAAAAAAAAGCTGTTTCTTTATATCCTGTCATTCCTGTCAAATTATCTACTCATCCTCTAAGAATGAACATTTTTCTTGATAACACAAAAGTCTCATGTGGAAAAGGTAATCGAAATTAACACACTAATTATTCAGTAAATTTCGCTGTTAGGAGGTCTTTAGTGGTCATAATGTAAAATAGTTATCCTTTACAAATGGCAGATATTATTAAGCCTGTGAAGCTGCAGGGCACTCTGTGTATTCTTGTGTGCAGCTCTGCAAGAACTTGCTTTTGAATGAATGCTTCTCTTTCTATAGTTTTGTAGCATCCTTTACATAATTATTTAAAACCAATTATTTATTACTAGTTTTATCTAAGCTGATCACTTCAGTTTCTACATTTAGACATGATGAGAGTGTTCCTAAATGGGCATGAACAGCTCCTTTTCACTTTAGTGTAGAGATTTGGAAGTGACAGTACAAATCTAACCACCATTTTCTATACATAGCAGACAATTTCTGCCTTTGGGGAAGGTTTTTTGCATATCCTGAGAAATATGGATTTGCCACCTGCCATGCATTGTTGTTACATACTACATAGCTGCAGATGGAGGAGAAACTTTCTTGCAGCTCAGTCAGAACTTAAAAAAATTATGCAAATTCCCACCAGGAGCAGCATGACGCATTACTGTGATGGAGTGGGATCAAGCTGCTAATGAAAAGCTTCTGTTTTCAGAAACACTGAGACACAAGGTATTGGCCAGGAGAGAACACTGCTTTGCTCAAGACGAATGGATCCGTTGGAAAGCTGTCCACGGAGCAATAGCCACAGCTCTTGAACCGCTTATCCATTGAAGTAGTTTCATGGTTGCTTAGCCTTTAATGAGTTAAAATTACTAACAGACCTAACCTGTGGAGGAAATCTGAGATCGCTAGACCACAGTTGTTGGAGTCTGAGATACAGATTGTGTGCCCTTGTTTTTAATACTTAGTTTTAGAATTCAAAGAAACACTGAATTTCATATAATATGAAATTCATGGGCATGTTTTCATGGTGATACATGAGAACAAATGCTAAAGTTAGATAGAAAAAGTGTAAATGAGTAGATTAGAAAGTTTTTTAAATCACTGGGTGAATGGGTTGAGGTTTAGAGTTTAAGGTAGTTTAGAGAACAGAAGACAAGATGGAGGATTTAGGGTGTTGTCTCTTGTCCTTCTTCTTTCTTCTTCATGTTCTTTCCTAGGGGTTTTTGGGTAGTAGTAGGTGATTGGGTAGAAAATGCTGCAGTGCAGCACAAAGGTGTTGGGTCATTGGGTCACTAATAAAAATAACTTAGTTGGCACCTGTTAATTGGGTAAATGGACATATAAAAGACCTTGAAGAAGATCTTTATTAGCCATTTTACCCCTTTACTATCATAGTGCACATAGCTCCTTGTATCTTGTAATGCTGATAAGAAAAAATAAACAACTGAGAACGAACGAGAGAAAATACTCGCCTCCCGTCTCATCAATCTTCAGTTCAAAGGAAAAAGAACCCAAATCAAAAAGTCCATAAAGAGACACACAGTATTCTACAAATGGTCTTGGCATAACTTGTAATTTATCCTGAAAAGAAATAGATTTGTTTTTTATACAGAAAAGCCTCTGCTGTGGCAATACATTCACAGGCTTACCGTTGTCTTCAAGGGTACTTTAGCATGGGCCACTTTGCTGTCTTGGCATTCTTCCCCATTTCGTGTTTGAAATATGTATCTATCTGCAACAGAAAGTCAAAAGTTATCTATCACTGGAGAGTTTTGGTGCAGTAAATTATTATGGAGATCCATAATCCTCTAGGCAAGTTATTATGGTTGAGGAAGGCTCTCCAGTATGAAGAATCTCTAACTGAGTAAATTTTACTGCCACAGCTCAAATTTGAGAGTGAAGATAGGATTCCCATGAAAAATTTTTCCCTGCAGCACTTTTTCTGCCTGAGTAAATTCTGTTTCTGTCTGTGGCAAGGATGTTCACGCAGTTGGATACCTGAACCATATGCAGTACCCAGCATTCATATAGATATCTAACTGAGGAAGAATGGTCAGAACATGCTCTGCAGAGACATAGAAATATTTACTTGAACTATCAATGTGCTAGATTTTACTGGCAAAATAAGGTCTGTATTTATAGGACACCTGAGTCACTAGCAGTAATGAATGCAATTTGCCTAAGGGGAAAACATCTTTGCAAAGTTGTGTTTTTTGATATGAATATACTGATGTCTTGAAAATATATTTTAATATATTATATGCATGGAGAAGAGACTCTTTCTATAGCATCCTTCACTGAGCATCTAGAATAACCTGACAGTTAGATGTAGGTCTTAAGTTTATGCTTGTTAATTTTTGTCTTCACACTGGGTTACCTGTACTTTGGGTACTGATATTTGAGGTGTATAGTTTATTTACCTATTTATTTTCTCTTTGAAGCAGCAAATAGGAGGGGAAAGACATCCAGCTTTTCATCTGTTTTTCCTGTATTGGGTTTGTGCCACCAGGTTTTGGTAGCAGAGGCTAAAGGGGTGTCTTCTGTGGGAAGCTGCCAGAAGCTGCCTCTGTGTCTGGCACAGCCAATGCCAGCCAGCTCCAGGACAGACCTGCTGCTGAGCAAGGCCAAGGCAACCAGCAATTGTGTTAGTATTTCTGTGATAACATATTTAAGGATGAAAAATTTTTGCACAGATATCATTGTGGATAGATAAGAGTGAAGTGAGAATATGTGAGAGGAACAGCCCTGCAGACAGCCAGGTCAGTGCAGAAGGAGAGACAGGAGGTGCTCCAGGCACTGGAGCTGAGATTCCCCTGCAGTCCCTGGTGCAGCCCATGTTGAAGCAGCTGTGCCCTGCAGCCGTGGACATCCGTGGGGATGCAGAGATTCACCCACAGCCCATGGAGGAGCCCCAGGCTGGAGCAGGTGGATGCCTGAGAGGAGGCTGTGACCTCTTGGGAGGCCCAGGGGCTGGTGCCAGTGCTGGAACAGGCTCCTGGCAGGGGTCTGCAGAGCTGTGGAAAGAGGAGCCCAGACTGGAACAGATCTCCTGGCAGGACTTGTGACCCTGTGGGAGAACCCCCGGAGCAGGTTGTGCCTGGAGGACTGCACCCTGCAGAACAGTGATTCACACTGGAGCAGTTTGTGGAGAACTGTTTCTGTGGACTCACACTGGAGAAGTTAATGGAGAATTGTTTCCTGTGGGAGAGACCCCATGCTGGAGTGAGAAAAAGACTCTTCTTCCTGAGCAGGGGCAGAAATGTGTGATGAACTGACCATAACCCCTATTCCCAGGTTCTCTATGCCAATGGAGGGAGGAGGTAGAGCCCAAGAAGGAGGTAGGGGTGGGTTTTTAAGATTTATTTCAAGTCTCATTATCCTGCTCTGATTTTGTTAGTAATGAATTCAATTAATATCCCAAGCTGAGTCAGTTTTGCCCTTGTTGGTATTTGTCAGTGATCTCTCTCTGTCCTTATCTCAATATATGCACCCTGTTTTCTCTCCCCTGTCTACTTCTAGAGGAAAGTGATAGAGCAGCTTTTCAAGTTTGGCTTGACATCGAGCCAGGGTCTACCCACTACACATGCATACCTTAATTTCTTCTTCCCATTTCCATCTAGATGCAATGCTGTGGAATTTAGACTAATTTAAATTACCATCCTCTTCTGAGAGGAAAAAGGGGAGGGTGAAAGAATTTGCAGTCCATGGGGGACTGTTTTATTCCTGTGGCAGAGTTAACCAATGTATTGATCTGGTCACAAAATTAGCATACTACTACAGCACTTTGCATAACTTCTATATTTCGTTCATCTTGTTTGTCAGATTTCTGGATTTTAATATTTGTTTTTTAGGAGTGGTTAACTTGCCAACATTACATTGTTTGGTTTTTTAGAATGTGCATCCTAAAATATATTAGAACACTGGATTTATATTCAATATTACCTTATTTATTGTACCTGTCAAGTCAGTGACAGAGCTTAGGATAAGAAATGATTCCGCTGAAGGAAGTCTGCCTCAAGGTTTTTAGTTCTCAAAGGATACTAGACAATCACATTTCTTTCCCCAGCTGCTTAAGTTGGAATCTGGTTAATCATAGCCTGTGTAAGCCAGGAAAGAAAGGTTGGGTGGATAGAGTTTTTGGACAGCCCCTTCCAGGGTGGCTGAATTCAAGATTTTGAAATGGATTTTCATCTGTCTTTTAGGGTTTTTACTATAATTTTATATATTATAAATATATAAAAAAATATTATATATATATATATATATATATATATATACACACCATAGATACTATATATATATATTATACATGTAATATATACTGTTTTCCTGATGTTTTTCTTTAACCATAGTTAATTTTTCACAACAGAGAGATTTTTCTAAATGAGATGCAAATTCTGAATCTTTCTGACCATTTATTTTCTGGCAGAAGGCAATTGTAACTTGCAGAAACTGGTCTGAAAAAGGCTAAGGTTAGGCAGACATCAACCTCTCTCCTGGTTAGTGTCCTTGCTTATCAGGGACACACAGAGTGTCTTAACCATCATGTGGCACCTCAGTCAACACTCTGACTGTGATGATCTTGTTGCAACGGGGAATGCATTTCTGAATACTCTTAACTAGGACTTCTTAATATTTTTAACAATCGAGGAAAGAGGAAGAGAACTATTTATCTGATAGTAAAATTGTAACTGAATGCCTTTAATTGCACTGTTGTAAAACAAAAATGACATGACAGGGATGTGAGACTTCCGATTTTCTCTCTGTATTTCTTTGAACTTTTCTGGTTTTGGCTGATAGCTGTCTGCTCAGCTACTAGGGTTTCAATATGGAGATATGCACATAAAATTGTACTAAATGGAAATTATGTTTTCATACATTCTCTTTCATATACTGAGTACATGAATTTTACATATGCATGGAGACTGGAGTAGTGGAGAGTACCTGAAGAATATAAAGTACTTCAGATGCATCCATAGTTGTAAACATGAGAACTTCAGGACTGCTTTCTGCTGATAAAACAAACAAAGGAAACAAGTTTGGCTTTCAGGAACTGTTACCTTGATGACTGTACTTTGATTAGCAATGGATGGCTCTCAGTTAGCTCTGAACTCAGATAAAAAGCAAACTTCAATACATGGAACAAGTTTGAAACTTTTTTTTGTTAATTATCTATTAGTAAGTTGTTAGGAGGAGGAAAATGGGCTATAGGCTTTCAGCTGATGGCAAACATTTTATCAAAAATGGTTTTCCTACATTTTTGGTGGTTTAGGTAGGCTCAGAGACAAACTGTGAAATTTAAAAGGCTTTCAAAGTCTAAAATTGTTAATGTGTAAGAGTTTCACAGGAAACTGTGTTAATCAAGCCCATCTGTTCCCTTTGCTTTACAACATTTTCTTAGGAGCGGCTGCTCCAAAAACAGGTAAGTTTACACAAGTGTTATTAGAAAATGTAAAAATTAGAGAATTATGTTGGCATCACCTATAATTAATAAAGAAATGGTTGCAAAGGACAGAGCTTCAGTCTTCTCTCAGAAACTCTGAATTTACTCCTCTGTCAGAGGAACTGAATAATCCTCTTCCTAAGAAGCCCAGGTGTGTTATGGACTGGAACCAGATCTCAGTGGGAGAGTGGTTGTCCTGCACTCAGTAGGGGTACAAATGGTTCAGCTTACTGGGGCTGCTTGCTAACTGCCTCCTGGGGTACATTAGTGGAATTAGGCACATCTCAGAGCTATTTCAGGTCCTTTTTTGCATTTAATGGCATTTAAAGCTTATTGTAACTGAACTGAGAAATACAGAATTTTTCAAAGTGTCTTTCTGTTTTTCCTCACAGCTCCACTTGAGATACACAAGACTTTTTAACACTGTTTATTGTCCAGCTGGTTTGCTTTATGGTATTTTCTCACACTGCTGTCTCTAGCTTAAAATGGTAATTTGTAACAAAAATATGGAACTAACTAAAATTTCCATCAATATAATGTTCAAGTGTTAATAATCCTGGTATATTCACAGAAAAAGTGTGAATTTTTTACATCTTGAGATATGATCAGTATTTGTTTTTCTTCAATAATGGGTATTGTAGTTAGAAATCTCTGGTGCCATGAAAAAATGCATATACCGAATTTTAGAGTATTATCTTTGATTTGACCTACTTGATAATTTTGCTGTGCTGTAATGAAGGTAGTAGAATTATTAAAAGATAAGTAATCAACTCACTTATTAAATACTTGAAAACAATTTGAGAGAAGTAGATAGAGTGGGTATCAATAGAAGCTGGAGGTTGTTGGCAGTTCTGTTTGCATTTATAACACAGTTTCTATGACATGAATTTGTATTTTCCATTGAGAAATATTTTTTCACACTTCACACTTTTTTTTTTTTTTACTTCGAAATTGACATCCATCACAGTTGTCAAGATTTTCAGCATTACAATGCACACCTGCCCCAAGCTTCAAGGGCTAGACTTCAATGCACAGAAGGTAGCAAGCACCATTCTTGCTGCAGCGAGAAGACTGGTGTTTCAGTGTGTTTCTTGTTAATGGTATGTTCTTTTATTGCCCAAGTTTGGTCCAATGGTGGACCAAATATTTGCCAAGATGGTTTGGTCCAAATGAGACCCTCCCACCCCACACTGTCAATCTACCCTGAGTCTCCTGTCAGTCTGTCTTAGGCCCACCGCATGCTTGGAATTCCACTTCGGAAGTCCTCTAAACCTCGACACTTGATTAGTCCATGTGACCCAACTTTCCCCCCCTACCTCCCTCATAGGATGATGAATTTGTGAACCCTGCCTTTTACCCTCCCCAGGATATCTCTGATCAGCTGATGCTTTGTACCCTCCCTTTGAACACCTCCCTATTTCAGCTGTTGCACACTCACATTTTCTGTCTTTTGACCCCAGGATTCCCCAGAGCAATAAATCCTCTATTATCCCATGTTAAAGCCCTCCCTTTCGTCCTTGTGTCCTCAGAGCTCAGACTGACAGCCAAAAAGCCGTAGAGCGAGTGCTCTAGTCCCACCTCGGGTCATCCTGCTCCTGGGGTGTGACCCATTCCTGGAGTGGGCCAAAGTGATAAAGCCAGATAAGCTCCGGCAAGATGCGATAGCTGGCGCCCACCGCGAGACCCTGTGAACGGACCCCACGGACGAACTGTAGACTTTATCCAAGAAGTTCTGGCTGTCAGCTGCCTCTGAATGCAGCAGACCAGTTTTTCAGGCTCTTGGGGGGAGGAAGTGATAACCCTCTAGCATCCAGAGGACCACTTCCCTGAGGAGGACTTCCCTGCAGCCCCTGTCCAGTGGACCAAAGGAGGGTGAGTATACCCCAAGTTAGGCTGAGGGTGGTCACAAGCTGTGGGGAAGGGTACATTGCTCCCCAGGAGTGGTGGAGGGGGGGCCCACGAACCTACAGGCCACAATATTTGGCTGCGGAAAGCACCCTGTCCCTGAGACTGGCCCTGGAACTTTTATGTTTAGTTTGTTGTTTCTTTTGTTGCAGGGGAGGGTGGATTTTTTTGCTGTGCCAGCAGCTTAACATCAAGGAAAATGGGTGCGAAATTGTCAGCACAGCAGAGAGGAATCTATTTTCAAATTTTGGGTACCCTGGAGGGTGGGAAAAGAAAGTTTTCAAAACGATTGTTAAAAAAGCTTGTTCAGTGGCTTTCCTTCCACTTTCCTAGGGTATCCCCAGAGGAAATACCAACCATCTTCTGGGATGTAGTTGGAAGCAAATTAACAGCTTTGACAAGTAAAGGTGATGCATCGGTTGCTAAATTCTTTTCATTGTTTGTGCTAATCCGATCAGTGATAGTTGAGGAAAAGAAAGTGGAGGAAAAGCTCAAACTAACACCCTCACCTCCCCTGTCCCTTGATCCAAAATCTTTGTCCCTTGCATCGGGAAGTCCGTGCCAGGCAAACCGTGATGAAGCGCAGGAGAGCTACCGACTCCCTGGCCTCCCACAGACTTCTTGGTACCCTTGCCTTGAGAGTGATGGACACGCTGTCAAGGACCCTTTCCTAAACCTCTCTTTCCCAGCTGTTAATCCTCCAGGTCAAGTGAATGCCCCTAAAGGAGATTCCCAAGTTTTCCCTGAGTCCTCCCCTGCCCCTCAGAATGATCTCCAAGAGACACAAGATGGTGGAAGCCACATGGCTCAGGCCCCACCTTGTGCTTCTTTTTCCCAGAATCCCTTTCACCCTGTTCCTGCCAACCCCTTCCTATCCCCTGACTGCACCCCTACCCATGTCCCTCCTTCTCCTCCCCTCTCCCCAAACTCCACCCCTTCCCCGGGTTACCCCCCTTCTTTTCCACCAGCTCCGCCTCCCATTCCCATGACATTATCTGTTCCCATGATGTCACCTGTGAACAGCAGCTCCCATTCCAATTGCTGTCCCACCCCTGTTTCCTCCTCTGCCTTCTCTGGCAGCTCTCATCCTCTTCCAGTTTCAACTTCCCACGATGGCATGGGAACTGGAAGCCATGAGACTAAAAAACAGAACCCGGAACAGGAGATCATCCCCTTCACTGCACCTGTTACCTATACCCAAGCAAGAGGAACCCCTAGGTGGCAACCTTTTGATTATCAGCATAAAAAGGAGCTTTGCAAGGCTCAGAAGGAGTTTGGGAGAAAAAGTGAATATTTTAAAGGTCTTTTAAAAGCCACCTTTTCCTCAAACACTCTAGTTCCTGATGATATCAGGGATTTTTTTGCATGTCTCCTAACCCAAACAAAATATCTGTTGTGGGAGAGGACATGGAAGAGATTTATTACGGAACTTCTTCCTGAGCTCTTGCAAAGCCCTGACTGTGCCATTGATGCAGATAACAACAGTATCTCAATGAACCACTTGTGTCATGAAAGGGATTGGTCACAAGCTAGAACTCAGGCTGAAAAAATACCACAGCCTGTGTTGGAATAGGTAAAGAGAGCTGCAGAGAAGGCCTTTATCCTTATGCCCACAAAAGAACCTAAGCAAAGTTATGTGAATATTTAACAGTTTCCCTCTGAGGCTTTTATAGATTTTGTTGAAAGGCTCCGAGTCGAAGTGGAGAGGCAGGTTGAGAGTCGGCAACTACAGGAACAGATAATAATGGAAGTAGCCCAAGCAAATGCTAATGACGTCTGCAAGAAGATCATCCTAGGCCTGCCCTTTGAGCCACCACTGACCCTTGACTTGATCATCAAAGCCTGCACAAAGAGAGCCATCATCCCAGAGCCTCGAGGAAAAGGAGACAGAATGGAGAAAACAGCTGCTGCTGCTACTCCAAAAATACACCAACAGCCTTTTCAGTGTTTTAACTGTGGGTGAGAGGGACATGTAGCAAAAGTTTGTCCGAAGAGGCAGCTTCTGCAAAATAAACCAATAAGTTCTCAGGAGGGAGGGGGACAACCGCTTCCATAAAACTAGATGGGAAGTGCAGGCCTGCGTCGTGTGTAGACAAAAATGAAGGGACCCAGAGAAGGTTTGGAAGCCACAAACTCCCTTTAAGCTAGTTGTGACACAAAACAGATTATTTAATACAGTTAGACAGTTGTCTAACTGTCAGGTTGTGTCAGTTGACCCACTTGACAAAGACTTATTTGCTGGACTGGACTGTAAGTATGTCGTTGTCGGGGACACCAAGCACACACCCCAGGAGATGGAAATCTCTCCGGCAATTATAACATCAGAGCCGGAGGCACTGATTCTCATGGTGTGTTGTGTCCACCCACCCTTCTTTATGCTACAGGGCCAAATCATCTCCCAGGCGATTCCAACGCCACATGAGATGCCAGTGGACAATTCATCACCAGGCATCTACTGGGCAGAAGTCATTGGAGAAGACAAGCCTTGGATGGGGTGTGGACTCTGGCGAGGTGAAGATTACCTTCACCTTGATGGAGTGTTGGACACAGGGGCAGATGTGACAATCATCCCAACCACCAGATGGCCGTCACATTGGGAATTGCAACCGTGATAGGTAAAGTACAGGGAATTGGGGGTGCCCAATTCACCAAACAATCTAAGAGCATCGTCGAAATTGAAGGGCCAGATAGGCAATTGGCCAGCTTACGCCCATTCGTTTTAGACTATAAAGTTCCCCTGTGGGGGAGAGATGCCATGTCCCAATGGGGAGTGAAAATTGAAATCCCAAAAACCCCTTGGGATTTTTCATAGCAGCTGCTGATGAGCGCCCTGCCCAGAAGCTGAACTGGAAAACACAACACCCAGTATGGGTAGATCAGTGGCCACTGAATAAACAAAAATTGAAGGCGCTCAGTGAATTGGTAGAAGAGCAGTTAGCCAAAAAGCAACATTGTGCCAACCACCAACCCTTGGAATTCCCCGGTCTTTGTTATCAAGAAGCTGGGAAAGGACAAGTGGTGACTCATCCAGGACCTTAGAGAAATTAACAAAGTCATTGAAGACATGGGGTCTCTTCAACCAGGAATGCCATCCCCATCAGTGCTCCGCCACAATTGGAATTTGGCCGTTATCGATAGAAAAGACTGTTTCTTCCAGATTCCCCTTGACCCTGCTGATGCCCCACAGTTTGCCTTCTCAGTTCCCTCCATCAATCAAGAAGCTCCAGTGAAGCGCTACCATTGGCGAACCTTGCCGCAAGGCATGAAAAACAGTCCCAGTATCTGCCAGTGGTACATTGCTTCATTGCTGTCCCCAGTGCATGCCAAAGCAAGAGAAACCATCATCCTGCACTTGGTTTGTGTGCTGGTGTGTGCCCCAATGATGATATACTACAGCACGCTCTTGACCTAGTTGTCAGTGTTTTGATTGCTGCAGGATTTGAACTCCAAAAGGACAGAGTTCAACGGGTGCCCCCTTGGAGGGATCTGGGGCTCCAAATTAGCAAGAAGACCATTGCTCCTCAAAAATTGATGATCAGAAACAACCCGAAAACCTTAGCCGATCTCCACCAGCTGTGTGGGTCCTTAAATTGGGTAAGACCCTGGCTGGGCTTAACAACAGAAGACCTAGCCCCCCTTTTCAATTTACTGAAAGGGGAAGAGGAACTGAGTTCTCCTAGGGTCCTAACCCAAGAGGCCAAGCTAGCTCTGGAGAAAGCTCAAGAGGTGATGGCAACAAAACAAGCTCGTCACTGCCTGCCAGACTTGTCATTTAAGTTTATTGTTTTGGGAAGATTGCCACACCTCCATGGTTTTTCATTGATTTTCCAGTGGGATCAAGGTCAGAAGGATCCGTTCTTGATCATAGAGTGGGCATTCCTCAGTCACCAGAGGTCCAAAAGTATCACCAGGCCACAAGAGTTAATAGGTCAATTGATCTGGAGGGCCAGGGCAAGAATGCGAGGACTGGCAGGGTGTGACTTCGCATGCATCCATCTTCTACTTACCCTAACGTCAGGTAATTTAACAGAAGTGGTTCTGGAGCAGTTACTTAGGGAAAATGAGATACTCCAATTTGCTCTAGATAGCTACCCAGGACAAATTTCAATTCATAATCCTGGACATAAATTATTTAATTTGGCATTTAAATTAGTCCCCAAGGAAGAACAAAGTCTGAGGCCACTCAATGCTGTGACAGTTTTCACAGATGCATCTGGAGCAGCCCACAAGTCAGTGATGACTTGGAAAGATCCTCAGTCTCAGAAATGGGAGACAGATGTAAAAGAGGTTGAGGGCTTCCCTCAAATTATTGGGTTAGATGCAGTCTTCAGAGCCTTCAAAAGGTTTTCTGAAGCTTTTAATCTAGTCACTGATTCAGCCTATGTTGCAGGAATAGTATCTAGAGCTGAAAATGGTCTCTAGGTTAGGTCTCTAACCCTAACCTGTTTAAGTTGCTCTCAAAATTATTTTATCTTGTTTCCCACCAAGAGCAACCTTTCTATGTGATGCATGTTAGGTCACACACTTATCTTCCAGGTTTCATTGCAGTGGGGAACAGAAAGAGCAGACAGCCTGAAGTGGTCAACCTGCCAGACATCTTTCAGCAGGCAAAGCTGAGCCATCAACAATTCCATCAAAATGTGCCTGGCCTAGTATGCTAATTCCATCTAAAGTGGGACCGGGCCAAAGCCATCGTAGTTACATGTCCCAGTTGCCAAAGGTATGCAGTACCAACCTTGAGTGCTGGTGTAAATCCAAGAGGCCTCAACAGCTGTGAGGTGTGGCAGATGGACATGAATCACGTCCCTCAGTTCGGCAGGCTGAGGTATGTTCATGTTTCAGTGGATACTTTGTCTGAAGCAATCTATGCTTCTGCCCACATGGGGGAGGAGAAGACCACAGATGCACAAAAACACCTAGTTTAGGCCTTCTCTGTGTTGGGGATCCCTAAAGAGATTAAAACAGATAATGGTCCCACATATACCTCCAAGGTCTTCCAGGAGTTCCTGCAGAAATGGGGAGTAAACCATAAAACAGGCATCCCTTACTCCCCCACAGGTCAAGCCATCATTGAGAAAACACATCAGTTGCTCAAGGGTGTCCTAGAGCAGCAGCAGAGCAATACCACCAGTGATCCACCACAAATCAAACTCTGTAAAGCATTGTTTACCATAAATTTTCTAAACTGCACATTTGAACACCTTAACCCGCCTGTTGTCAGGCATTTCAGCAGTAACACACAGCTGAAATTGAGAGAACACCCCCCAGTTTTAATAAAGAGTCCTGAGACAGCAAAAGTAGAGGGCCCATTTGAGTTAATCACTTGGGGTCGGAGATACACTTGCGTGTCCATGGCCTCTGGGTTGAGATAGGTCCCTCAAAAGTGGGTCAAACCGCACATCCCCAAGCCCGTATCATGATCAGGTCAGTCCACCAAAGATGCAACTGTGGCTTCCCTCCAGAAGCACCGCTGCCAAGGAACTGGAAAACCCGATCCCCTAATTGATAGTGGCAGATTATCCCTGACTGTTCTTTTTCCCAATGATATGTCAGAAGATTTTAGTTAATGTTTACCAATGAAGTCAATCATGTAGTAGTATCCACACAGCAGTCCTGGTGGAGAAATGTGTTCTCCCCATCAGAATTTATTCCTCAATGCCAAAACTCTTCTTCTTAAACAGGAAACGGGGAGATGTTGCAGTGTGTTTCTTGTTAATGGTATGTTTGGTTACTACCTAAGTTGATGGTTTGGTCCAAATGAGACCCTCCCACCCCACACTGTCAATCTACCCTGAGTGTCCTGTCAATCTGTCTTAGGCTCACCGCATGCTTGGAATTCCTCTTCGGAAATCCCCTAAACCAACTGGAACATTCATGGCTGCACTTTAACTGCTAGTTGCAGGTTGATTATGAATGCCCACTGCACCCTTTAGTAAGAAAAAAAACCAGGATAAAAGTGTTTTTGCAAATCCACTTTTTCAAACTCTGTTACTTTGTAAACTTGTAAACTGTACTGCTTCGGCAGCAAAACAGTGTATTGAATTGAATTGAAGATGGAGCTTTTGAGTGAACTGCATTTCCTAGCTGCAGCAGATTATATAAACCCTGTTGACCATTCAGTTTCTGAAGATGCTGATACAGAAGTTGAGAGGTTCTGATTTCCTTCAGGCTCCTGACATTAGAAAATCAGCTTAGATTTTGTGATTCTGTAACTAGGTCAGCATGAAAACAGCATTGATTCTTTCAAGGCAGGCAGACTAATATGTGGACATTAATATCTGGAAAGTTAAAAAAAATTTCTCTGCAAGGAAGACCTTTCTTGAAGAATAGTGGATACAGATCTTGTGTGATGGCTTTGAGTTACGATGCTGTAACTGATAGAGTGTGTCCCAAGAAGCCCAGTAGGCATTGTTACTTCAGCAATCTGATCATGTTGAAGCATATCAATATTGCATGCAGTGCTGCTCTGGAAAGACATTGTTTAGGATGAGGAATTTGTACTTAGATTTCTATTCAGAACAGACAGAAAGGTCCTGCTTTTTTTGTGGAATGGGACCTGTATGTTTATAATAAGAAATAGTGATGTGCATGCAAGTGGTGTACAGGAGGACGGTGGTGAGTCGTTCAGAGTACTATCGGAGATCCAAAGGCTTCTGTTCTCTGAACCACATGTTTATGGTAAAGCACATATAAATTGGATGTTTCAAATAAGTAATAGACAGTCTCTCCCTTCAAAAGTGAAATACATGTTTCTGTATGAATATGTGGAGGTGATGGTAACCGATTAAAAAGGCAATGTGCAATGGGCTGCAAGTCTCGAGGAAGACAACACATGCAAACAATTAAAAAGAATGAACTGTCATTAGTCACATCCTATGTGAAATGGAGCTGATACACTTTCTGTGTCTTAGTTCGCTATCTGATTTTGAAATGCATTCCATTCTGCCCCTAGAAAAAAATATGAAATATTCATCATTAAAGAGGTAGTCTGATGGGAAAAAGGAGGTATGATGAAAAGGTGCAACTGGTAGCACTATTACTGTGGGGAAGGAAATAAAAAGACTGATATAGAGTGAGAACAGAGATAATTCCCTGATCTTTTGAGGTGACAGCCTGCTGCAAAAGATGTTATTTTATTCTATGAAATATTAATTTTTAACATTAAATATTAATATTAAATGTTGTTATTAAATGTTAATGTTATTTTTAATTAATTAATATTATTTGATGTTTTTAATTAATATTAAATAAGTCCTCTCTCCACCAGAATCTCACTGTATCTATGAAGGAGAAGTAAAAAGCTCCTATGGCTTGCTCTAAGAACTTGTTAATTGTTTGATTATTTGAAAAACCCTTCTGCAGGATTTCTGGGAAATCCCAGAGGTGCAGTTGCTACTTTTTTATGGGTACTTTATATGGGAACTTTTTTTGTTTGGTTTTTTTTTTCCTTTTGCATGGTATCAAGTCTACAACAAAATACAGACTTCAAAGACTAAACATATAAACCAGTATTTTTAATGCAGTTAAACCAACCAGCTATGCTAAATAACTCTAGATATTTCTTAGATGTTTTGTAATAACATACAATTGTCGAAACTGTGTCTCTGCTTATATTGTGTGATACAGCATATATTAGTGATCCATTATTTGCATCATTGACACTGATCACAGGGCTGAAAAGTGACTCATGGTCAGTACTGAGAAATAGTGCTTCAATGCAAGAATGTCCATTTGGCTAGAGGGAAGGAAGGCTTGCCAGCTCTCAGTTTGCCCCTTCTTGGCAGGCAGTCCCAGTAACGTTTAAAATCTCAACATATGATTTGTATTAGCAGAAACTAATTTAGGGCTCAAAATGAGATACACAAAATGTTTTCTCCCTTGCTTCCTCTCACCTTCCTGTGTCTAACAAAAATGCAACTTTTTCTGTATTCTCTTCTGCTGTGGCTATGTTCAATACTGCCGCTATAAAAAGAAAACTGAAGCTTGGTTTGGTTAACCTGAGTAGCTCTATATACTGGAATGGGTGAACTAATTCTCACTGCAGACATCAGAAGCCAGGAGGGATTACTGATATAATTTTACAGCTGGAGGAAAAGAGACAGGAAGGTTGAAATACTTTATTAATGGCCAAAAATGAGTCAGAGAAGAGATGAAAGGCCTTGGAAGATCCTGTCCTCCTTAAAGCTAGCTACAGAATAATTTTTGTTAGCCACAGTCTGCAAACCCATGCATTTTTTCCTTCCATTATAGAGGAAGTACGCTCCAAGACCTCAGCTCCTAATGGCTGGGCTGAGGAAGATAGACATAGATAATGCAGACTCAGTTTGAATTCCTGCACCTTCTTTTGAGGTGAGCTCCTGAATGCTCCACACTGCTGATCCCTCCCTTGATATTTTCTTTTTTCTTCTCCATTTTGTATGACTATGGACTTTACTGGACTTTCTCATGCTCAAACAATTGAACCAGGGACTTAAGTTTATATCACTGCTCTAGACTGATCTCACTGAAATCACTGTCCGAGAGATTTCTCAGGTAAAAGGTTATTCTGAAGTGCAGCAACTGCCTGTAAAAATGTTGTGAAGGATTTTCTTTCTTCTGTGCTGAAGTGAGGTTTTTGGCAGAGTGAAGCTCTAGAAAAGACTTCTGTGAGGAGCAGATGGTATACAAAATTAATCTGTTTCAGACTTCTAGTCTTCAAGTAACAGTTCACTCCAATACTACATTTTTACAAGCATGGTTTTGAATTACACCTTATTTTGAAAACAAAAAAGCAAAAATGTGGCTATTGCTATTCTTTCTGGTCACAAAGTAAAAAAAAAAAAAAAGCAGCCAAGCTTATTGAATTCAAATTCATAGAAGCCAGTTGCCAGGCTCTGTTTTCATTCATTAGCTTTTAATCCATTCTGTCTAACCAGCAGGATTTAAAATTGTCTAACTAAATGATGAAGGGATGATGCAATTGAAAAGCCATTAATGCTGGCTGTAATCCCTGCAGAATGGATCCTGGGCTTGCTGCTACAGCCCAGATGCTGGATTCTGGGGTGCACAGCAGTGTGCAGAATTTCCCAAGGTGCAGTCTTTATTTGCAATCATGGGCTGTCACAGCTTCCTTCTGGTTCCTAGGATTTTCTTTTAAAAATGCCCTCAACTAAATTGGATCTGCTGAGGGTGTGGGCATACCTAGACTGTTGTTGATTAAGTCAGAGTGGAAACCATTAGCTCTTTGATGAGGTAGGGAATTCAGCATCTGAGGAACCACTGAGATAATATTTCCATAACCTCTTATCTTACCTGAAATCAGGAGGAGTTTATGCTGAGTGCTGCAAACCATTTCCTGAAAGGCTAGCAATACTTGCCAATAAGCCACTTCTTTTTACTTTTTCTCTTTTTTTTTTAAAGCCATGGCTTCCTAGATGCTAAAAATGGAGCTAGTTACAGACTCACACTTTTGCAGATAATATTTCTGGTAAACTGCTGTATTTTTATTCATCCCTGCTTTAGTAAACTAAATTCTCAAGCAGTCCCTTATGGCAATAAACCAGATGGAAACAATAATTTGCATATCTAAGAAGAACACCATGCAGGCTATTCAGAGATAGAGGGGAAAACCACAGAATATTATACATAAATTACTGTAATTTAGCATGTAGTAGACAACAATTGTTTAATTTTATTTAGCTATCTATTTATTGATTTCTATTGCAAACTACCTTAAAGTAAAATCACAGAGTCACAGAATGACTAGGTTGGAAGAGGCTGTCAAGATCATAGAGTCCAACCCAACACCTAACACATCAAGTAGATCAAAGCACCAAGTCCCACATCCAATCTTTTTTTAAACACATCCAGGGATGGTGACTCCACCACCTGCCTGGGCAAACAATTCCAATACTTTTTCACCCTTTCTGTAAAAAGGTTTTTCCTGATATCCAGCCTATATTTCCCTTGACACAGTTTGAGACTGTGTCCTCTCATTCTGTCAGTTGCTGCCTGGAGAAAGAGACCAACCCTCACCTGACTACAAACACCTTTCAGGAAGTTGTAGAGAGTGATAAGGTCACTTCTGAGTTTCCTTTTCTCCAGGCTGAACAACCCCAGCTCCCTCAGTCATTCCCCACAGGACTTGTGTTCCAAGCCCCTCACCAGCCTCGTCACCTCCTCTGGATGCGCTCAAGTGTCTCAATGTCCTTCCCGAACTGAGGGCCCAGAACTGGACACAGTACACCATAACGTTTTCAAAATATACAATTATGATTATTAGTACTTAGTTCAACTGTTTATCTTTCCAAATGACACTAATATTCATAAAATCATAGAATGATTTACATTGGAAGGGACCTTAAAGATCACCTAGCTTTAACATCTCTGCCATAGGCAGGGATACCTTTCACTAGACCAGGTTTTTCACAGTCCCATCCAGCCTGGCCTTGAACATTTCCAGGGATGTTGCATCCACAGCTTCTCTGAGCAACATGTTCCAGTAGCTCTCCACCCTCACAGTAAGGAATTTCTTCCTAATGCCTACTGTAGACCTAGCCACTTTGAGACTTTTAAGTGATCCCTCCTTGCCCTTTTAAAAGGTATCTCTCTGTCTTTTTGTAGGCTTCCTTCAGGAGGAAAGTTGCACTTAAGTCACTCGAAAGCCTTCTCTTTTCCAGGCTGAGAAATCCCAATTCTCTCAGCCTGTACTCGTAGGAAGGGTGCTCCATCCCTTTGCTCAACTTGGTGTCCCTCCTCTGGACTCACTCCCACAGTTCCATGTCCTTCCTGTGCTGGTACCCCAGAGCTAGATGCAGGGTTCCAGGTGGGGTCTCACCAGAGCAGAGCAGAGGGACAGAATCCCCTCCCTCCCCTGCTGCCCACACTGCTCTGGATGCAGCCCAGGACACGTTTGGCTCTCTGGGCTGGGAGTGCCCATGGCTGGGTCGTGTCCAGCCTCTCACCCACCATCACATCCAGGGCCTTCTCACTGGGCTGCTTTTGACCTATTTATCCCCAGTCTGTGCTGATACCGAGGGTTGCTCTGATCCAGGTGCAGCACCTTGCACTTGGTCTTGTTAAACCTCATGAGGTTCCCATGAACCCAGTTCTCAAGCTTGTCCAGATCCCTCCAGATGACATCTCATCCTTCGGGTGTGACTGCACCACTCAGCAAATTTGTTGAGGGTGCACTTGATCCTTTCATCTGTGCCATTGATGAAGTTATTAAATAGCACTTGTCTCAATATGGACACTTGTCACTGATGTCTATCAGGACTTTAAGACATTGACCACTATCCTGCAGATGCAAAACCATCTGAGTTGATTTATTTTGCAAGTTAGAAATACATTTGTCCATAGAAAGTGAACATGATGAAACAATCTTAACAGGTCTAATAAGAGGCATTTTAGCTCCAGATTTCACTAAATAAAATCTAAATGAGTCGTAGCTGTAGTGTCTTACATTTATTTTCTTTAGACTCTAGACTTCACACCTTAGAGAAGTGAAATTTATCTCAGTAATGAAGTTTGATTTACATTTAAAATGTGCTTAGAGATAATGATTGTAATCTGATGACTAATTACTAGGTTTTAGATGTTTTTGTCGAATTCAAATATGACAAAGAGTGGCAGTTACAAAAAATCTCAGCTGACTATCCTGGGCAGGCTTTTTTTCATTTTTGTTCATTTGTTTGTCTTGGGGATGGGTAGGATTTTTGTTTTGTTACAGAGTTGGGGTTAATTTAATTTTTATTTTTTCCTTTTACCAGAATGAATCATCACAAAAGGCATTCTCAGTCTTACTTTTGCAGAAGAAAAAGTTATACCATAGTAGATAAGTACTTGTATCAGCACTTGGTTGTAAGCAGGTGGCCTGAAATCAAACTGAAAGACACCTTTCTCTGTTTGAATGAGCTGTACTAGCACAGTGGAAGGTTGTAGGTGAATACAATGAAGCAAGGAAATCACATGGTATTTCCTCTGTAAACTAATAGTTTCTCAGCAGAGATGCTTCACTGTGTTCAAATAATTGTTTATATGAGAGTTGAAATATATGTTCTGTGAGACTGCAGCAGAGGTGAGGCTCTCTGGGGATATTTTGTGCAGATTGGACGGCTTTACATTTTGGACAGATGTATGTTCTAGTTCTATGACTTCTCTTTTAAGAGAAACTTTGGTTTTGGCAAGGCAGTAAGGCAAGTCCTTGGGAGATTTCCAGTTTGTGCTGTTGGTCCTGACACAGCATTTTCTACTTGCACTGTGTAATTTGCCTGCCCTTTGTCTTCAACCAAGAAAAATATATTAGGGATAAGACAGTTCCATCAGTGTAGCCTCTTTGAGATGAAGACTGCAGGGAAGGGTTTGCGTGATTGTGACCCTTCTATTTGCCATTTAACAATATGCTTAAATAAAGATTAGAAGAAAGGAAGAAACTGCATGTAGAACATTTATCCTTAATATATATAATAGACTGTATATATAATAGAATATAGAAAATAAAAAATATATAATTTATATTATATTAATATATAATAGTGTAATTATATCAATATATAACATTGTAATATATAGAATATATCTAATATATGTTATATATTATAAATTACATAGAATAGAGAACATTCATACTTAATCCTCATACAAGTTCTGATGTTTGGCCCTATTTCAGTCCATTTTGACAGTTTGCTCCTCTAAACTAGCACTGAGTGGATGTAAATTATACTGTATATCAATAGCTGCCAGCAGGGGTGCCAAAATCACAGGAACGATATTTTCTCTTGTCCCTGCAACACAGCACCCTTAAACTGCTGAGGGGAAGGGAGGGAATTAGGGACAGGTGAGGTATGCTTCTTCCTCACCTCTGCATAAGCAGCCAGGAGTGATTGTGATAGCTGCATCTGGCTTAAGCTGGACTTTGGAGTGCTGCATCCAGCTCTGGGGTCCCCAGCACAGATTGGACATTGACTGGTTGGAACGAATCCAGAGCATTCTCCTTGTGTAGAGGTACCTCTCAGGGTTACTTCTTGTAGCTGAGGCATTCCTTGCTGCCACAGGTTCTTGGTAGGTAATTAATAGCATGCTAAACTTTGAGATTTTAGCTAAGTGATATAAAGCACTATATATATAATCCTTTAGATATAAACAATCAGCCACATGTAGGACTAAGTCTGGATATACCCTCACATAAACTGAAACAGGAATTTAGAATGCAAGGGGGCCCTTTCTGAATCTCATGACTCAATGGGAAGGTCTCACTGAGAGTTTTGCCTGACCGTGTCCTCTGTACAGCAAATGTTCAAGTACCTTGCCATCAAATGTCAAATCGCTGTTGCAGTTACTGTTGCACTTTGTTCAACCACTGTTTTTTATCAATAATAATACTTACAAGTGAAGCTCATCACTTATTCTGTCACAGTGGCAAAAGACTGGTTGACATATCTGTCTTTTCCCAGAGTTCTTGTCTAAGCAGTACTTTCTAGGCTGAACAGAGAGAGGTTGTGGTATAAATCCCTTTCAGTCCCTTATGTTGATTGAAAAGGCACAGTATTGAACACTTGGTACTGTATTCACTTGTTTGATATATACACATACTTATAGTCTCCTTTTATGATTATATGAGATCTATTACCACAGTCTGTAATATGAATGTCCATACATATATGCTGTTTATTTCATTATCTTTTCTCCAAGAGGCTTTCCTTTATATACAGTATATTGTTTACTGAAAGTAGAATTTAAAAGGCATGGGTGTCTTTGTTTCCCACTGCAGTAAAGCTGTCATGAACCTGAGACTAACCTGAAACTTTATAACCACTTTTCATTGAGCAACCTCAGTCAACCAATTTTGCATTTGCAGAAGTAGAATATTACACAAGAGTTTTTAGATGTTCAGTAAGGAATTTTTCTCAGATGTATGTACTGTATATGAGTTGAATCTGTCTCTTAATACTCTCCAAATTATCTTTAAATTGACCAATGTGCTGGAAAGTTATAAGGAAAATATAAAGACCCCAAGGTATGTGTCTCTGTGAGAAGGGACAACTGTATCTTTCAGGAAAAAAACCAAATCATGCAGCAGGGTGATGCAGAGGACCTCTTACACAGACAATGTCTCTTGCCTTGATATATTGGTATTTTTGAAAGCAAACTACATGCTTTGGGATTTGGCTTATTTGTACCAACTGTAAAAGACAGTTTCCATTTTGTTGCTAAACAGCTTAATACTGAACAGGGGTTTGCCGCTGTGTCTGTGAACAGACTTAACTAGGAGCAGTTTTAAAGTTCTCTTAGATCACCTGTTTCTTGCCTGTTATACTAAATATACTATTAAGAGAAAGCTCACATGCTGTGGGAAACAGAGATACACAGTCCCCAGTAGATCACGCCTGCTACAGTGCAAACAACATTTATTACAGTGGTTTGTGTAGTGTGGTCTCTTTTTTCATATTTGGTGCCCAGTGAATCTCCATTTCCGTGGAGTCACAGAACAGGTAACAAGAGACCACACTGGGCCGTCTGGTCTAATTCTCCTATTCAAGCAGGGTCACCCTAGAGGACTCCAACCATGGACTTGTCCAGGGAGACTAGACAACTTCTCTGGACAATCCATTCTGGTGCTCACTCACCCGCACAGTAAAGAAGTTCTTCCTCATGTTCAGGTGGAATTTCCTGTGCATCTGATTCTGCCTGTTGCCTCTTGTCCTGTTTCTGGGCACCGCTGAGAAGTGCCTGTTTCCACCCTTTTGGCATCCTCTCTTCAGATACGTGCAGATATTGATGAGATCCACCCATTTCTGCCCACATCTCCAGCCTGTCAAAGTCCCTCTGAGGGACACAGGCCTCTGGCTTATTGACCACTGCTCCCAGCTTTGCTGAGAAGGCATCTGCCTCTTCACCCAAGCTACTGATGAACTCTGGGCCCAGTGTGGAACCTTTGGGGACACCACCAGTGAGAGGCCTCCAACTACATCCTGTGCCACTGACAGACCCTCTGGAACTTTGCTGTCTAGTCAGTTCCAAATCCACATCACTGTTCACTCACCCACTTCCTGAGTTTGCCTACAAGAATGAGAGAGTTGAAAGCCTTGCAAAGCTGAGTTTTGCCAATCTTTTGGATGTTTAATGAAGAAATGGAACCAACAAAGCTTAAGAGATTAAAATGTGCTGGAAAATTATGTGTGGCTAAAAAAAGGAGGAAGTTAAATAAAATGCACTGACTTTTCTTTTGCTCTTCTTCCTTCCCTTACCCTGAGAAAAACAGTACCTAAGAGTTAAAGAAACTGTATACATATAATCTCCCTGTGGTAAAACAGCTTTCAGGTTCCTCTGAATGAAGAATGAAACCTCTTACATTTTCTCCTTCCCACTGTATGTAGCTACGTGTGTAGTAGTTAGGCTTATAAAACACAATACTTGCAAAATGGGGTGAATGAATTCTGGAATAGAATCCTTTGTGTGAGAAGTGTTCATGTGTTTTGGCTTTAGTTAGTACCTTAATATATTTTGTATATGATTAAAACAATACAGAAAAGCAACAGTCCTGTTGGAACTGTTCTTTCTGGGAGTATCCATCAGGCTTACTGCATGTGGCTGTTCTAAAAAACAGAAAAAATCTTAAGGAGCACTGCTGTTTCACATGAGGCAAAACATGACTAAGAGAAGTAATATTGTGGACACAATAAAGAAACAACTGTCTTGGTAAATTAAGCTCAACTGTGAAAACTCCCTCTTTGATAATCTCTGTTAATATCACTAACAGACAAATAGATGGTTTCTATTTTG
Source organism: Parus major (assembly GCF_001522545.3). Lineage (NCBI taxonomy): Eukaryota > Metazoa > Chordata > Aves > Passeriformes > Paridae > Parus > Parus major. The sequence goes on from NC_031799.1 coordinate 41,950,895, forward strand.
TGAACATGTTTCTTTCAGGATTAGCTGAAGCCTGGATGCTGGGAAGTGGACTGGAAATTAAGAGGACTGTACTCCTGGTCTGCTTCTTGGTCTCACTGCTCCTGAAGAAATAATTTAACTGTTCTGGTTGTGAAGACCAAGGTGGAAAATTTCAAGCTGAGGTCAGTGGGACAGGAGTGTTCACTGGTTATACCTCGCTTAAGGAAGCTTGTTGAAATGTTCCATCATTCATTTAATTATTTTTATTTATTTGTTTATTTTATTTTATTTTATTTTATTTTATTTTATTTTATTTTATTTTATTTTATTTTATTTTATTTTATTTTATTTTATTTTATTTTATTTTNTTTTATTTTATTTATTTTTTTCTCTGGTTTGGTCTGGTTTGGTCTGGTTTGATTTGGTTTGCTTTGGTTTATTTAATTAATACACCAGTAAGTTGGAAGCTTGAGCCATTTGGCCTGAGACAATGAACCAGAGGATATGTGGGGATTCTGGGGTTTATGGCAGCCTATCTTAGGAAAGAAAATTTACTTGTCTCTTCAGAAAATGCAGTTTTTTTGGACTTTGCTTTGTCTCAGAACTCAATCGTGTCTTTAAATAGCTTTATCTGAGTATCTGTATGCCAGTTGTAATGAACATTCATACTTAGAAAACAGTCCAAGTCCAAAAACGTACAAGAAAGTGTCATAACAGAGAAGTTTTAGATGGTTGTCTAGATAAGAAACAGGTGAGTTTTGATTAATCACACAGTTTATATCCTTGGTTTCACAGCAAGGCCTGTCCATGAAGGAGAAGCCAAGTGCTCTGTGAGATCTGCTTTCCTTCAGAAGGAGCTATGGGTTTGGGATCAGGAGTTATCTGTGAGGGGCACCTGCTAGTCTGTTACTTGGAGAATAGGTCTCCATGGCACAGAGACTGAGGATGCAGGCTGGCCTGACTGAACTATAACAGAAATAGAGATGCTCTTGTGGCAAGACATACAGAATTTGGGACTGTTTTGCATTTCTTGTAGCAAGTTGTTCTGATTTTCCACTTGTGTGTTTGAAACCTGGCTCACTGACATGAGAAAATTTTCTTGTACGTGCAGTCAGTTTGTCTCCTTCTGGTCAGCATGTCTGCAAGAGAGTGAGGAGCAGCAACATGTGACGGTCGGACACTTTGAGCGTTTTGATGTAAGTGTGTGTCCTGGTGATTCCAAACTGTAGAAATATCAGATGCCTTGCTCCATTTCTCCAAGTTTCTACTGTCTTGGCAATGTTAGGCAAGAAGGAGGAAATGATCCCTCTGGCTGAGGCAGTACCAGGGACTGAAACTGGAAGGGGAAGTCCCCGGGCACCCTGACCTGCATGGCAGTGCTGCAGAGGTGCCTGCCAAGTAAAACTTCAGGCTGGTTAGGTCAGTGCTATGGCCTGGCTTGGCTGCTGGCAGGATGGACAGGGCACAGACCATAGTGGCTCTGAGCAGCTCTACTTAGAGCAACCTTATTTCTGATGGCCAGTGGGTTCATGCAGCCTGTCATGCCCAGAAGATCGACAGGGCTCTGTAGTGTGGACGATATCCCACTGAGCTCTACAAGAACTGTGATCAGAATGGAAATATTTTAGTACCACATATTTTTTGCCACCCCTGCAAAATACTTTGGTTCAGCAATGCATCTCAGATCACTCCTCCATATTGTTTTTTTAAGTAAATTTGCCTAATTGTAATGCATGTGGTATTTGGATATGTTAGGATCAGCCAACAGCATCTGCCTTTTCCCAGAGTTGTGTATGTTTTCCCTGCTATTAGAAATTAAATTCTGCTTTCAATTTTGAAGTGGGCAATAGTGCCAGATTCTTTGTGCTGTATAGCTGGCAAGCAGCTGAAATATTTAATTACTTTTTCTTTCTCAGATCATTAAAAGGTCCAGAAATATGTTCAAAAACTTTAGCCTTAGCGTATTTAATTTTTCAAACAACTTTCTCCTATATGGATTGTGTACCTATGTGAGTGAAGTGCTGATGTCATGTAACTTCTTGAAAAATTTGCACAAGAGTGTAAAAAATTTTATTAATTCCACAAGCCAAATGCTGCATTTAGCTTCACACACATTAAAGTAACTGCACAAAAACATTCATGTAAAGGAGGTTAGAAGCCAGTTCTTTTAAGTTCATTTCTATTTTAATACTTTTTTCTTCCATACTAGATACACCTGAAGATTATTCTTAGTTCCAAGATGAAATAATGACTGTACAGTTCATAGAAAGTACATAGGTATGGCTCTTGGCAATTAAGACAACCCCCAGGCCTGATTGTCAAGTTTGAGAAAAACTGGATGCAGTCAGGCTTCATCTCTCTCCTTACAGCTAGGCTAAACACAGTATTCCTTTGAAAGTGATCAAACAATGTGTGATCAAATTTTGTTTTAAAAAAACACTTTACTACTTAACTCAATGCTAGGACATTTAAAAAATATTGACATCAAATTAGATATCAAGGATATTTTGCTGGTCGGATTTTTTAAAATGTGCTAACATGAGACAGTGGAATTCAGTAGAAGCACCACAAGGTAACTGAAGTAATTTAGGAGGAATATGCACTTTTATTGTTGCACTTAAATGAAGAGAACATTGTTGCAAAGAACAGTAAAGATATGGAAAAAAAACTAGTGAGTTTTGTGAACTGAAATCTCTCCCCCTGTGATTAAATGAGTTATTTCAGAAATAAAGATTAATAGCCATCTCTGCACTGAAATTTTAAGTCATTGAAAACATTTTTTTACAAAAAAAGGTGCAGCATTTATTTAAAGAGTTGATATATCTAATAGTGGCAGGCGAAGATTTGTACTTTAGAGAAGGACTGTTTTGCAGAAACCAGAAAATACTCTTGTATTTCTTTGCATACATTGTGAAATCATCTGCTTTTAAAAGTGCTCATATTGTTTTCTTTTAAAGCTGCTTTGGAGTTAAAGTTCATAGACATTTTAGCACATTTATTTAATTATGATCTAGTAAGGAAAAACTGAGATTTCAAGCTCTATCAGAGCAGATCACATAAGGTAAGGAAAAGGTTTATTGAACACAGGCTATATAATAGGAAAATTATTAAGGTAACTCCTGAGGCTAACCTATTCTTTCAGCATCACCGCTTGGTTAAAATAAAAAAGCACTTAAGGACTCCATTCTCCTTCTTAGCAAGTATCTGATAAAATTCTCACTCTTGGATGACCAGATGGGTTGGTTTTTAGATTTTTCTCTGTCACACATCCTCCTTCCTATGAGCCATCAAATTGAGATGAGGTAAACAGAAACTCTGATGCTTAATTTTAGGTGATGGGTCTTGCCTACCTTGTCTAGTTCTGTTTAATCACCCATGTCTAGAAAACAGGAGGCTTCTAGAAAGTGATTAGAATGACTAGTGACTTCTAGGAGTGACTGAGCTAAAGATGCCTCATATGAAATTGACACTAGTTCTTTCCTAAAAGGACCTAGCTGGACTGCATGACTTTTTAAATTTAAGCTTGCACTTCACATGAGCATTATCTACTGTAAAATTTAAAAAATTCTCTTCCAGTCTGCTGGAGCATGTCCAAAAAAGACCAAAAAAGATGATGAAAGATCTGGAGCACAAGTCCTATGAGGAGTGCCTGAGGAAGCTGGGGTTGTTTAGGTGGGAGGAAAGGAGGCTCAGGAGTGACCTTATCACTCTCTACAACTGCCTGAAAGGATGGTGCAGCCAGGTTGGGGTTGGCCTCTTCTCCTGGGTAACCAGTGACAGGACAAGAGGAAGTGGCTTCAGGTTTCACCAGGGAAGGTTTGGATTAGATGGAAAGGGTTGTCAAACATTTGAACAGATTTCCCAGGGAAGCAGTAGAATTGCCATCCCTGGAAAGTAGATGGGGTGCTTAGTTACATAGTTTGGTGGCAGACTTGCAGTGTTAAATTAATGTCTGGACCTCATGATCTTAGAGGTCTTTTCCAACTTCAATGGTTCTATGATACAATAATCACACAGAAATTATCACAAGAGTGTTTGTTTATGTCCTTTTGACGCTTCATATTCCTCTCTAACTGAAAGAGGAAAAAATATATGAATTAAAGGGCTTCAATGCAATGACTGCATAACTAGAAAGAATCAGGATCGCCCCCACCTTCCAAAGTTACTTCTCTGAAAGATGTGAGCTGTGGCATGCTGACATACCCCTTGGAAAGTTGCATTATTGAGCACAAAGTATGAACTGACTTGTTATGGGTTAAACCCAGTAGGCAGCTCAGGCCCACACAGGTGGTGCTCACTCACTTCCTACAGAAGAAGAGAGGTTCAAAAGGGCAGAAATAAGAAAACTTGTTATTGAGATAAGGACATTTTAATAGGTGGAGTGGAGAAAGAAAACAAAATATGACAAAATTCAAGTGATGAAGGAGCAATCACACACCACCAGCTGCCTGCTGTTCAACCAATCCCTGAGCAAAGGTGCCACTGGAAAACATCTTTTCAGTTTAATTGCTGAGCATGATAGTTACATATGAGATATCCTTTGATGACATGGCATCAGCTGTTCTGTCTATGTCCTCTACCATTCTTGTCTGCCCTCAGTCTACTTGCCTGGAGGGGAGAAAGAGAGAGTAGGAAACAGAGAAGGAATATGGCACTCTAAAGCACTCTAGCAATAGCTAGAAAAAGAGTCTGTTACCAGTGCTGTTCAGAGTCCAGAGCTGCAGTATCTTGCACCATAGGAGGTGATGTGAAGAAAATCAACTCCACTCCAGACAGACCCAGCCACTAATTAAAAACTCTACATCTTCCCTCAGCTAGGGGATTCTTAGCTGTTCACTTGGTAATGTAAATGATTTAAATATTTTTCTTTGCTCTGCTTTTTACTTAAAGGTGTAACTAAATTTATTGTGGAGCTGCAACTGAAGATGTCCTGACACAGAGCAAGAGAGAAGATTGCATTACAACAAAATAAAAACAATCTCTTTCTCAATGTGGCAGCTGGCGCTAAGTTACTTGTTTTCAGAAGAATAGTTTCTTTTGCCTACTGTATCTTTTCACACTGCTTTGGGGAACTTTCTTTTTGGGACCTATGTATATTTTCAAAGCAGTCTATCCAATTTTCAGCAAAAACATGTACCACTCTGCTTGAAAACATTTGAATGACTAGCAATCTCCCACTGAGACCTGTGAGACGCTGGCACTTGGGTATCTGAAGATTTGAGCTTCGGAAGCTTAAGAAGCAAACTTTTAAATACTCCTGAAATGAATAGGAGCTGTGTTGCATTTCAGTGGGATTTGAACTTCCAAGTTCAGAAATTACTTCAGAAGTAGAATTGTGGGGCTTTTGAAAATTCTATCCTGGCTTCACTGAAAAGTAATTGATCTGATCTAGCTGAACTGTAATACTGTTTGAGGTCCTTGTCATTGCAGTTGACATTTCTTGGATTAAAAAAATTAAAAATTGTAAAGATTGCTGCCTAACCATGAAGGCCAAGGCCTAAAGAACTTTCTAATATACTAAGGTGTATTATCTCCATTTATTCCCAAAATTACCTATGCAGACACAATCAGAATTGCCAAACAGACATTTAAGTGTATCTCTATGTGGTTAATTATCCTTCATGTACTCTTTAATTTGGCTTCTTGATGCAATACCTGTAGCTTTACTTTCCCTGTTTAAATATGGTTTCTAATATTACTGCTGCATCACAGACCTTTTTTGAGAAACCTCCACAAAATTAAAAGGCAGAAACTGCTTTTAAATTCTATGCCCTATAGATACTGTGTTCCTTGTTTTAATGTTTGTTGCATAATCTGTAATTCTAAGAATAAATAGATACCTAAAATAATATGCGTACTGCTCTGTATAAGTATTGTCCTAAATTTCTCTAAAGTACATGTGTTCAAATAAATGAGGAAAAATTAAAGGTTTAAAATTATTCCACAAAGGTCACAGATTTTTTACATGGTACACAAAGTGAAAGGCCATTTTCTGAGCTATGACAGACATTCCTTACTACAGTGCATAGATCTTTACATATAATGACACAGAAGTTTCATAGCTGAAAGGATCATTGTTGCACAATACACCACTCATATAGATATTCCTCGGGATTAAAGTATTAGTCTCTAAAAAAACGTGTTTGTCCTTGTTTTAGGAGAATTAAATGGTCTGGTGTACTCAAGTCCAGATGGGAAAAGGATTCTAGAACTGAATCAGAAGCAAACCCATGGCAGGCAAACTTGATAACTCTGGCTACTTTGAGGAGAAAAAAAAGTGAGAAAAATAAGAAATCTCTTTCCCCGTTTGCCTCTTTCTCTCCCTGTATGACAATATGCTTGTCATCCATCCCTTTCTCTCAATGTCCTATTCTACCTGCACCTGTCCAAAAAGGAAAAGGAATTAATTTAGAAATTATTTTGTTATAATAGAATTGCACCATCCTAATGCTGTGTACAGGACTTCGTAAGACGATTTTGAAAGCTCTTGCAGATTACAGATACCAAGAACCAAGGAGCTAAAAGATGATCCTCAAAAACAGCTTCTTTTTAATTTTAGATCTGTTCTTGGCACAGAAGTATGTCAAAACCAAAACAACTCATTACTTTCTCTGTTTTTCTATTTCTGTTTGGTTCCAGATTATCTGGGAAAGAAAGGTACACAATTTCTGATGCAATTTAAGAGTACCAGTATGACAGTAAGAATGATTGATAATGAATTTAATTTTTATATCTATTAACACTCTCCACAGCAAAACAGTACATTGCAAAAGTACAGACTTCTTGCAGAGGAATCAACTCAAAACATCCCAAAAGATGGCAATTTTTAGTGATGATTTGTACTGACATTACAAGCAAAATATGCTCTTGTAAAAATTTCCTTCTGAAAAAAACAAAAGACAATTGAGCACATGAAATTAAGATCTTATTTAAATTAAGATCTTATTTAGGCACACACAAATACTGAGAGAAACTTGTGTGAACCAAAGTGATTCTTGCAGTATAAGCACCTATACAACGGGACAATATACCTGACAATTATATATATATACCTGATGATTTACAGCCAATATGCATGGGAATACAGAACCTGAGAACTCTTTAACTTAGGACCTCCTTTGTTGCTGAGCTCTATTTTCCCTACTGCAGAACAAGAGAGAATGCACCTAAGTGTCAATCGCAAACTCAAAATATAAAGTCACATTTGGACTGTTGTGTCTGATTTTGGACTCCATGGTGCAGGGGAACCTGACATTGGAAAAACTGAAGCTCACCATGGTCCCCTAGATGAGGCGCCTGTCATATGAGAAGAGGCTGACAGTGTGCAGGGTTTGTTCAGCCTGGGTAAGAGAAGTGCAATGGGGAAATTTCATTGCAGTCTTCAGATACATAATGGCAAATATAGAGGAGATGGAATTATACTCTCCTTTAAGGTCTGTAGTGGTAAAAGGAGAGGCAATGGACAAAATCTGCAAGGGAAATCCTGATTAAACACACATTAGCTTTTGCCCATGAGGATGACAAAATGTTTGAAGAAGGGCCCAGAGATTCTTCATCCATGGAGGTATCCAGAATGTGGTCACAGCCCATCCAGCTGGTCTGAATGAGGTGTTTGAAGCAGATGATATCCAGATAGCCCTTCCAACATATTCTGCTCTGAGACTCTGTGGTCACCTTAATGGAATTTAAAAAATACGACAATTATTTGGGGTCTTTTGATTTACTTAGACAGTGGTTTCCATGTTTTTATATTCTTCCATTCTGGTTTGGCTTTGGTCACATGTGTTTTGATGCAGATTCATTGGAGGATAAGCTTGTAAATAATCTACAAATAATTGCTTACATATTCCCATTTCTTGTACTCAGAAAAAAAAAATTGATCCTGTAAATGTCATTGATAATTCTTTTTAAATTATTTCTCTTATAATTCATCTTCTTCGGCTCAGCAAGTGTCTAGAAGCAGAACATTATTTTTTCAATTAATTGGCTGCTCTTCATTCAAAAATGTTTTCTTTTTACTGCCTTTGTTTTGATAGTCAGGAGTGGAGTTTTAAATGTTCTATACTGTACATTCAAGTTACAAACTTGGCAAACTATTGCATTGACCTTTAACAGGACTGATGTGAACTGGGAGTTGCAGAGCTGAAAGGGATGGATGCTTCTTAGAAAGACTGGAAATTACAGTTCCACTTGTAAAGGTTAAGATTTCAGTTCCTGAGGTAGCAGCACTGCAGCAGACTGGAAGGAATAGTAAATACAGGCTGCTATGAGTGAGGCTCTGTGAAATTCAGGGACTGTGGAGGGTTGGCTTGACCTGTCATCTATTTTCTTACTTCATGTTTATGTCTATGACTGTAACCTTTCGGCTGCACAAATAACATCCAGATCTTTGGAAAGCAGTTGTGTTTGTGTTGTGTGTGCTGTCTGTCTGACAGGCAAAGGCTAATCACCATCCCCTACTGGCAAAGCCTGCAGAGGAGCAGTAGAGATAATAATTAATTGAAATTGTTATATGACAACAATTCTCCTGGGCTCATGAGTCTGTCTAAAATAATTTAAAATAGATTTTTGTAAGAAAATGAACTAGTATCTCAAATGATAAAAATCATAATGAAGGGGTGCAGGTGGGGAGTTGCTTTTGCTTTTGGCTTGTGCAAGCGCCTGTGAATGAATCAAAGCAGCATTCATCCAAATCCATTGTATTTTAAATAAAACAGATCCACTGCTCAAATGACAATAGGACACTGGGCTATCTAATCATCATCTGGTAGTTTGTGAGAAACATTTTGGAAAGTCCCATCTCCCATCTGTGTTTAGATTTGCACTGTTATATGCATTAAATATATACTCCCTTGCTAATTCTTCAGTGGAATAACATTACTACATTTGTGGTCTATGAGGTAAGGACCTGTGGAGAGGCCTCTCTTCCTTGGCCTGCAAAGCACAGTGCTGTATGTCTACAAGAAATAGGAATAATGATGAGAGACCAGAGAATCCCAACTCCGAGAAAACATAAAACAACCAGCAGTCCTAATATGTCTGAGAAGACTGATACAAAACCACTGTCAAGATACAGGAATGTTTATGGAGTAAAATCATGGTGTGCAGCCAATAGTAGCCTTCACTTCTAGGAGCAGTAAGAGCCTGTGTACATGCAGTGGCTCATATGGCTTCAACAGAAAAATCCTATCACTTAGCTTTAATCTGGCCAAATTATCATAAGCAGGTCAGTTTTAATCATGTAAGTTTCTGTATTTTTATAGTGGTTAGCATGATGGTATTGATGTGGATCTGCTACTAAATGCAGAGGGGATCCCTTTAACAGGACACAGAGAAGGCAGTTACTGAACACCTACTTTGGATAGGTCTTCACTGACAGAATCAGCCCTCAGGAATCCTTGACTCAGGAGACCAGGGTAAAGACATGTTGGAAGGGACACTTTCCCTTTGTCAGGGGGAGCTGGGGTCACCTTGAGAGAACATCAAGTCAAAGTGGACACCTAAAAATCCATGGGCCCTAATGGATCCAGAAGTGCTGAGATGCTGCTCATCTCAGATCCTTTATGAAAGATTGCAATGATACAGAAAGGTTCCTGAAGTCTGAAATTAAGCAAATATCACTCCAATCTTCAACAAGGACAGGAAGGACCTAAGAGACTACCAATTAGACAGCCTTTCCTAAATCTTCAGAAAGGATAGAATGCTTCACTGTGAAGGCTGTCAACATCCATATGGACGGCAAGAAGGTTATCAGAAGCAGTCTGCATGGATTCACCAACATAAATCAATCTTGACCAATCTGATTGCTTTCTACAATGAAACAACTACTTGGATGGACAAGATGAGAGTTGTGGATATCGTCTGCTTTGACTTCAGCCAAGCTTTTGACACTGTCTTACCAAACATCCTCATAGGCAAACTTGGAAAGTGGGTGAGCAGCAGTGTCTGAATAGCAGCTCCTGGAGTGTCATAATCAGTAGCAGAGGGTCTGGTTGGAGACCTGTTACTGGTGGTGTCTCCCAGTGTTCCATACTGGTCCTAGTGTTGTTTACTGTATTCATCAATGACTTGGATGAAGGGGCAGGTGCCTCCTTGGCAAGTTCACTGATGACACAAAGCTGGGAGCAGTGCCTGACAGTCCAGAGGGCTGTGCAGCCCTTCAGAAGGACCTCAACAGGCTGGAGGGATGGGGGGAGAAGAAATATTTGTAATTCAACAAAGCTAAGTTCATGATCCTGTACCTGGGGAGGAACAACCCCAGGCACCAGCAGAGGCTGGGGGTGACCTGCTGGGAAGCAGCTCTGTGGAGAAGGACCAGGTGTCCTAGTGGACAGCAAGCTGTCCATGAGCCAGCAGTGTGTCCTGGGGACCAAGAAGGCCAATGGGATCCTGGGGTGCATTAGGAAGAGCACTGCCTGCAGGTCAAGGGGGGTGATCCTGACCCTCTACTCCACGCTGGTGAGGCACATCTGGAATACTGTGTCCAGTTCTGGGCTCCTCAGGACAAGAGAGGTGGGGGTTGCTGGAGCAGGTCCAATGGAGGACAACAAAGATGATGAGGGGACTGAAGCATCACAGATTCTGTGCTCTTTTTTTTTTTTATGAGGAAAGACTGAGGGAGTTGAACCTGATCATTGATAAGAGACAACAGAAAGGGGACCTCAGCAATGTCTATAAGGGACATCTGAAAGGAGCATTTAAAGAGGATGGAACTAGGGTCTCCTTAGTGCCAAGCAAGAGGACAAACAAATGTTGCACAGGAAATTTAACCTGAACATGAGGAAGAACTTTACTGGATGAATGACTGAGCATTGGAACAGGCTCAGAGATGTGCAGTATCCCTCACTGGAGGTTTTCAAGAAACATACAGGCACAATCTTGTGCCCTGTGCTCTGGGATGACCCTGTTCAAGCAGAGAGGTTGGACAAGATGAGCCACTGTGGTGACTAGATGATCCGCTGTGGTGCCTTCCAACCTTACTGATTTTGTGACTCTGTGATTTTGTGGTATGGGGGCTGGCCCAGGAAGAAGGCTCAGCTGTGAATATGATTTTAAATGATTTTCCAATAGGAAACCTAATTTTTATTATCCACTATGCAGAGTAGATATTAACAGCTCAAGTCTCTTGAAAAAAACCAAAAAACGGAACCTCTTTATCTTTTTGTTTTCCGGCAGAAATTGCAGTGATAAATCTGATACTACTTGCTAAAACAAATAAACCAGTCTTGCCAAAACCAAAAACATTCCCTCACCTCAAAACATTGGGGAAAAAAAAAGAAAATAAAAACAAGGCAATCCAGTTTGCTTTAGTTTAAAATTATTTAAAATAATCTTATACCACCCAAAACTGAATTGCCCAAAAATTTTGTGAGTTATTGACAGAAATGTTTCACTTTGTTGTCAAAAGTTGATCTCCTGGAATGTATAAGTACATTAAAAATCATCTTGGTAGGAAACTGAAGGTAACAGAATCAAGGGTAGGAGAAACCAGGACATCTGACAAATAAAATCATTGTGCAAAAGAACATTTGAATAAGAATCTAAGACACAACAAATCTAAAACGTTAGTTGGTTTACATGCATCAGACAAGTTTAATATTACTTGTTTATAAATCAAACGAGTAGCAAATTAAATTTTATATGGTTGGAAGGATTTAATCCACAAATAAAAAACCCTCATCTTGTAAATCCTTCAAGAATGAAATGCTTCAGGCCAGAACAAGTTGTATATGGCAAGAGTGTTGAGGATGTGTTTCTTTCAGTCTTTAGAGAGAAGCCTGTTGAGAGAGAGTTTTATCATCAGGAATCAGACTTTAAGATAGATAGATACAAAATTTCTTCAAAGATAATGCTTGTGTTTCAATAAGGGTTCTGATCTGCTTTTTGAAGGAAATTGTGGTTTAAAGGCAATTTTTTATTCTGTCACGATTTGGGATGGGGCCCATGAAGTAGAGACATAAAGGTTTATTTAATGGCAGTTTGCCTTTCTTACCATTTAAGAAAAGTAACAAAAAAGCTAGATTTGCTTTTGATACTTTTTGCTGTTCCTTTCCTTCTTCACAAAAAAAAAAATAAAAGGTTCTTTCATCACTCAGATGGAAATTTTCTACACCAGAGAGAATAATTCACTTCACCTTGAGAGAATCAAGCTGATGACAACCTTTTAAAGTTGTGAGACCAAGCAAAATTACATGGAAATCACATAGACTTCTCACTTAATCATAACTTCTGTCTACTTTTCAAACAGAGTCTAAAATAATTCAAGCATCACCTACAAAGCATGGTTTGCTTAAACACAAATTTTATCTGTATTTTTCCTACTGCTATAATAAGTAAATAATGCCAAGAACTTGTTAAAGTTCAAGGAAGTTACTGCAACTCCTCTCTTTTTACTATGTAAATAGACTAGCTTTATGTGCTGTGGTACTCACATCCAGGAGGAAGAAACATAACATTTAAAGGCACAACTGTCTTTCTTAAAGCATCTGTGAAGTACTGTGCATAAAAATATTCTGGAGCAGAGGGGCTGGAGAGATGCAAGAACTTCTTTCAGAGAAGAGATTTATGTAGTTCCTATGATTTCAGTACTATTAACAAATGCAATTAGGTTGCACCCAGTTTGAGACCAAATGGCAGGAGCTTCCTGATTTTGAATATATCTCAGTTTAGCTTAAGACCTTAAAATAAAAACTTAGGTTTGCAGGTGACTTTTTTAATTGTATGTCATCTTAATTTTTTTTATTCTAGTGGTATGTGATGAACAAATCTTTATAAACTGACTTTGTTACACAGAAGAAAATGGGGAACTTTCCTTACATCAATTCTAAAGCACAATTTTTATTCTACAGCACAGCATCTGTCTAGCTTTAGAAAGCCCAGTGAAGTGGATGAATGAAATATTCCTACCTCACAAAAAAATTCTGCATGTGGAGAAAACAGGGAGGAGTGAAGAAACCAGTCTGAGCACTGAGTGCTCCATGTAGCATCTGGTTTGACAATGTATTAAAGCTTTTGGCTGAAATTAATATATGCAAGAAAGGGAAATTAATAGAGTAGAAACAAAAGAGAAAAAAATAGATAATTGTCCTCCTTTGTTATTGCTTAACATTTAAAAACTCTCTCTAATCCCTTCTTGAAACATTTTTGTATTATCAGAGACACAGAAATATGCTGCTCTTGCAGAAGCCTACGTCTGGGAAGAAACCTCATTTAAATGATCTCAAACAAATTTTCATTTTACTTAGAGCAGCTAACACACTAATATATCCTGCATCTCCTCACCAATATATCCTGCATACCTTCATTTTGGCTTAAGACTGAGAAAGTTTGGAGTGTACCATGTCAGTTCTGACTGTCACCAGGAATACTCCAAAAGTGATATGTGCAGGGAAAACTCAGTATTAGAAATAGGAGCAACAGGAAATGCAGCAGATCACAGAGGTAACAGTGAAGAACTGATCTGAACAGGTTTTGCTTGCTATGCAGGAATCCTACCCTTTGCAAATGCCTGAGGTGCTCTCTCAAAAGTAATGCTGAAGAGTGTGCCAGGTAATACGTATCCCAGGATAATTCTCTGTCTGAACCACTCACAGCCATCCTGCTTAAGGGATCATTCTGATACTCAGACTAACTCAGACTACTAGCAGGCTATCACAGCCATAGCTGTGTTGTAATCTTCTGGGTCTTTAAGCCAGGGAACTGTTTTACTAGGTGGAAAATAGCCTTCACAACAGATTGCCTTCACTAGCAGCCCAGGCTTTCCAACATCCATTAATTATTACTTGGGTTGTGGTTTTGCTCTATTTAAAGAAAGAAAGCTCATTAGTCTGTGTAGTCTTTCAGCTGTGAAAACTTTGTTCATATGATACCATGATTTTAAGCATTTCTTCATTTTTCAGATCCATATATGATGGCCAGATGTCTTGCACCAGGATTTGTATATGGGTTTTTTTTTTTGTTTTCTGTCTCTGAAATGAAAATACTGTTTTACAAAATAATTTGATGTTTTGATACTTGATCAAGACCTCAGAACCTGAAAATCCATCTGTGAAAAGAACTAAATCCTTAAAATAAATTGGATTACCTCTCCCTTCAACAAAGAGACATGGAGATTCCTGTTTACATCCCCCAAGTGTGGTAATTCTGTGCATTTTGTTACCACTGCCTTACCACTGATCAAATTAAAGCTTCAAAGCTGAATGTGGTGTCTTCCAAGCAGTCACTGTACAACTCAGCCAAGTGCAAAGAAGATTCATATTTTACATTGATAGAGGAAATCCCACAGCGTGTCAATGTAGATAGAATTACGGCGGTTCCATTTATAATGATGCACAAAATACTTGCTGCAATTGAGGGCAAAAATGAACAAAGAGGGTTCTAAGCTCAGTGCATGTCTACTTGGATTTGTGGTAACTTCCTGATATGCTGTTTCCATTCCTTTAGTACTGCCACCTAGATGCTCTGAAAACCAGGTTTCTCTTCACATACCATGTTTATTTCTGAGGAGTAAGGAGGTACTTAGTTTAAAGAAAAGAAAAAGAGATCAAATTGTATTCTTTGACTATCTGTTGTTTTTCTTTTCCTATCTCCGCTCCTACAAATAAATATAATATATCACATAAAAGTCTGGTTTTGGATATAATAGAGCAAAGAAACAACACAGAAGGAATCTATGAATATTTGCAAAAATAGCAAAAAGGTATAAATAAAACATGTAACTAAGGATAAAAAATGGATCTGAGCTGCAAGCAAAATTCTGAGAAAAATATTCCAGAGGAAGTGATGAAAAATCCATGTATAAACGACATTTCAAAGGTAAGATGTAGAAGACTAAATTGTCTGTTTTGTCAAGTGGATCTTCATTCTTCAGTCCCTAGTCACTGAATCTTCATGGTTTATCTAAAACTATCTATATAAAATGGTAACTTTAAATGTGAAAAATGTAAATGTAATTTTAAATATAAGAAAGTAATTTTAGAAGTCTCTTATCTGACTTTTCATTTGAACTGTTTTAGCCAGATTTCCACTTTTTGCTTTCAACTATAGCAATTGTCATCAGGGTCACTAAGGAGACCTTCTTGACAGAATGAGGTCCTGCTTGCTGCATGCTTCCCTTCAGATCTCCATTCTCTTTTTTCCTTCTCATAGGGTCCTTCACTTTTCATTTCCAGGGCTGTTACCCTGCTAATTCCACCAACAGAATTGACAGCAAAGTCTTTTCTTGCTTTGTCCTCCTCTATTGATATTGTCCAGATCTCTCAATTCTTTATCTTCCTCCTCTGTGATCAGCCCCTGGGATTTCATCATCTGCTCCAGAGTTTCAGCCGCTACATACTATAAAATGTACTGCTTTGCAAGTAACAGAGCAGCCTTCCATCTGGAAAAAATCACTGATTAATTCCATTGTTCATCTTTGGTTATACATAGATGTTGTCTGCATTATGGTTAATTAAGAAAAAATTACCCATAATTTGTAACTCATAAGATGTTTAGAAAAGTTTTATTACTCTGCCTCTAACTGCTTCTCTCTTCTATTTCCTTCCTCTTTCTCTCCTTCTCTCAAATCCCTCCTCCCCAGACTCCTTTCTCCAGAGGAGTTAGGAGTTAATGACTTCTCACGACCCAAATATCTGTTACATTTGCATTGTAATGTTGGGGTTTTTTAACCACTATAAGAATATTATTTCAGAAAAAAATCTATTTAAATGTACTTATAAAGTACAATAAATTGTAATTTCAAATAAAATGCAGACCATTATCTTTATTAAATGCTTGTTTTATGGGAAATGAGCACTGTGTTTTAACCTTTGATTTTTGAATATTTCCTTCAGTGATGTTTACATTTTTAAAAAATAATCTGGTGATTTTTTGTGTGTGTTATTGTCCATGAGAAACACTTTCCAGTATATAATGAGAGATTCTTTTGGCAAATGTAATAAGTTCAGTTGTAGGGAGATGTGAAGGGCATTTTCAAGTCATGGTCTACATGAAATTAAAAGGACTGTAACTCATCTAATACACATCTCAACTAATATGGCACTGTTAGTTTACACCTTATAATTATTCACTTCTAAACATTTTAAAAAGAGATGGTGACTCGCAGACAACTCTGTCCTTCAAAGCATTGGTGAAAGAATTAATTAATAAAAAGGTGACCTTATAATTGTTCAACTGCTTAAAACTTTCTAAAGCAATACTAACCCTACTTAGTGAGTCCAACTCTTACTTTTCAGGACACTTGACATCTTCACTCCTTTAGAGCTGAGCATAAAAATAAACTCATGTAAAGCAGCATCCAAAGATATGAATTAAACATCTCAATACTTCAACAACCTTTTCAGAAAGGTTAGATGTGATCCATATAGAAGGAAGCCCTTTTAAAGTCTCATTTCTAGTCTTCTCCTGAGAAATGGTAATCCCAAATGTGTCATTTCCAATTTTTGACTTTACTCTGTTTCTCTTATCAATAGATAAAATTATCTCTCTTCCTCAGCACAGGAACCACTCAACAACTTTGACATTAAAATTCCTCAACAAAAGTCAGAGACTACATGCAGAACTTGTTTGACTGCTTGTGTACATTTAGCAAGTAAATATATTAATTAGAATGGCAATACTTGTCAAATGAGAAGTGGTGGAATCTCAGACAGAAGTTACTTGCTGGAGTTTTTTTACAATTAATTAACTGGGCCAAAAAGCTGTATATAAAAGTTTTCAATATGTGAGAAAGTGATCCCCACTGCAAAGTATCAAAGAAATCAGATCTGACTGATTTATCTGTATGGGACCTCATTATAAATTCAAATGGTGATTTTTCAGGCTCACAGTAATTCCTGCTCCTTATTATAAAAAAAAAAAAAAAAAAAAAAAAAAAAAAATAAAAAAAAAAATCTTGCTGGATAACATATAGTTGTTGAGTTCTAGTTATTTTCTTTATTTTTTCTTTGGGTTTTGCTTTGGTGTTTTTTGGGGACAGGGTGTGATTTTTTTTTGTTCGTCTCTTTTGTTTGTGTATTTTAGGTTTTTGATTGTTTGTTTTTTAATCATAGAATTGCAAAGTGTTTTGGGTTGGAAGGAACCTTAACAAACTAGTTTCACTTCTCTGCCATAGGCAGGGTCACATTTCACTAACCCAGGTTTCTCAGGATCCCATCAAACTTGGCCTCAAGCATGTCCAGGGCTGGGGCATCCACAACTTCTCTGGAAACCTGTTGCAGTGCCTCACCAATCTCACAGTGGGAAAATTCTTCTCAATATCTAATCTAAGAGTAGATATTATCTAATATCTAATACCTCATTTTAAGGCCCTTTCCCCCTTCTATAGCTCCATGCCTTTGTGAAAAGTCCCTCTCCAGCTCTCTTTGTAGACTCCCTTCTGGTACCAGAAAGCGCTGTAAGGCCTTCCTTCTGTAGCAGAAATTACTTTAATTTTAAACTTTTTAAACAATTTTGAATTGGAAGTTTAAAAAGATGAATAATTATCACTTTCCTGTGCTAAAGTAAAATCCTTTAAGTGGTATAGTTATTACTCTCTTTCTGAGACTTTTTTCTCCATGCTTTTACCTAAATAATGGAAACATCAAGGCTAAACTGTCAGTACTTTTACTAGCCTTTAAGAGAAATGGCTAATCTTTATTCAGTTGTGTTAACTACTGGGAGAACTGGGAATTAAATTGCTTAATTTAAAGAATAGTGCTGCATTTTAACAAAGTATTTCAGCTACATTGAGGAAAGAGACAAGTTGTAAATGAGAAACTGAAATTATAGCTTTGTTGACAATTGTCTTTGGATTTTGACAGGGTCATTGCATATGTCACTATGATTTTTTGCACTACTGAAAAATTTTTGGTCATAGCCCACCCCATCTCCTTTTCTGATGCCAGTAGGAATAGCAGGAACTGTTGCTTTTTTGCAATGGGAGAAATTTCCTGAGAAAGCTAAATCTCATAAAACTGATCTAGCATAGGAGTATATTTGATATTTCCTGATCTCTTGAAAGATTCTTAATCCTCTTTTAGGACTTGTTATCAAAAAATTCAGATATATTTTAACATCATTAACTCCACACCTGAAACTCAGTGGATATCTGGGTCTGATTTCAAGCCCAACTGTAGTCTAAACAGTCTGAAAGAAAAGCTGAATCTCCATAGAGTGCAAATTATTCCCCTTAATATCACAGAAGTGGGAATTCCTTAAGATGTCAAAGTTGCCACCAGCAATTTAACAAACGCCACCCCAGGTTTAAGGGAGAGCAGATAATGTAATTATGTTACAGACTCTAGAGGAGCAAGACAGAGAAAATCAGGAACAGTGAGAATACTGGGAGTTTTGGGGCCATCTGAATGGTCTGTGTGCCCAAGCCAGGTCAAGCAATGCCACCCATCTGGTGCCTTTTACTGCAGCCTGAGATTACTGTTGTGGGGTCAGGACAGAGGGCTGTAACTTTCCCCTTTGTAATCAGCAGAAATCAACATTCCTCTTAAACTTTTGTAAATATTGCTTTTATTTTCACATGAGACCTTTCAAGGGCTGCTTGGGACTTAGTAGGATTATCATTGCTTGGATCAGAAATTTAGAAGGCTGTGGGATGTGAGGACTATCTCATGTACTGTTTTATTATGTGACTGTAACAGCTGCTTTAGAACAGGTTTTCAAGAATCACTTCTTGTAAAATTTGAATGCCTAATTTTATTATTTTCTTAATGTAACTGTCCAGTAGATTTACTATGCACTCTATCAGGTTACTTAAGACTAAAAATTAATAAAGATAATGTCTGCTATTTCCAAAGGCACGACTGAGCCCATTGGGCTTGCCTTTTAATAATGTGTATATATTTCTTCCTTATTATCTGTATGCCTGGTGCCTCATAATTTCAGTAAGTGTTCACAGAACTTCTGTTCCCTGCCTTTTTAGAAAGTTATCTGTTCTCCTTTGGAGACATCTCTTTGGTATGACAGAATAACAAAGTAAAAAGCAGGAATGACTCCAGGGTTATAATATAGAGTTTGAATGCCCGGAATCTGGAGGTGAGAGCGAACAGCATTCCCCAGGGGTGGGAAAACTGCAGATCCAAATGATAGGTCAGCAGTGAGACAATTCCTACAGCACAACAGAACAGTGATTTCCATGACAACAAGCTGTGGGCAGGGAGGGTGACTCAGAGATAATCCCACAGGACTGGCAGTTACTGGTGATTGCTCTTTTCACACCCCTGAACCCAGATTCTGGTGTGATGGAGAAAGGGATGAGAAGCTTCTGTGGAAACTGAATTAGAAGGGGGAGAAGCCAATAATGGTCTGAATTCCTTCAGGCTGAGAAAATTAGTCACAGCATCAGAAACTTCAGACTTTTCCACTAAGCAGCTGCATTTCTGCTTTCCACAGCATGGTGCCCTTAAAATTAGCAACCTTCTGTCTAGAAAAACGAACAATGATCATTGCTGGCTGTGTGGTTAAATGAGGATATAGCTATTGTTAAGTGATATCTGGACAGATGACTGGATAAGATGGAGTGAGGGGTGCAATTGGGTCAATCTGACCATCATTTTCATTAGTGCATTGATATTCAGTAACCCTTAACGTCAGAAAGGGTTATTTTATGAATTAAGAAGACTATTCTAGGCTGCTCTCTATTTTCCTGCTCCTCTATTTTCCATGTGGATAGCTACATGCCTGTTCCAGAAGTGAAGGTTCAGGTTTTTATGTCCAGACTGATTCCCTGAAAATGAACAGTATTTTCTGATTAAGACCTGAGATTTTGCATTTCTCCTTTAAAAATGAATGTGATTAGTGAAGCAGGTAAAGAGAATAATTAAATGACTAAGCATGCAGTCACCTAGACTGCAGACTCTCTAGAGACAGGAGAGGTGTGCAGGTTTTCGTGCATGCATATTGCACATCTATGTATGTCTGTGCTTGTACAGTGGTTGGCACAGCAGTATTCTGGTTCAGATTCTTGTCACACAAAAAAATTAAAGAGTGGCAATGGTGATAAATGTGCAGACAAGTGCAGATAAGGTGGCAGATTCTATTGAAAACTGGCGGGTTTTTGCACACCCTCTTAAGTGGCTTGCGTTTCCTTATCACGCTGAACAGTTCTGTTAGGTGTGGAGGTTCATGTACATAATTGAGTATGCAATTTCAATCCCATGTTTTGACAAACAACCCAATAAAGGCAGTAAACATAAAATACTTACATTTTCTGTCTGTCGCTAAATGACACAAATTGTGGTGTAGACAAATTGATTTTTCAGAAGCAAAGAGAACAATTTGAATGGGCTTTGTTGTCAGTCAGCATGACAAGAAAACATAACCTTTTTAAGTTTTAACCCTCATATACAAGACAGAACTTATTTTCTTGAAACCTCCTGTGTTTGTTTCAGCTGGAGTAGGGTTAGTTTTCTTCACAGTGGCTGGTATGACACTGTTTTAGGTTTGTGCTGAACAAAAAGCAAACAAAAAGGTTGAAGGTTGAGAATGGAGAGATGTTTTTGTTATTGCTGAGCAGGGCTCACACAGAGCCAAGGCCTTTTCTGCTTTTTGCACTGCCACAATGGCAAGGAATTTGGGGGTTCATGGGAGGTTGGGAGGAGACACAGCCAGGACAGGTGACCCCAACTGACTGAAGGGATATTCCAGACCACATGGCATCATGCTCAGTACATAAAGTAGGGAAGAGAAACAGGAAAGGGTGGAGGACACCTGTGGTGTTGTCATTTGTCTTCCTAAGTCATTGTTGTACATGATGCTCTCCTGGAGATGGCTGAACTCCTACCTGCCCATGGGAAGGGGTGAGTTAATTTCTTGTTTTGATTAGCTTGCCTATGTGGCTTTTCCTATATCTACTAAACTGCCTTTTATATCAACCCAAGAGTTTTCTGCCTTTTACCCTTCTGATTCTGTCCCTGATCCTACTGGTCTGGAAGTGTGCAAGTGGTTGTATGGGGCTTGGTTGCTGGCTGGGGTTAAACCATGACACATCTGCACTTCAATGACTGCACTAGGAGCCTTTGCACTAATTTTAGATTTTCCTGCCTTTTTAAAGTTGCATTTTCATGAGGATAGCCATACTTATGCCAGATGTTAAAAAAATAGAGGTGCATGATATATATCTTTTTATGAATGAACTGAACAGATCTTGGGAAACTTTTGGGTATGTAATGAATTTAAAAAGAACATACAGATAAATGTTCTATGACATAAGTAAGCTTCTGAGCAGAGAAAGGCATCTATAGATGGTCATTTAGTTCCAATCCCCCTGCTATGGGACACTTTTCACTAGACCATGTTGATCAGAGCCCACCCAGTCTGAGCCTGAACACTTTGAAGAAAGGGGCATCCACAGTTTCAGCCTGTTCCAGTGCCTCTCCATCCTCACAGTAAAGATTTTCTTCCTAATATTTACTGCCCTTAATCACTAGAAGGCCACTAAGCACTCCTCCCATCATAATTTTCTGTAGCACTATATTTCTGCACCACGGTTGGAACACAGCTCTTTGACAGGACCAGGAAACATTTCATTGCACACTGTGTTTGATGTTTTGAACTTTACTCCATAGCAGGAGTAACACATGGAATAAATTCAAGTCAGAAGATGCTGTTCACATCAGAGGTCTTCTTCTTCTGTTTAAATTGTTACTTAAGCCTGGCCTTGGCACCTCCTGCCCCATCCAGATTACTTCTCTAGAGCTACCCTGCATATATATGTGATTCTAATAGAATGGCTTAAAGTCTGACTAGTCTATTTAAAGCAGTCTATTTTTAACTGCATTCCTAGGTAATTTTTTTGAGCTTTTCTGACTCTGCTGCTGCCACTCAAATTTAACCTTGGACAACAGGATTTTTCAACTATACCAGTACTTGACTCCCACTGCTGAAGTTGTCAAATAACTATTCATGCAGTTGAAACCCTGAAAGTGTTAGCAGAGCTTTTTGCTTTCAGACCATTGGCAGATAGATGAAAAATACCCAGAACTATGTGAAAGTTGAGACTTTATTCTGTATTGATAAAGGCAAACAAATCACAGTAAACAAGGTACTTTAAGCTGTAAATTAAAAAATATCTAAAAAGCAAGTATAATTCCCCTTTTGCCTCCTTCTCTTCTGTTCTCATGGCTTAGACAGAGCTTAGTGGCTGCCAGGCCAGCCTTCCTACACTGCTGCTGGCAGAGCTGAAAGAAAACCTTTTAAACTCTTTTCAGTCAGTAGGCTCTTGCTACTGCCAAACTTCAAACTCATAGCTTGTATTGTGACTTGCAAGTCACTTTACAAACATTCAGTGAGTTTGTTAGATAGTTCCTGTATGCAGGGGACCAAAGATTTTAAGACTATTTCCAGTTAATGGAATTCTGTTTTTAAGATTCTGTTCTAGTTCTTATATGCAACATATAAGGGGTTGGTTTATACATCACTATCTTTAATTAATTTAATTTAATTTGGTTCATTGCACTTATTTATCTTACAATTTATACAATTTTTGTAAACTATTCTTCTTAACCAGTTGTGGAGGCCAGTGGGCCAATTAACAAAGAATGCACACATCTCCCTTTGAGGGAGTCACCACCAGTACCAGCCCTACCACCAGCACCAAATTTTATGTAGCCCATTGGTCCTTCACCTTTTGCTCCACCCCTCAACCCTCAGTTGATTGATCCTGATGTTCTGTCCCACCCCCTGTTTTTCCTATATAAACCCCTGTTTCCCACTGAACACCTGGAGTCTTTTGTCTCTGACCCCTTTATGGTAGCTGGAGCTCTCCGTGTCCCTGGATTGAGAATAAAGGCTCTTTGTGGAAAACCACATGAGGCTCCTGTCCCTCTTTCTGTGTCAGGCAGATGTCACCCGAAAAGCTGCACTCACTCAAGAGCTTCAGGGCTCAGAGCTGAGATCACTCTCAGCAGGGTAGGGAGTGCCTGTGTGCCCAAGAGTGTCCTTCCAGGGATGCTTCTCTGGGAAGGCTGTGGCACCCAGACCACCACCCAGGCTGTGACAATCAGTGTTCAGATAAAATCTCTTTTCTAAACCAGACCCTCTTCATACAGAAATAGTCATAGTGACATGTTATTTTGTCTTTTGGACAGCTCATTACACAAGTCTCCTCTTGCACACAAATGTCTGCAATGGAAACAGCAAAAACCCCATGTAGTGTAGCTAATACTATGTAATGCAAGAAGGCAGACAACAGGTGCTAATGTCTCAGAATTGTTCTAATATTATACCTATTCCCTACTTTCCTCAGACTCGTGTTTAATGCTCAAAGTGGGCTGGCAGTGACTGTGCTGTAACTATATTTTTAGTTCCGACCGTAAATTCTTTAAGACACTGTCTTTACAAGCTCTGTGTGTGCACACAGCATTAGTAGGACCTGTTTTCATTACACGTGACAGGTAGGATCCTGAAATGTTAAAGGCATTGTGCACACATGGAATAAACTTTCATGTTCTGGGATCCAGAGAGGCACCCAAAAGCTGTAGCTATGTGACTTAAGAAGACTCCAGGATGTGTTGCCAAGAAAGGGTATTCTTTCTCTGTTTCCATTTCCCACTCCTTTAACAGGATCAAACTTTTTGCTGTGTGCCATGGCTAACATCATGTGACTTTGTGGCCAGATTGATCAGTGACCTGAAGTGGCAGAAGCTATCATTTTAGAAAGGAGACAAAGTAATTGATCTGCCATGATACTGAGCCTAATGAATCCTAGGGCTGATATTAGAGAGAAGACAAGGATATGTGGGCCAAAACAGTGGGAAAGGTAATAAACAGTAATCAGAAGAAGCTCATGAAAAATGATACTCTGAAATGTTCTCTTCTCACTTTTGCAGACTGAATATCCTGGGCTGTTGTACAGGACAATTTCTGGGATAATAATTCCGTTCAGTTGTTACTGTTGTTTTGCCATAAAACTGACACAAAGTCAAACTAAGAGACAAGAAGCATCACCAAAGAAGCAATTAAGCCAAGGAGTAGAGACCACCTCCCAGACTCTCAGGGAGATTTCTCATGCAGTGTTTTTTCCAGGCATGACTACAGCAACTGATAGGAATATTGATCACAGCAAAATTCCCTTTCTTCTTCTAAATGCTGGAGGCAGATGATTTGTGTTTTGCTTTGGGGGTTTTTTTCTCCTCTCTTGAGGGCAGTGCTATATCACAAATAATGCTGCAGATTTATGTCAAGAGAAGCTGTTAACATTGTGCTCCTCTTCTGATTGTGAGTGCTAGTCCATTTAGGACATGCAGGAAATATGAAAAGGAGACTGGTTTTCATTTTACTTTGTGGTCAGCCAAAGTAAAGGAAAGATTATGTTAGTCAAGTAAAATATTTAGAAAACATAATACATATAAATTTTGTGATAGTGATGGTAGACCACTGCGTGTTCTTAAGTATGCATGTTCTATGGATGCAACATGGCCATTTTGCCAAGGAAAAGCTTATTTTTGTGAAGAAATAAAGAGAAGTTTGTGGCAAGTTTATGGGTATGATGTAGTGAAATATTATGATCTATAAGCTTTTGTCTTTCTGATTTTTTCAGGTGTGCATTTAATACAGGTATGATCATGTCTTCACAGATTATTGATTTTGGTGTTCAGCATTTGTTGGTACTTGACCATGATTTAAAAAGTGGTGGAAATTTTGGAAGCTGTACTTGAAAAATGTCAGATAGTTTCTTTATCTGTGTAGCTTTGTATCTTTTGACATATGTGCCTTTTCCTAAGTATCAGATTTAACTTCACATTTGGAGGACATTCATTAACTCTAAGTTATACACCTTTTTAATGCTCTCTCCTGCCAGATCTTTCCTGAATCCTTGGCTTTAGTGGCTTTAACAGCAACAGGAAGACCAGCATTACCAATCTTCTTCCCTGTTACCAGGGAAGCTGACATTGAAAGAGCTGATTTGAAATAGGAATATTGCCCCATAGATTTCCCCTACCTTTCCCTTTCTGAACATGATTAACACTGTTTTCCTTTGCTGGCATTGACACACTCCTGTGGTTATCACCTAGTTGTTTTGCTAATTTCCTGAGTGTTCTGGATCCTGGGTGTGATGTGTTTGAGAAAAAAAATTAAAATTCTGGCCATAATTAGGAGCACTCTTGGATGTGGCTGCCTGGGAAATACGCTCACTGTGTCTCCTTTATTATTTTGAAAAAAAAACCTGTCATAAATCTTGAATGAGACTAAGTGCTTTATGAATTAACAGGTATTTTTGCATCAGGAGGATATTTCTGTTTGAGCAGCATTGCAGCAAAAAGGACAATGGACAGGAGAGAAATATCACTTTAAAAATATATGCAGCTATTTCAGAAGGGTTTAGATAAGGACTCAAATATTTGATAACTAAGGAAAAAAACAAACAAATGCCTTCTACTATCATCATTGAAATTAGTCTATCTATTGCCTGGGGTTAAAAAAAGGCTGATAGGATAAATAAAGAACAGAAAACAAACTATTATTTTTGATAGGGAAAAAAAAAAAAGTATAGGGTGTAGATTCAGGATTGTGCAGAGAAGTTACCTTTTCTAATTTTTATGTTGTTAGAACTGCAAACCAAACCCAAAAGGTATAAAAAAATGTTTGTTCCTACTTTTTTTGTTCTTACGGGAGCTTGAGTGGAAGTTAAAATTTTTCTTCTGTTTTCCTGCTTTGCAATGGGATACATTTTTCTCTCTCCATTCTGTCAGAAATTTTTTCACTAAGATGTTTAACAACTTGATCCTTACCTTCAGTAAAGCCCAAAACTATTGCTATGTTTTAGATGTTTCTGATTTTTTCCTCAATAATCCCACTGCTACTCTGCTGAAGCAGCTTGATCTCATACAATAGAAGATTAGTATGGAGTGGAAAATGTGAAATACATACAGATGGAATTAAAACTGAAAGGAAAGGCTGGAAGCTTGTGGCTTATTTATATCATAGGATCACTGTTGTAAGTAGCAAATGCTCTGCAACTATTTTCATGCAGAAGCAACCACAGTAATATGTGAGTAACCAGGCAATAGAAGGCACTTTCTGATTGATTGATGAGTATACCAGAAAGAGCTCAGTAGAACAAGTTTTTAGGCAGTGATTCTTTTTCCCCCTTTCCCCTGCCCCCAGAGGGCCAATGTTATCTCTTGCTTTCAATCTATCAGTCTATCAGTGTGTCTCTGTCTCTCTCTAATTATCTTTACAAGCTTAACAAGTATGAGATGAAACTTGCCAAGAAGATTAAAACAGAATATCAAGTTACAAAATTTACAGGTAATTTTATTTGGTTTACATTAATCTATCTTGAAGCTAGTACAAGTATTGCAATCAGTAATATTGCTATTACTAGCAATCAGATGATGACCTTGTTTAATTTCAGTCTCTTCTTGTGGAACTTCATTTGTTTGAAACAGAAGTTCTTAATATTTTACAGATATATTTCAGGTGAAGATACCATATATTTTACATCAGTGATTGGGTTTTTTTTTTCCCCAAGAGAACTGATTTAATAAATAATTCGTTTAAATAGTGAAAATTATAATCACGCTTGGCATATAAGAAATGTACGGATTTAACAATTGCATTGTTAATTGTGTAGATGACTCCTTCAAATTTTAAATAAATTATGTTCTGTGTTGTTCAATTTGCTTTATAGAAGGCAACATTTAATGACATTCAAATAAATAGTAAAGTGCTCTTACAGTATGAACACTTGCATGTATACACTGCATATGACCACAGATACCTGTTCATTTCTACAACTGCTAAGTTGCTTCTGGTGACCTAATTTTACATCTGATGTGCCTCCAACAGATGTAAGTAAAGGAAACTCAAATGAAAATCTAAGCCCAGATGAGTAAATAAAATTTTGCTATTGATTTTTAATAGGGCAAGGACTAACTCTTAAGAATTTAGTCCAGATAAATGAAAACTGCATTTGACCTAAAAGGATTATGTAAGCATGTCAAGTGGTGTGAAAATCCCTAGGGAAAGGAATCATGACAGTGACATTAAAAGAATGTTGAACTTTGAAAAACTAGAATTCTTTCTACCATCCTTCTCTCATGTTTGTAAGAGACTTGCTTAAAGAATAAAGATCTAATTTTTAAAAAATAGGGATTGATTTATGTTCTTTAATAGCTTGCTAAAGTTGTGATCTCATCTCCTAATCAGACATCTTTGAAAATCTGGAAGATGCAGTTAAGTTTGTAAAATCTGTATGAACTAGAGGCTACTAGGAGAAGGTGTCTAAATCTGCAGCTGTGCTGACTGATAATTAACTCTTCTGCATTTTATGTATTACCACTGCATTGAACATTAGAACCCACTGTCAAATCCTAGCTTTGTTTCAGATGCAAACATCTCTTCAACGTCATGTGCCCTGTCTTGGGTATTAGCATGCCTACATGATTATTCAAAATTGTGTGAGTTTTGCTACTTAATACACTAAAATGAAGCATAAACATTGTAGAGCAATTGAGTTGTGTAAAAATTCTCCTACTATTTCCTGGATTTAATGAATCATATTGACATACTGTTGAATATTATTGACATGTGCCCATGTGAGTGGGCAGTGGGAGCTCTGTGGAAGCTCCTCTTGCATGTGCAGAAAAATGGTAGATAAATAGCAATCTCAAAGTAGTTGCTCTGTAGATATGTGACTTCAGCAGGTTCACAACAGTTAAATCTGTAATCCATGGAGCAAAACTACAGCTAGTCTCTAGAAATTACTCCTCTAGCATACAGTATGGATGTCAGGCTACTAGCAATTTTTCTCTGAAATCCATTTCTGTTGGATCTTATTGCTTCTTACTGAGGCTTAATCTCAAGTGATTTTTCTTTTCTGGGAAACATAAAGAACTTGAACACAACTTTGTTTTCTTGTTTTCTAGAGGGGTGGCTTGTGTTTGGAAGTAGAGCCTGTGCTATTCATCTGCTTCTGACTTTGGCAGGAAACTAGACTCCTAGAATCATTGAATCATTGGGTAGGAAGGGACCTTAATAACAATGTAATTCCACCTTGCCTGTCATGGTCAAGGACACCTTCCACTGGACCAGGCTGCTCAGAGCCACATCCAACCTGGCCTTGAACACTCTCAGGGACAGGGCATCCATAGCTTGTGGGCAGAGTTCGTGCCTCACCACCCTCACAGTAAAAAAAAATAATTCTTCTTAATAGCTAATTTAAACCTACTCTTTGTCCAGTTAAATATATTACCCTTTGTCCTGTCACTTCATGCCCTGATAAACAGCCCCTCCTTATCTCTCCTGTAGTCCCCCTATGAGCACTGGAAAGCTGCTCTGAGGTGTTCCTGGAGTCTTCTCTCCTGCATACTGAACAACCTCAACTCTCACAGCCTGTTCTCAATCGGTAGATGCTCTGATCTCATTCTTGACCCTGCTCTGGAACCACTAGAGCAGGTGGGTACATATTTTTTGTGCTGGAGACCCCAGAGCTGGACACATTGGTCCAGGTGTGTTCTCACCAGAGCCCTGCTGTTTTGGATGCACCCCAGGACATGGTTTGCCTTCTGAGCCACGAGAGCACATTACCAGCTCATACTCATTTTTGAATCCACCAGCTATCTCAAATTCTTCTCCTCACAGCTGCTCTCAATTCATTCTCTGGCCAGCCTGTATCTGTGATTGGGGTTGCCCTGACCCAGGTGCAGGAGGACCTTGTGCTGACCTGGTTTAACTTCATGAGTTTCACACAGGCCCACCTCCCCCGCCCATCCAGGTCCTTCTGGATAGCATCCCTCCTCCCCAGCATGTCAACTGCGCCATATAGCTTGGTGTCATCGATAAACTTGCTGAGGGAGCCTTTGATCCCCTGTCCATGTCAATGGGAATGATATTAAATAATTTTGGTCCCAATGCAGGCCTCTGAGGGACAGCAGTTATCACATGTCTCCACCTGGACACAGAGCTATTGACCTCTATGAGTCAGATCAACCAGCCAATTCCTTATCCACCGAGTGCTCTACCTATCAAATCCAGGTTGAGACAATGATGTCATGAAGGACTGTGTGAAATGCTTTGCACAGTTCAAGGCTGATGACATCTGTCACACTTCCCTCATCCACAAATGCTCTAACCCCACTGTAGAAGGCCACCAAATTTGTCAGGCACATTTCCCCCTTAGTGGAGCCATGTTGGCTGTTAGCAATGACAAAATCTCACCAGGGCATGATCACTGCAGCCCAGGCAACCTACAGTCGTGGCCTTTCACCTGCATTAGTGAGCAACAGCAATGACTGTTCTTTGGCTGGGGTCTCCATCACCCATTCTAGAAAGCTATGCTCAATGGAGCTGTTTCCTGGATTACTTGCAGTTTGTCGGGCCACTTTATCAGATGGTGTAGTTGGTTTAAGTCCCCTACCAGGCTCAGGGCCTGCAAGCAGGAGGATTCCCAAGGCTGACAAAGGGGCTCCTCATCTGTTTCCTCTTTTGATCAGACGGCATGTGGTAGACACTAACAACAAAATTTCCTTTGTTGACTTGTTCTCTAATTTTCACCCATGAGCTCTCAATCCTGAAGTTCAAAGAGCCCCATGTGATCAAACTCATTATTGACACAGCAGGCAGCTTTCCCGCTTCTCCTTCCTTAGATTTTTTCTCATGAGGAAGATATTCAGTGATTTCTTTTGAAGTGTAGAAGCTAATAGTAAAGGAGACCTAGGCAAGGTGGTTGCTATTTTTAACCCAGTTCCCAGTCCTACATTCCCTCTTATTCCACAAGTTTCTGATTCTCCTAAAGCTGTAGTACTACTCTGCCCACTCTTTTTAACTTAGTCTGATGGGACAAGAATGGACTTCAGACTCCACCAATGAGATGTTATCACTTTTGTAACATCAAATATTGCACTGACTGTCCTGTTTTTATTAAGCTTTAAAAAAGGGGAAAAATATATTCCTGATTTTAAAAATCTGTAATTTGTTTGTTTAGTCAATGAGTAGTGTAATATGCTTGTTTTCTATAGCCTCACTGATAAGACAATCTATACTACCCTGCTCGTGCCCTTCAACCAGTCAACTGTATAAGGGGAGGAGAAACATGAAAAACAGAGATTTAAATGTATGAATAAGAAAATAATTTGCTAGTTAGCCCTTCATTAGACTTCATAGAACATTCTTCCACGAAGAATATTTTTATGTACTTCCTTTTTCCTAAGGAAGAAAGGCTATGGTCTATTACTGTTTTACACCTGTTTTTATGTTATACCTTTCCCTATCCCAAATTAACCATACTTATGGTCTCTAGGGAGCTTATAAGCAAGTTCACATCATACTTTCATGTCATGCTATTGCAGCAGTAGTTTATCTTTGTGAAGAAACCCTAGAATAATGTAATCAAGACAGCCTTTATGGCTAACAGCAGCAACTGCAACAAAGGAAGGCTGGCTAAATAACCTGTTGCCATTCTGTGAAAAAGCACATGCTTGTAGTTTTTGCAGGGAGTTGCATTCAAAGGATATAACAGCAGACTAAAATAAGAATCACAAGGGTGTAAACACAGATTATTGAAAACTGAGGGTCATTTTCCTTTTTTTACTTTTTCCTCCTTGAAGCTGTATAATATGTGTGAACATACATTAAAAATATATATAAATTTTCACAGGGGAAATGAATGTTAAACCTTTGAAAGCTGTATTTCTAATAGAGCCACAAGTATCCATTAGAAGAGGATATTAAACATTATCAGAGAATAGCTGAAGGTATTTGAAATGGGTGGTAAGGTTATTTTATCATTATTCAACTTACTCTTCATTGCAATTTGCTTTTACTAGAAAAAAATTTGCTCCATTTTATTGAAAAAATGCTTGCAATGGGAAATGCAGTATAAAAAGCTTTCTACAGTGACTGGTGTGAAATTATACTAGTTAACAAGACTCAAACTACCTATGTGAAGTCATCGGGAGGATATTCTTCTGACAAAATTGCTGGCCCTGAATAATGTTACTTGTACAATTTGCCTTTTCCCCCACTTTCTAATAATGTGACATGGATGGACATAATTATACATTCATCCATCTGGGTTATTTTCTGCACAAGAAGTAATTTGTCTAGCAGTCATAAATTAGGTTCGTTCTGGTAGCTAAATTATATTTCCTTTCTCTCTTTTACCTAATAAACACTCCTTTAATGAAATGACTCCACTAGTTTTATTCCTGTTAGAACCTGTCCCTTTATTTTTTGTGCTTCTAGGATTATGATAAAGCTAAAAGCACTGAAGCAGCTTTTTAGTAATATGTTTCCAGTCTTCAAGTGCAAAAAAATAGCCCAGTTTGGCTGATTGCCTTAACAAAAGGCTCATTTCAAATCTCTGAGCAATTGTAGGGGTTTTTTCTCTATCCCATTCTTCCCCAAATCAAAAGCTATTTAATAAGTGAGGTATTTTCGTCCCATTTCAGTTTGAGTGCTTTGAAGCTGTGCACTGGCAGGAGCAATGAATCCATCAAGTTTTTTTTCAGTATTTTGAATTGTTCATCACTGTGAATCCATATTGGTATTTCTAGCCTTGGGGTCTAAGAATCAATTCTCTTGTACTTCAGAAGTTTCCTAAGAAGGTATACTTGTTCTTTTCTCGTTTCTCAGTCTACTCACCTGCACTGAGGTATGTTAGTCCCTACCTTTCTCTTAAAAGGCACTTTTCCTGAATATACATGGCTAAAAGGACTGCTAGTCAATACCTTGCTGGTTATTTACTACAATAGATATTAATCAAACAATCCAATAGGAACCAGCTTTTATAATGATATGGCTGCAATATGTTACTTAAGAGTTGCAGTCCCCTCTTGTCATGTAACAGTTATTTGATTGCTGTTCATACAAAACTGTTATATTAAGTGTTCATACATAGCTATCTTATCTATACGGATGCCTTCTTCATTCTGTACATTTCTGCAAATGCCTTCCAAGTCATACAGGCTAAAGTACAGTCATTACAGGTAATGTAAGCCCTCATTGCATCTGCTGAGACCCAAAGTATGTGCAAAAAAGCCTGTGGGACAAGGTGACTCATGAGCAAGCTGCAGGCTATGTTGATTATTATCGGTATAGATTTTAGGCTCGAGGCCAGATATTCTTGACTTGGTTACAGAGAAATGTGAACCCAATTTCTTCCTGTAAATGCAGAGGACAAGAATTTCTAAGATTCTTCCATAAAGCTGTGACTGTTTAGCCTGGAGAAGAGGAAGCTTGTGGCAGGGGTTTGTAGATAAATCTCAGAAGGGAGGGTTAGAAGAAGATGCAGCCAAACACTTTCCAGTGCTTCCCAATGACAAGATCACAAGCGGGCCAATAGGCAAGAGGTTCTATACGAGCAATTTTTGTTGTCAGGGCTGCTAAGCAGTAGCACAGTTTGCCAGAGAGGTGTTGAAATCCTTGAAGACACCCAGAAAAGCTGACTAGACACAGTCCTAGGTAACCTGCTCTAGGTGCTCCTGCTTTAGCAGGAGCTGGTTCTCCCAAGGCCTCTTTCAGCCTCAATCGTTTTGTGAGTCTTTGTTTTCACTTTACAGTCAATGAATCAGTAGGAAAATCCTCTTTTGCAAGCTACTCAACTTACACAATTATCTTTCAGTAATAACAGAGATAATAATCAGGTTAGCTTATTATGATTGTCTTTTAATATGTGAATTATTAAGGCACCAAAATTATCTCTGATATTTCATGACAGTTGATCTCCCAAGTACTTCTGGAATACCAGCCACCAAGCTGGTAGACACAGATACCAACTAAGTGTTTACAGTGGTCACAAAGATTCTTCTGGGCTTTGAATGAAAGCCTTAGGATTGAATAAAAAACATGGCTGTGGTAAGTCTGCCTTCAGCATCCCTTAGGATATTACAGGGATGTGTTGAGTGAAAGAATGGAAAGAGCTGTGTCACAGATCTTCAGATCACTCTGTTTAATTGAGAGACTACCTGGGGCTGTTTACTCCGCACCAGTTTAAAACCCAAACAGTTTATGATGGGATGAATAATCATTGGTATTACTCTTTGAGAATTTTCAGAGTAAATTTATCGTTCCCCCATCCTTAACTTTGGTGACTATATAATCATGTCTGTTTAATATCCATGGACTTGAACTCATGAAAATCATGAAAACTAGGGGTGACAGATGTTCTTAGAAGTTTCCAAACAAAAAGAACCAGAGTCAGGAGTAGTAAGTTAAAGCATTTATTGTTAGAAGTTGAATATATTCAAGACAATGAATAAATACCACATGCATTTGATTATAATTCTAGGTGAAAGATTTGATACAAATCCAGCATAAAAATGCACAGCAGATGCAGCTATTTAATTTTGCCAGATCATTCACTACTTTGTCTCATGCTAAATGCTTTGCAAAAACATATAACACTAATTCTATTGTGATAGAACCTGAAATGTGCAGTTTTTCAAAATGAATTAATCTGATTGGAGAAAGTATCAGTGCAAAAGAATAAATAAATAAATACATTTGTTTTCTGTCTTGAAACTGTCAGTAGCCTCTTTCTGCTGGTCAAGTCAGTTGATATAAATGTTGTTCTGACAGGTTGACTTTGATTGCTTGTACCAAACCTCCTGATCTTATTTTCAGGAAATCTTACTTGCAGGAAAGTAGAAGGCTAAAAGGAATTAAAAATGAATTCACTTTAGGCATAACATGCAACATTTGAAGTTTAGGGTAGTACAGCTTAATTATTTTTATTCCATGCAACTGGGATGCTAAGATGGGAAATGACATCACCAACAGCATGAAGAGTATTACCACTAAGAAGTTGTTCCAGGTCGAAGGATGGCCTTAGCAAGCTGAGCAGTATGAACGTATTGGGCATTATATTGTTACATTATACATTATTGGTACATAATCCATTATCCCTCTTCTGAAGGGAGAAAAAAAGGTGAACATTCTCTTCCCTCAGTGGGATGTGACCATCCATTTACTGAGGTTCACTTAGGAGAACTAGCTCCAAAAGGCACGCTTATTTTTGACTCACGCTGCAATGTGGTTGATATTTTGAGTACTGCTGTTAGTGGAGTTTGCTCCTATGCAGGTCTTTTGGCATTTGAAACCTGTGGGGATTTGGACAGGTGCCTAGCAACTGGAGAAGGAGTGTTTTTTCTCAAGTATCCAGCCATTTCTGCAGCTAACAGCCTAGTTGGGGCTTTCTCCTGTTCCATTTCTGTATAGTTGGCAGGAATAAACAACACTGTGTGTTTGAGACAGGAGTTGGAAAGGGTTTACCTAATCCTTTTCAATATGTAACTTTTAAAAAAAACCCTTTCCATGCCGATTTTACAATAAAATATTGCTTTAATCTAGTCTCATCAAAGCAAACCTGCCTTCACAGTTGGAGCCTGACACCAGATCTTCCCTAAACTGCTTTCTGTAGTTTTTGTGAAGTTACAAAAACAACAATTTACAGGTCAAAGATGGCAGGAAACACAAGAAATGCAGAGCTCTCAGACTTGGCAGGAGACAAGAAAAGTTAAATGATACAGGCTGGTCTCCTCTAAAAGCTGCAGAGTAAATTGACAAGTGTTTCTCTATAAGAAGCTGCTGCTCGCTCGGTTCAGCTCTGGCATGGGGCGGTGTCACCTGACATGGGATTGCTCTGGCTGCTCTGTGCCAGGACCCCACTGCCAGGGGCTGACACTGCTCCTTGAGGGCATTTCTCCTTTCTTTCAAATGGTTTCTAAATCTAGAGAAACAACATTTTCTGAGGAAGGCAGTGAGGAAGGGAAGGTGCGGGAAGGGAAGGTGCGGGAAGGTGCGGGGAGGGAAGG
>NC_031799.1:41985976-42091661 GCF_001522545.3 Parus major
AGGGAAGGGAAGGGAAGGGAAGGGAAGGGAAGGGAAGGGAAGGGAAGGGAAGGGAAGTAGTAAATTTTCCAGTTCTCTGGTAGATGTGCCTGTGGTTATACATTGGTGCATCAGAAAAATTGCAATGCTCAACCTTCTGTCTCTTTAAACAGCAAAAACAAGCAAATGAGAAATAAGCCTAAAAAAACCATTGTAACCTAATACCCTATCCATAACATGAAATCACACTGCAAATTAATGAATGCAAGGCTTCACAAGTTCAGCAGTTTGTGTCTGACCAGATATCGGTGTGTGTTGAAAATAGTACTTCTTTCTGAATCTCTGTGCTTAAGCTACAAATGTTGCAAGATGAGTGATTTTCTTTTCCTGCAAGATACATATTTGTTCAAGTGATGCAGTGAGACAGATAGCAGCAAGAGAAGATCTGCAACAACTTCTCTGCTATACCCAGCCTTTTGAATTTGTGGTACTGTGGTTCACAGAGCTAGTAACGGGAAACATGGACAAATGAATTTGAAAGAATTTAATGAAAAAAGTCATATGTGCATTAGAACTTTTTCCATGTGCTAGCAGAGCTGCAAAGGAAAGTTAATACCTGTATCTATCTCTACGTTTATCTCACATGTGCTATAAAAAATGTCTGTAGCATTTTCTTGGCTTATCACTGCTGTTACTAAAGGGCTTTTTCTTTTTTGTTCGGCAGTCTTTTCAAATGGGTTCATCACAAATGGGTTCATCACTGTTCAAACCAGACCCAGAGTCCTATCATAAGAATGCATTTTTGATATTACCAAAGTACTCCTAAACAACAGAAATAATTCTGTTCCACTTCATATTCAAAATAACTCTACTGTTTAAAGCCATGCATAGATTCTGCACTGTCCTAGAACTAAAAAAATTGTTATAAGATATAAATTTAAAGCAATTCAAAACAGTCAAAGTGTAGAAATATTTACAGGGGTGGACAACCAGGATGACAAGTCTCGAGTGCAAGACTTATGGGGAGTGGCTGAGGCCATTTGTTTTGTTTAGCTTGACAAAGAGAAAACTGAAAGATAACCCCATGGCAGCTTACAGCTTCCTAAGGGGAAAGGATGGAGGGGAAGCAGGGGAGGAGGAAATATTTATCTCCTCTCTGTGGTGACCAAAGGTAGAACACAAGGAAATAGAATAAAAATGCATCAGGGGAAGTTGAAAATTTATTTTAGGAAAGGTTCAGTGAGAGGGATGTTGGTCCATGGATCAAGTTCCCCAGGGAAGTGGTTATGGCACCAACCTTGTCAAAATGTCTTCAATGTACATCTGGATGATGTTCTTAGCCACATAACTTAGTTTGAGGTAGTTCTACAAGGAGCATGGTGTCATACTTGGTCCTTATTGGTTCCTTCCAGTTAGAGATATTCTATGATTCTATGGTTCTATTTGTGGCAACTTCCACAGCTTATTTTGGAAGGGGAAACACCAGACCACACCAAGTGCTTTGTTATATCCCTGGTTCCCATTCACTCTCTCTTCTGTTCTGATTAAAATATGCACTCCTTCTAATGCTGACTATTTCTACTTATAATCAAGTTATTCACCTACACTTACTTGATAGATGTTATATTTTTCTGTTACTCCCTTTTCAGGCTGTATATAGGCAGAAAACCAAGGTATGTGTGGTGTATATATGGCATTAGCCAGCCCTAGAAGAATGACTTGTACTGTGATTTTCATGCAGCCCCTGCCAACTATGCTGTTTCTACAGGGCATCTGGGCTTGGACAGATACAAAACACACCTCTTTGTCTAGATGTAACCTGATATATCATGTTTAACATCATGATTGAAATGTAAGACTGTGGTTTAAGAAAGGTAAGTCCTAATGTAGTGCTCCCACCAGCACTCACTTCCACTCCCCATAGCAGGAAGTTCTAAAGTCAAAGGTCACAGGAACAATTTACTGGAAATGCAATGAGAGAAGAAAATAACAGCATAACAGATTGTATGTACAAAGAGAGGGTGATTTACATGTAAAGTGCTCACCAAGCCTGTGGCAATGAAAAACAATGGTGGCCAGATTTCATTACCTCACCAAACTTTTCTTTTGACTGCAAGCCATGCACTTTAAGGCCTTTAAATCTATATAAGACTTTTTCTTCATTCTTTGACTAATTTTTAATGACCCCTCCGATTTTTCTCCAGTTTTTCATTATATCTGCTTTTTTTAAATAAGGCATCAAAATTCCCTATGGGACTCCAAGCCTGACATCTTAATATCATATAAAGAAGTAAAAAGCCTTCTGCTACTTCCATTTCCTGTACCTATTAATATATCAAGGGACTTCGGCTTTTTTAGTCAAAACATTGCAAAGGAATCTTTTATTTTGTGAGATTCCCTTCCTTATTCTGAATTAATTTTATATTATACCTCTAACCTTACACTTTGTCGTACTAAGAAACTTTTGATTTCAAATAGACCACCTTGAAAAAAGAAGTCATATTGCTCTGTCTTCATGTCCACATAACCATGTGTACAAGAATGCAAATATTTGTTGTGCTGGACCATCCCCTTTCTTACATCCTAATTACTGGCATGCCCCAAACACTTTTCTATTACTAGAGATATTATTTTCAATGGTCCTATTGACCAGAATATTTTAGACAAAATTTGCAAATTGCACTTTTTTCCCCCACTAGCATGTTAACAGAGAATAAAAGTTGCACAAAGCCTGAATGCTTCTCAGCACTTTTAATTCTCTCAACCTTCATTGGACAGTAAGTCAAAGCTAATATGCCTTCTTTGAGTGCTGCAAATGTTTAACTTTTTGTTGGAAACTGAAACCACCCAGAACATAACAGGAAACACAGCAACTAGTTGAAAGCTTTAGAGGGACTTAAAGACTTCCAGACATAAATGCAATTTTATGCTTAGTGAACAATCTAGTATATGACTTTTTCACTAAGTTTGATGTGCCACAGAAAGTAGTAGCAAATGTATTTCATGTCATGCCAGGTCTCTATACCCCTTGTGAAAGCTCATGTTACTCCTGTGTCAAAAAACAATAACATTTACAGTCATTGCTATCTGAGTTTTTCCTTCTATAACTTTATGAGTTTTATCTCAAGAATACCTCTCCGTATGGACAGATTTCGAATTCTTATTCTCCTGGACATATTTTCAATGATCTGTTTTCATTAAAGTATTATGCTAGTCATATAATGAGTGATTTTTCTCATTTGAACAGGCTGATTTTTCTTGGTTGTAATTATTTTTCATTTTTAATTGATTGTTTCACTGACAGTGTCTACTGTCAAGTTCACTGGCCTTGCTTTTGTATAGGAGGACAGGGAGGAAGAGGATGAGTTAGCATACAGCTTTCCTTGACCATGGATGCTCACTCTACTGTGGAATTTATTATATAGACACAGCACAGTTATCTTCCTCCAGAAAAGCATTATATGTGAGTGATGAAACATTGTGTAAAAATCCCAATTTCTTAGAATACTCTAATTCTCCTTCCAAAGAGTAACATAAATATTCATGATTCTTTTTAATCAAGTCCTATGGCATCTTTTATAGATTAGCTGAAGGCAATTTGTGTATAGCCAGTTTGCACATCCCCTACAGCTTTGTGCTGAAAAAGTTTAAGTTAAGCTTAATTTCAGGAGACTGTGTTCAGTTGTGGTCAGTTATAAATTTTTCATTTTGTCTTTTGGTATTTTGAAGCCTTAGTTAATAATGTTAAACTGTGTTTATTTTATAGTTTTCTGTGACCCTACCACACTAAGAACAAGTTAATGGTTTTAAAGAAATAGAAAACTACTTGACCAAAAGCCACATTTGTTAAAGATACTAGCAAGTTTACTTTTGAATTTTTTCTGGCTTGAAGCAAAAATCTCCACCAAAGTATGGGGGGAAAAAAATAAGGAAGCTGAAAGCACAGTGTTCTTAGCTAAATATTCCATAGGAATATTGATCTACTACAGGAGTCTTTAAATAAACATATTGTCAAAGTAGTGTCAGTAATATCTTGCATGCCCAGTAACCAGCTATGTATAGATTTAATTGAAAAACATCTCAGTGTCACAGCAGATTCTTGGTTTGAGGTCAGCACATTGAAGAGATTCAAAATGTTCTGGAAAAGTTCAATAAGACCCCATCACTTGATCTCCCCATGAAGGATTAATGAGCAGTCATCTGAATAAGCCAGAACTGCTACAGGGAGCATAGCTAACCAAGGACAGGTTGTTGGACAGATAAATGTGTACGGTGAGCAAATCTTTCAAGGATTATCAAAATAGATTATCTAAGTATTTTATTAAAATCTGCCCTAGCCTGCACTTCTTTGCTATTGGAATTTGCCTTGTAATGTTCCTCAGGAGCTAGGCTCTCAATGGATACTCTTTTTACATATAGTCACAATATAATTAAGTTTTCATGTTTCTTTTGGGTTTTCATATACTTCATATATAAGTAGTTACATGTTAAATAAGCATTCTCAAACTTGGAGTTATTTCTATTCTCTTCATGTAGGCTCTGTAGTTTTTCCTCTGAGATTCCATCTGAAAGAGATGATCAGATCATTTCTTTCTGCTTCTGTTTATTTCTGGTGAAAAAAAACTCCAGTGATTTCCTTTGGAACAATGGACTTTCTGTTCCTCATGAAGTGACACTGTGCTTTTTCAACTCAAGTCATGGAATTAAAATATAAGACTGTGGTGTAGATTCTTCATGATGGTCTGAGTTCAAGGGAGTGAAAGGAGTCAACGCCCTCCAACAACCCCTGTTTCCAGAATTTCAAGTATGTTGAAGCTCAGAGAACAGCTGTATTACGGTATAACAGTTTCATCTGACTTCAGGTTTGTATAATTTAGTACTTCCAAGGGTAGGAAATCATATTTATTCATTTACAAGGGAAAGGTGAATTAGTTTTCCTGTCTACCAGATTTTCCATGTGAATTGGCTTTAAAAATACACATGTATTTGATATCAAAAAAACAACATACTCTGTTTTCATCTACTGTAATCTAATACATGGATTGGATCAAATCAATACTTAGTATTTACCAGAAACTCAGCTAAAGTAACAGGAGGAGTCAGTGTCTTGTCAATTTGCTCTGAAGAGCAAAAGGATCTTTTCAATGCTGTTGGAACAGTCCTAATACAGTTCACTTTTTCCCTACTTCCCATCGAAGGTGACACTGAAACACAGACCAGAAATGCTTAGCACAGCCATTGCATCCTGTACCACAAACCTGACTAACTTGCTAGCACACTATTTGACTAACCCCTACAAACATATCCTCTGTGCACCTTCCCTTGTTTCATGAGAGAGCAATACTTTTCCCAGTGAAATTTTATACTTTGGAAGATGGTCCTAATTGCCAGGCATTATTTCTTGGCTGGTCATTGATTAACCCTTTCTTTGCCTCAAATAAATGCACAAAATCACATGACACAAGCTTTGACAGAAAATATTTTTAGATGCTGGCTAGCAACCTCTAAGGGAAGTAAGTATAGGGCATGCAAAGAACAGTTAATTTGTGGGGGAGAGAGAGAGACGCATGGTTTTAACTTCTAAACATGCAGTAATACCTGTTTTCTGTAACCTGAAGCTACTGAACTGGAGCCCAGGGCCTGGAATAATGAGTGTCTGCCCTTCCAGCAGGCATTAAGGATGGTGAGTCAAGGGCAGGCAGGTGCCAGTGCTCCTTTGCCCTTTTAAATTTCAGTCCTGCCACTGAGCTCAGCTGAGGGCCCACCTCATCGCTTCCCCTTGAAATCACCTTTCAGAAAATTTGTTCATGCACACTTTCCCTGCCAGACAAAGTTACATTTTTTACTTCATTGATCCACACAGAAAACACATTCCTTTTCATTTAAAAACCCTTCCTAACCAACATGGTTTCAATTCCAAACAAACAGCCTATAGCATTCCCAGTAGCGTTGGATTACTTTCAGCATTTGGAAGTGAAATCCACCTGGGAGGTCTAAGGGAGGTCTGAGGGAGTCTCTGAGATCTGATACCCAGACTTGAAGCTTTAGAAATTTTGATTGCCTCAGTGGTTAAGGACCAGATTATTGTAAGTGGCTACTGGATTTGTAGCTTTCAGTCCTCAGTGAGTAAATTATGAATTTCTACACTTGGCAGGATGTTTTGGAATATTTCCATTTACTTTCATCAATTCTAAAATACCAATTTAACATAATGTCTAAAAAGATTGCATTGCCTTCTTAAATATAGCCAGGTGTTAGCCTCCACAAAACATTTAACTTCAAATGGTGCTAAAAACCAAATTGACCTAGAAGGATATATTAGGACTTCTAAAGAAATATATTCTAAATTACTTCAGGGAACTGAATTTGTAGCTCAGCTCAAACAGTAATTTTCTCTATTGGCAGTGGCATAAAGAGACATCCGCTTCTTTTATAACATATGCTCTTCTGGATGACCTTTGGCAAGTTTCACTGGATCATGTGAGTGCTGCAAAAGACAGTGACAGCCATAAATAAGCCAACAAATCCCTGAAGGGATTTTATTTTAAAATTGTCTTTCTGCAGATTAATAGAGTTGGAGGTACTGATACACACATTGAATGTCCCTTCAATTGTACATCAGTGCCATGATTATTTACATGCAGGAATCTGTCAGAATTTCAATTAGTTCATTGTGAATGAAGAAAGGAAATACACCAATTATTTCTTGCTCAACCTGTGAGATATTTTTGGTGATCATTTCGTTTTCCAGAGAAGCAATTTCACAAGCTGGTCTGCTTTAGGGTTTGTATGGCTTCCAGACTATAGCAAAATATCAGCCTGCAGTTTTGCTGAACATTTATTGATATTTCTTGATCATCTGTAATGGTTCCAAATGCAGAAGCAGCTAACAATCTGAATGACAGGTACTGGTGAAAACCTCGAGAGCTATTTTGACCTTGCAATGATTTTTACTTTAATAAGTAAAAAACATCATTCTAACTAATGCTATCTTTTAAAAATGACGTTATATTTTTTATTTTAAAATCTGTTTGCGTGAGCTAAAAATAAAGTGAAGCAAAATCATGCTCAATTTTGACTGAATGTAGCAACTTTTGTTCTGGAGCAGATGAGATTATTTTAAATGACACTTCACAAAATCCCATGTCAAACTCTTACCATTTATAACTCTTTAGGTACAAATTTGCCTTATAATTCTGTTACAGAAAGACATCTACAGTGGGTTTACAGATGTTTGCAAATTGTATTATGACAGATGGTACTGATGTTTATTTGGATTAGAGCTTCACCTGGAGAATACAGAAATTCGTAGTTCCTTTGGAAGACTAGAACAGGCTCAATATTGCACAGAATTGCTACCAGGCTGAGAAATCCTAAGCAAACCTTATCCTTGTCCATTTACCCCTTGTAAGCAACAGGATTTCTCTGTAGCTTTTGAAAGGACATAGTGACAGGACACGAGAGAATGGCTTTAAAGTGGAAAAGGATGGATTATATATTAGGAAGAAATTAATTGCTGTGAGGGTGCTGAGGCATAGGAACAGGTTGTCTGGAGAAGTTGTGGATGTCCCACCACTGGAAGTGTTCAAGGCTGGACAGGGTTTTGAGTAACCTTGTCTAGTGGAAAGTGTCCCTGCCCAAGGCAGGGGAGTTGGGATGCAGTGCTCTTTAAGAGTCCTTCCAACACAGGCCATTCTAAGATTCTAGAATTTATGCTAATAACCATCTGAAGTTGTAGATTTGCAGCTGAGGAGACGCAATACTAGGCTTCAGCTACATAGCAGGTGTGCTACATTCATAGCCAACACACTGCTGCTTGCTCCCATCCTTCCCTAAATGTCTTCTGTATGAGAAATTTTTTATCTGCACAGTAGTATATTGATAACTTCCACTTGATCACAGTAAGTTCCAAAGTAAATAAAAAAGCCATTTCAAATCTACCTTGCCCTCTCTGATCTCTCTCTCTCTCACAAGAGGTTTTCATCTCAAATTACATCAACAAAAAGTCTTTTTCTGCCAAGAAAACATATGTGTTCCCATTGTGGTGTTTTTAGCTCAATTGGATGATTTTTTTAGATATAAATTAGAGAAACATTAAAAGCTTCCTAACATGATTTAAATGCCTAGGTGAGAAGTGTAATCAGACGGTGTAATGGTCAATCCTATGTTAAAAAATAATGCTGTGATTCCAAGGAGTACTTATTTGTAAAACCTTTCTAAGTGTAATAAACCATTCTAGGCCCCAAACTTCTAAAAGGAGTTAACTTTCAGATTACAATGATTTGTGCTTCCTATTCCCATCATTACCAGGGAGCAGAAGAAAAGCTTAAGAAAGGAGAATGCTGTAGTGGAATATCAGGCAATGTTTTCTGTGTTGTACAGCTTGGTTGTGAATTTCAAGCAAATCTATAAAGTGATTTATTTCATAATTTCATTGTAGCACAAAGGGTAAACATGCATTTTCTTTGGGATGCAAGTGAACTAATAGATCCCTTTCACTCCTAATATCTATAGCCAACATTATATTCTGGTCTTCAGAGTGTATATGTATCACATAAAATTGTGGGTCACCCTCCACATCACGTGCACTGGGCAAAGATCTTCTTGTAAAAACCCCCCAGAGGAGGTTTCAGATCAAATGCTAGTGAGGAGACCAAGAAAAGCAGTTTCTTTTTTAATAACTCAAGAAAATTAATACATTAGTGATGCAGGACCCCAAGTGACATCAGTTTGCTAATTAACCCCAAATCTTCCCCAGCCACACAGTTTGGTGCAGGGACATTAAAGGCCAGAGCAATGGAGATTTGTGCCTGTTTTACAACCCTTGGCTTGCACAAGAAAATTCTTGATGGGTAGATGGGTAGAATATCCCAAATACCTTATTTCTCCTTATAGAGGTCTGTCGTTTGGAAGTCTAATTCTGCTGTGACTTGCAAAAATATAAGAACTTTGAGCTAGTGTCCACATACTCCATTTTTTCAATTGTGTGAAGCACAGAATTAGCACTCATTGAAAAAGAGTAGTAGCTGCCCCAAATCAGTTTAGGTTTTCTTGACATGTAAAGTCAAAGGACTTTTTGTATGTTTTGTTGCTGTTCTTTTAAATTTTAGCTGCTGAGCAATCTTTTTTGATTTAGTGCACACGGAAAAATATTTTTTCCAGTAATTTTCCAGTAATTTTTCCAGTGATTTTGAATTATTGAATTACCTAATTCTGTTTTATTGCAACATTGTGTGAGAGAGTAAAATAGTAAAAACAATGCTGTGTTTGCAAGACGGGATGAAATTTTTAAGATACATTAAAAGAATATCATCTTTATGCTTGAAAAAACTATATAAACCACACATTAAATTTGCAACATATTTTGTTTTCTGAACACGTTATGGACATTTTAGCATACTTTAATTTGAGAGTCTTCAGCTACTTCTGAAATATCCTTTATACCTAGAATCCTTGTGAAAGACTCTTATTTACATAGCCAGGACCATATGAATATCCATATGTTCTGCCACAGAAGAGAAGCAGTGAATCTAATACTAGCAAAAGTCAGTGAAAGGGATTTTTTTTGACTTCCGACTTGCAGTTTGTAAATCAATGTTAAGAAGCATATGAGGAAAAAAGTAAAAAGCAACCATGGGTTGTGGCAGGATTTTTCCCCACCACTCTACCACAGAAAGCTCATCTGCTGTGCCTATCAGCTGGTGCATATGGGCGAGATAACCCCGGCCAGACAGATGCCTGGAGTTATCTCTGACACCAAGAGG
This sequence comes from Parus major, assembly GCF_001522545.3. NCBI lineage: Eukaryota > Metazoa > Chordata > Aves > Passeriformes > Paridae > Parus > Parus major. The sequence goes on from NC_031799.1 coordinate 41,995,720, forward strand.
GCGAGATCCCCAGCTGAGAGATAAACATCTTTGCTTTGAGAGCAAGATGTACAGAGAGACAAGCTAGGAATTATTGAGTGAAAAACACTACTTTTACACTATAAAAGTGACACAAATTTTCATGGAGGCAGAAGTCTCCTACATACCCCCTGGAAACATGTAGGTTTCCTCCCTGAATCATTGGACGCATCTTTGTGGTAACTTTTGCAGAAAAGTAGAGTCACTATCCCTGGAGATGTTTAAAAAAAGACTGGATGTGGCACTCCATGCCATGGTTTAGTTGAGGTGTTAGGGCTGGGTTGGACTTGATGATCTTGAAGATCTCTTCCAACCTTCTGGTTCTGTGATTCTGTGAAATTCAGAGCACAGGATTTTTTATGTATGCCCCACCAGAATTTGGATGATAAGATACATGGAATCCTAATCTATACTATTCCTTCACTAGCTGTAATATAAATACCTTATTACAATGCACTGAATTATTTATCTACTAGTAGTATTTCTTTTGTTTATCCTATGCAGTACATAAGCTTTTAAATTCTTAAATTAGTCTGTTAAATGTGTGTCTATTAAATCAATAATTCATTTTGTATTAGACCTAATTGGCCACTATTAAGAACTTTCAAACAAGAGTGGGTTTTGGGGTGCTAGCCACCTCAGTATACTACTGTCTATTATCAGAGGCCTGAGCAGAGGCAAAACTTGTTTAAGCTCCCATCTACATTCAGAACAAGGTTTGGAGGTATTTTTCTTATAGGGTTTGTAAGTAGACTTTAGTTCCTGATAAATTTACATCATGATACATTTAAAATTTCAAATTTATTTTGTTACACATAGCCATGGAGCTAAGGGACATTCTTTTTGAGACATGAAGAGTAAGAGTAATGCCTTGTGAAACTGCAGATTTGATATAAAAAAACAAAACCGGTTCCTTTTTGAAATAGTTTCCTTGGTTTTAATTTGGGTTTTTATTTGCTATATCTATACATCAATATTCCTGCTAAATAAAGGAGCCTATGTCTGCAATATTTTGTGTTTTCCTCAATTCCAGCTATCTTTGAAAACATTGGGGCACTTTTCACTTGCTAAAAGACATGCATACAGAAATAAACTAAGGAAATCAGAGTTAACACAGATTTCATACATGGCAGCCAAAAAATACATGATGATCAAACATGTTCAGGAAAATTATGAGTGGGAGGAATGGAGGGAGACAGGGCATGAAATACTTCAGTTTTCATATGCTGCTACAAAAGGTAAACAAGCAAGCAAATGTGCTCTTCTGTCTGTAGAGAGATGTGTTACAGCTGGAGCACTCATCATCAGAATGCTTGTATGCTGAATGGTTTTGCCTCTGTGCATGTGAAGTGTCATTATGCAGTGGAGGTATTGAGGATCTGGGATATTAATTCAGGCATGCAGAGAGAAAAAAACACATTATAAATTCCATTAACTGACTAATGACTTTAATTTTGATTTTGAAGGGAAATAATGGTGACTGACAAACACTGTGAAGAAAAGCTGTACTGAGCCCCGATCCTGCACAGGAAAAAACAGACAACATATTTCTGAAACAAAGACAATTTGAAACTCCTGACCCACTTTTGTCCCTAAGGAAGGTCATGGAGAGCAGAACCAAATTTTGTCTTGCTTACTTGCTGCCCCACTCCAATTGCAATTTCCACTTTTGTGCTTCCTGATGGTCCTGCAGGATTAAGACGTATTTCAAGAAAAATAAAAGCTGTCTGTTCAAGTACTCATAGAGTGGCAAGGATCCCTGTAATCTTGATGAGATCGTTTGACCAGGTTAGATACATTTGTATTCATCTAGCTTTTTTTTTTTTTTTTAATTTTTTTTTCAATAAGATGACTAAGGAAGAGGGGAAGGACAGGTTAACATACCAGAGTTGTCACACTGTCATCCATTGCTGTAAAGTTTGAGGTAGTCAGGGCAAGTCACTGGCTCTGCTTTGAGCTGAATTCAGCACATATGTTATACAAGACTCGAGATGCCTGAGGGTCTGAGGAGCTCAGGCTGCTCCACACAAAACCAAATCTCAGGCACCACCCTGGTTACAGTGAAACAAGTAGACCACATGCTGATCATCCACAGAAACTTCCTGTCGAAAACTGACCTGCTAATTTACTTTAAAATGCTTACAAGGACAGGCAATCTTTCACAGAAGTTGTTTGAAATGTCCTCGAACCTAAGAAATAAAAAGACATTACACTGACTTTGATAATCTATCTGCCTGCCTTAAAGACAGACTGAAAATGTCACTCAGAAATGCATTACCTATACTAATCTAATAAATTCAGAATTTAGACAAGTGGGATTCAAGCTCTGTTTGTGTCCCCAGAACTTCCTGGTGAATGACTCCAATAGCTCCATACTGTTTGCAGTTCACCCTGAGCAACTCTGGACCCTTTTTGCCAGCTCTGTTATACATGGGGCTGAGATGCTGAATTCATCTCAGTACTAAAGAGTGCTGACCCTGGGCAGCCATCCCTAACCAGATAAATAATCACACTGGCAGCCAACATTTCTGAGATCTCAACTTACCAGGCAGCCTACCACCACTTTCCAGTAGTGATTGCTTCCTCCAGCTACACTACATATTTGGGACACTCCAAAAACCTAAAGATGGGAAGCAGTTGGACAGTTTGATAGCATACATACCTCACAGGAGTTCACTTTAAAGGGATGGGGGGGAGGGCATACACCTTTCTCATCTTTTTAGGTTAAACTTGAAATAAAGAAACCCTGCCAAAACCTAATCCTTTCCATGTTCACCTCATAATCCAACCTTATCCCCCAGCTGAACAAGGCACCAGGCAGAGACAAGAGTCAGCTGTGGATTTTAAAGATCGTGCTTTGGTCCTCCCCCAAACCTTTTCATGATTTACTGCTCCAGATGGATCCTTATAACTTTGGGAGGCCTAGTGAGATTAATCCAAGGGTTAAGAGCTGGCTGATGTCATCATGAGAGTTTTTCCAGTGCATTTTCAAAGTTTTGGAGAGTCTAGTGGGGTCCCAGGCAACCGCAAGTTGGCAAATGTGGTAATTTTCAAGACACACAAAAAGATGACCTTGGTAATGGCTGTGTCTTTAAATCACAGGAGTTCAGGAAAGTGGCCTAACTCAGGTCATAGTCCACATTCTAATATTCCATATCAGACATCTCCCTATTTACTGGCATGTAGCTTTAGCTAACAATCATTACAAAATAAATTTTACATAAATTTACATTTTTACATCTTTTGAGCTTGTACTAAGTCTGTAGAATAAATGAATCTTTAAATATACTTGAAGAATCAAGATTTTGATCAAGTGAACACCATGGAAACTGAGGGACTTACCATTCTTTTGGAAATAATTATTTTTTTTTTGTTTGGACTGCATGGAGTTAATTCATTAAACTCTGGGATGCACCACCACTGGAATTTCAAACCTCAGAAACAGCTCTCAGCAACTCATTAGCTGTGGTATGGCATTAGAAATTAGGCAGGGGACCACTGACACAAAACAGGATTTAACAGTTTACTAACACCTTGATGAGGGCTTTTAAGGATGTCAGTGGCATTTGAAACATGGCAGTGACAAATAGGAACATTTTTCACTTACTAACTGTAGCTCAGACACTTTGCTGGGTTGAGATGCAGATTAACACAGCAGAGAATGGGCATAACAGAAAAGTCCATTAAAAAAAATAAAGCTGACTTCTTTCAGAACATAGCTGACATTTACTGATCTTCAGAAGAGATTAGAGTGGGTTCTGGGCTGTTGTCATGGAGCTAGCCAGATGGGGAGAGCTATGGTGCATTGTCCTTACCTACATTACCACAAATGTGAATCATGCCCTATATATGCAAGGTAAATTCTGTTTTCAGAATTTTTCAAGAATGTTAGGCATTTAGGTGATAAACAGATATTTCAGACATTATATTGTTACTATTTTTGCTGAGGATTACAGAGCTGCAAAGATGAGAGCAATCAAGAATCTGTCTACAGATGTTCAAATGTGAGTTAGGAATAGCTGTGTTTACCAGGGTCAAGGAAAGGACTGTATTGAGGGACACTCAGTGCCCGATGTACCCAGGCTGCAAATACTCTTGCTATAAGAACACCACAGTACAGAAGCAAGTGGCTTAATAGATTTTGCTGAGTGTATCAAGGGGAAAATAACCAGTTGCCTGGATCACACATTTCTGGAGCTCTGGTGCTTAGCTATTCAACTGAACAACAGAAACATGAAAATGGTGGTCTCCCTGGCAACAAACACAAGTCTGCTTTTGCCTGAAAAACCACCTCTAAGTTCAGTCATATCACTACTAATGCTGAGCATTTAATTTTAATGTACCTGACATTCAGTGCTTTCTTTAAATAAGCAGCAGCCTCATAAGTGATGGCAGATGACCAAGGCTCAGAATTCTGCAATAAAATGAAATAATAAGAGATCTACTGTAAAGTTCTAGGGACAGAATTGAAGTTTTAATAAGAATTTAAGGCCAGGTGATATGGGGCTATGATGGATTGGCATTTAAGAAACACAGGGAAACACCTAAGGAAGTTAAGGTTGCTGGAGGCTGATTTTTCTCTTGGCCAATAACTGGTCATTTCTGAGAATTGACAATGGTTTTGACCATTGAAAAGTGAGATCAACCTGTGAACACCACCTTAAGACCTAAGCCTGGGAATTTCTTGCTCTCTTTGGTTTCTGGCTTTTGAAGAGGTGACAGGGCTCTGGTTCAGCCTCCTGCCCCCGCCAGGCCGGACAAGGCCGCAGGGAAAGCAGGGCTGGCCGGAGCTCTGGGGTTCCTGGGGAGGATGGAGACTGTGAAGTGTCAGGAGCCCCTTCTTGGAGGGCTCGCTGGGCCCTGTGCAGTGGGGCTGCCGGGCCAGGCCGGTTCCTGGCTCAGCTGCAGGTTCTGGTGCTGCTGAATTTCACCAGACTGCCGAGTAAAGAGAGAGAAAGGCACTGACCTGCAGCGTGCTGAGACAGTGACCACACTCCTCCAGAGCAGCAGTGAAAAAAATCTTCCATCGCAGACAGCTCCAGCCACTGCTCCGGCAGAGATCACAGAACAGCCACAAGGCCTGGGCAAGATCTTAACCCTTTCATTACCCAGATGAGACTTGCAGATTAATCCTTTTTTTCCAGAGAGAGAGGAAGAGAGAGAGAGTGATCAGCATGTAAAGAGACAACATAAACTATCAAAGACAGCAAAGAAAGGAGTTAAGCTTCAGAGGGAGAAGAGAAATAAGAAGATGCTTTAATAAGCTGAAATATTCTTTTGTTAAAGCTATGGAGATGGACACTAATGTTCTGAAAAAATTCATTTAACTCATGAAAGAGTATTTTGAAGGGAATGGACTATTTCAAAGTGTGGATCTGAGCAAAAGCAATTCATTGATAAAGCTGAGTAAATGGTGAAGTACTTGTGATCTTATGAGATGCTGGAACAGAAACGAAGAAGTAAGAGTTGAAGATTTGTGGCCCTTAAGAAGCAAAGAGAAAACTTCTGTTTCCAGAAATGATCACAGAGACAGAAGAAGAGGACTTTTGCCTTTGAATAACTCATCCTTAAAATGACATCACTTGACTTATGGCCCATAACACACTTCAGAGTGATGTGAAATGGGAGGAGAGAACTGATGGCAGAGTTTTCTGGGCAGCTGGCATCAGAGAAATAGAAAGCTGTGAGAAAATGGTTTTCTTGTAAAAAACTCCATAGATTGGCAGAAGAGAACTTCTTTTTCTCTACCAAGACTGATGAAAAGACTACAGCAAAGTTGGGACTGTTTTAACCGCCAGGTTTTTTTGTCTCTGTGTTGTCATGTGAACAAGGGAATGGCTGGGTAGTGAGGAAAAAGCTTTCTGGAGGTTTCATTCTGGTTTCTTATTCTTGTAGATTTGTTAATAAACTTTCTTTATTCATTTTAAGTTTTAAGCCTGTTTTACTCTTCTTCTAATCCGTATCTCACAACAAGAAATGAGTGTTTTCTAGTGATTTTTTTTAGCTAATGCTTTAAAACCACGACAGGGGCTCTGGTCCAGTCGAAGAGGCGTTGCAGTGAGATGAGCTTTAAGGTCCAGACCATTCTATGATTCTTTGAACATCTTCCTTCATTGATAAGAAATAAATACAGACACAATGACATCATTAACGCCACTGGAAAGCTCAGACCTTTACTCAAACACATAGGTAACATTGCATTTAGTTCTATTCATTGAAGATCTTTGTTCATGCTTCTAGGAGTTCTGTTTCTTTTCTTATCCAAAGAACACGATTTTCCTTCAGCTTCCTGTCTGAAATTGAGTTTCTTGACTTTGGTGAATGTTACTGTGGTATAATGATAACTAAGAACAGTTGAAGCAGCTGGTGTATTGTTAAATTACAGTCTGTGGTTTGCCTCCTATCCTAGCACAATCTATCCTATGACCTTTTTTAAACATCAAGCTTCAAGCAGCTACATTTTAAAAAATAGCAATGAAATTATGCTACATCTCATGAGTCTGGGCCTCAGTCTCACAGAAGACACCTATTTTAATACATTCCAAATGCTGCTGCAAAAGCCTTCTTCCAGACACCAACATATGTCCAAACTATCTGAGAAGGTGTTGAGAGACATCCAACCACCATATTCAGGTGAATTAAGATGTTAATTTGAAACACTTCTTGTTGTTGCTCTCCACAGTCTATTGCTCTTCTAGTCTGGTCTGAAAATGACACTGCAGGCAGAAAGCTTTTGACAAATATTAGTAAGAGGTTGTCTTTGTTCTGCTCCCTCTGTATCTTCAGAGACTTCTCTGTTTCTTGCAACTGTTTTTCTCCCTAGTGCCCTGGCCATATGGCCAGAGATGACGGCACTGTATAAACAGTTTGAGGCACACAGCCAAAAGAAGGCATCCACATTTTAAAATGTCAAAAATGTTCCCAATGACAGTCTTCAGAGCGAGGTGTGCTGTACAACAGTGTCCTTCCATTGGTGTAAACTGCAGTGAGTTTGCATAAACCAAGGTACAAAACCAAGAGTGGTGAAAAAAACCAAACACAATCAAGTGTTTTCAAGCATTTGGGCTGACCCATTTGCAGAACAACAGAATACAAGCACACCATGAGACAGTCGGATTGTAAGATACTATATATTAATAGAAGGGCATTTAAGTCTACTTGGTTCCTGCATAACCTGCATACAATAAATGTATGATAGATGAAAGCTATTCAATAATTGCAATACCATAATTATGCCTGCTTGAGGAAATATTTGCAAATCACTTTGACCTATTTAAAAAAAAAATAAAAATTTCCCTCTTTTTCTTCATTTTTTTGTTTTCCATAGGAAAATGTCTTTCTACTTATCTATTTCCCTTTGAGTTTATTTGATAAGTTTGTCAATACAAGTGCACACAGCTGTAGTTGAAGAGCATCTGAGAGGCATATCTGTGCCAATGCATGAAAAGGGGAATTAAATACGTTCTGAAAAGGCAAAGTCATTGAAGCTGCCAAGGCTTTGACTATACAAGCTTTGATTTTCAGCTCATAGTAGCAGACTAAACTGACAGGATCACAGCACTTCTCAAGTTTGCTTTTAGGGGGGAAAGCAGGGAGGAGAAGAGATCAAGCAATGTGGATTGGAGTTAAATGGCAAGTTTTTAAGAATAAAATGCATATTTGCCACCAAACTATTTAAATAATGGATTGTAAGTGCCTTTCAAATCATCTAGAATAGCAAAAGGTCTTCTAAAGGTTACATCATACTTACAGCTGAAAACTTCTATTGTCACCTTCAATGCAAATTTCTTTCTACTTGTGTGTGTAGTTCAGTGTGAACCACTCTCTCTTCTCTCTATGTATCCAGGATAAATTAAGAGGCACTGAACTGCAGAGATCTTAGATTTCCAAAACATATTTCCTCTGATGTAAAACTGAATTACAATACTTACCTGCCTACAAAAAGACAGCTCTGTGGAGTCTTCCAAGCAAGGTGTGATGACTGTATGGCACTGCATGCAATACTGAACTGTTACATCTTGCCATAAAAAGTTCTTAGCTGGCACAGAGCATGAACTGAGTGTACTGAGTTATTTATAACCTTCCAAAACCCCGAATAGTCATTTTTCATGTGAGACCATTCACTCTCCAGTCAAACCCAGGCATCTGTCTATTTATTTAAGCTGCTTTCATGGGGACTGTGTGCTGCAATTGGAAAAAGTCTTTGCTGAAGGCTTTCACTGTTTCAGAGGGCTGCTTTCTGCCTAAGTTGAGGGTTGCAATTAGAAGAGGGAATAATTCTTAAACACCAAATAATTTTAAATGCACTCACCAAAGTGTCCTCTGCACTAGAAACTGATGCCTTTCTGGTCTGTAATTTCCTTTCACGTTGCTAGCATTGCTAGTGGAATTATATGCTTATTAGTTATTGCATGAGCTTGCTTATCTGAAAGCAACTTAAAAATGTTCCAGCAGCTGAGCAAATTTGAAAGTGGACCTTTTAATGTTTTGCATATGGAATACAGCACTTCATTGTTGTCATCTGCAACCTCAGTCAGGATCACGTCCAGGGAAGCCACAGGTTATGGGGACCAGCATGGAACACCAACAAGACGGGCTCCCGGTTCATGAAACCATTTATTCAGCATGGGAACAAATTCAGATCTGGAACAGAGAGCCCCAAACAGAGGCAGAGCCGGGGTTTTTGAGGGACAGAACTCTTGAGGGTCTCCACCCTTGAGGGTGGAGTTCAGGGTCAGGGACCACTAGAAACACAGCAAGGGAGAAACCCCCAGGGACTCAAACCCAATCAGAACTCCTGGGCTGCCTTTCACAAGGAGTTTGGGGTTGGTTAACTTCATCCAGGGCTCACATAACCATCCCCCAACACAGGGGGTCAAAATTGACACACATGCCATTACAGCCATGCCTCTCCTTTAACAATGCTTATCTAAAACTAAATCTTGGCCTCCCTGAGGCACCTCACAACACTTTATCAAGAACTTAGTAAACAGACAAGTAGAAGAAGCCCCAAAAATGTGGTTAGTACTCATCGTTGACCAGATCAAAGTTACAGAAATTATCCATTTATTGTTACTTGTCATATTCCATTGGCAGTACCAATAGGCCATAATGAGTATGACTACCAAAAAAAGTGGTGGTTAGAGAAAAATTGCTCATTTATTTGTTAAAAGCACAACCTAGCACATGATTGAGAGAACTGCTATACTGTCTCCTCCCAAATGTCAGGTTAAACCTAAGTTTTTTACTATTCCCCAAATACAAATGATCACTCTTGCAATCCTAATCCAAACCATTTCCCTGTTAAATCTCCTGGAATAAAGGTTCAGAATTGTAAGTGCATTCAAGAATTTAAGGTCAATGACATAATGCCTACAGTGTGGCCTAGAACTCTGCTATCGGTGCCACAGTCCGTAAGTCTCTGTTTTTGCTACTCTGCATAAAAGAAGTCAGGTATCCAAGAGTACATATATCTGAGGCTGATCTCCCCCTGCATCTATGCTGAGCACCTTCCCTAACGATTTCCACCCTTGACCAAACAGTCCTCTATCATCTGAACAACCAGAGCTAAGGAAGCTCCTAAAAAGTCAGTGACATATGTAGATAGGTAAGTAGCTATACAACAGAGACTTCAAAGCAATTGTTCAATTATTAACTGCATCTTCAGTTGAGAAATAACTCCCCATCTCTTTCGTCTTAACAACAGTATTTGTAGGCACTACTTTCCTGCTATGACTAATACCTATAATGAAAAGTAGTTTGCAGACTAGAACTAGAATAGATCAGCTTAATTTTTTTTTACCTTAACCCTATTGCAGAATTTGATAATATAATTTTGATTTATTTTACAGTGGGTTTTTTTCCTTTTCTTTTCTCTTTGTGGAGCTTCAGAGTTTTTTGTAATTGTTTAACCTGTTTTTAGAGTATAAGATGTCCCAGTAATTTGTTGTCCTATAATTATGCTTTCAAAAACAATTTATACAAAAATAAAGTACTAAATAATCATAGTTGATCATATGTCATTGTACCATAGACTTAAATTCTCATGGGTTTGAAATTTTTTTTTATACTTATTATTTTTCTATACTGATTATTTTTTTTATACTGATTAAGATTCCTGGCTTGAATAAGGAGGTAGATTGTAATTATAGAGATCCCTAATTTAGTGTAAGGTATCTGGAAAGGTTTCCTGATATTGTCAATATTTTTATTTCCTTTGTCTATTTCTGTAGTTGCTAGTCAGACATGTTCTTACCTATCTATGCTTATTGCCTATATAATAATTCCAATCCTGCCTTACATTTCCTATAAAATCCCATTCTCTTCTCTTTACCATGGAATTATCAAAATATTGTAGCCTTGGCATTGGACTCACATAATTTCAATCAGTTCAACTAATTGGAAGTCCAAACAAGTTCAATAGTTTAAAAAAATCCCCTGTAAATATGTACATTTGAATTCTGATACAGATTTAGAGCTTACCAGACTCATTAAAGGCTGAAACATGCAGGATTCCTTTTACAGGCTACAAGTTTTATTTGTATTGACCTAATATATGTCTGCAAATTTCCAGATAAATGAAATGTAGTTTTTGTTGTGAAAATAAATAAATAAACAAAGGAAAACAGGAAATGGGGTCTGGAGATCCACAGACAAACTGTTAAAGCTGTACTAAAACCTCTTAAGAATGGAAGAGTGCTTTTATCTGCCCAATAAAAATTATGGCATTTATTTTAGCTGGCAATATAAAGAATTCTTTAAATAAAAATATGCTGATTTTCTTTAGTAATATGTACTAATTCTGCATATATGACAATATTTAAATAAAATAGTATTTTTAAACAATTTTCCAATTATTTTAGATTTTGGCAATTTTTTTCTTTTTTTCTTTTGAAATCACAGGCTATTTCTTAAATTCTTGCAGTTTAAAGTCACTCAGACATTTTCTCTTCAGCTTGATTGTGTTGCAAGCTTCCAACTGAATACCTTTCCATGAAGTTTGCTTTCAAAAATAATTTTTAAATGCATCAGTTGCCCATAAAGTGCCTTTGTAAACACTAGTAGATCAATAATCCTTAGAAGCAGGAAAATGTTTGGCATCCTGGATTAATTCAGGGAAGGTAGAAATGAGCAGTGTTTCTGTACCTTGTTACATTCCCTCTTAGTGAGGAATCATCTACCTTATATATCTATATAGATAGATCTATAGATCTATGTATCTGCTATGCACCTGCTCATGAAGTACGTAAGATAGACTATCCAGCACTTATCCCACCCAGGAATTTAGATGCACACAGAATGTGCCTACATTGTCTTCCTCTGCCAGAACTCACAGCTCTGTAATTGAAGTTATTGCAAGCCAGATTTTATTCTGAAATTAGAAAATAACCAAATTTCACAAGATGAAGCTTTTGAACTTAACATCATCAAACAATTTTTATGCCCAGATATTGCTAAAAAGTGATGCAGGAAAAAACCCGTTTCTGACTATTTTCTACACCTAATAAAAACTGATAGCTCTTGAAGCTCCTTTTTAACCCCATATAGAACTTGATGCCTTAAATTTTTTATTAACAGGATTATTAACAAGATTATAAAAGACTTAGCTCCATGTGCATAATTGCAAAACATGTTAGTAACACTTTCTCACTACACTTTTTCCAAAATAACTCTTTCAAGTGCTATGTATTTTTTTAAAATATTGCATTGCAGAATACTTTGCCTGAATGCAAGTTAATCTGAAAGATAATAAACACTTTCAAAATACCACAGTGGTTCCTTAAGTATGAAACCTCATAATAAACTAATATAAGAAAAAGAGGAAATATTTTGTGCTATTTATTAGGCAGAAATTTTGTGAGGAATGTCTGATACCTTGATAGATGTTCTGCTGGTAATTAGTAAGGGTCATTAGCAAAGCAGATCACAGCAGAGCAGATGTGCAGTCAAAAAAAATCACTGTTCATTGGTGATTTGCTATTTGGACTAAATTCATCAGATACAGTGCTTCACTAGAATATCAAAAGAGCCAAAGATACTAGACTCTAGACTAGGAGCTCAAAAACAGAAATAAAGATGACAAGATACATTAAGTGCATCTCAAACTTCAAAACACATGACTACAGCCACAGTTAGAGAGGTAAGATACAGAAGGCGTTTCAGCTTTTGAAAGAACATGCTGCCACTTTGACTGTGTGCACCAACACATGAAGACTATTGGGAAGGCATAAAAAGCAGGTGTGAGATTGTCTTCTAAAAACAGGCTAAATGAAGTTGAAGATTTCAGTAAGAAAGGGGGGTTCAGACCTGAGTGCATGATATTGCAAGAAAGTTATTGGTGGTGCTATCCTAAAAAATTTTTCAAATTGTACTTTTCTATGTTACAGTACCGGTGAAAGTCTGACATCTGTACTTCTGAATAGTGGAAAATGGAGGGAGATGGTCTGTACCTACAGAGGTGAAGGGTTTTGTTTGCTTGCTGTCTTTTTGGTTTTGCACACAAGAAGACAAGATTAGCCAAAATGAACATCTATCTTCAATGCTAAGCAGCAGCAAAATAATCTTCCTATATCCAGAACAAAGGTGGGTAAAAACATCAGAGTTACAAACTCAATTAACACTTGAGTTCAAACCAATTTTTATAGTATTTGATAAACAATTAAGGGAAGTGGAGAAAATTCCTGAATTTTCACATAAACAAGCAGAGGAGTACATAAGCAAAAAGCCTGTGAATCATGAAGGGATATCAGAGATATTGCTAAAGATGAGCCTTATTGAAAGTCACTAGAACTCAGTATGTGACAAAAAGCATATGCCAACACTCTACAACCTGTTAAGAGTGGGTGGTCTCAACCAAGAGGAAATCTTCCTGAGAGATATCAGCATGGCAATTCCTCAGCTTGACATGAAAGAAAGACTTTTTAATGCACACGAAAATCCTCTGAAATCCAAAAAATTAATAACAAAGTAAATTCTTCCCTAAGTTCAAATGAATAGAGGCACTGAAAATGCATACAACTGAAAATACGCCAGGCAAGTAAAAGAGATGATATTCCCACCACTGTTAAAAATAGTCCTTGGAAGAGGAAGCAGTTTATTGTTACCAGAAAAAACCCAAACTATTAACTTCCCTGAGACAGTCTTACCAAACATAAGTAAATAGGAGATTATGCTTATCAAGTGTTTAATTTTGAGATTAAGTATCTGTTATGAAATTACCTTGAAGACACATTTCATAACAAAATACAGGCAAAATCCTACTTCCCATTTTTCCCATGCAAAATGTCTTAGTGGAAAATAATAAAATACCTGCTACCAAAATGATGCAGTCAGGCTTTGATACTTTTTCAGTTATGTCAAAAAGCAGAATACCAGTTGTGAAATACAGTTTATTGCCACTGACTTTTTAATTTCTGCATTAGAAGTTTACAGCAGGGTATCTACTGACCTGCTGATACGTATTGACAAAGAAGGCAAAATACTATACTCAAAATATGAAGTTCCAGGAATTACCAATATTTTTTGAAAACCAGAATGTATCCAACTCTGTTGGGAAACCACTGCCACTAACAGCAGAGGCAGGCAGTAGTCAAACATAAATGGGCACCTACAGCACCTAAGTGATGTCTGCAGATCGCAGCAGGCAGAGAATTTCGCTGTTGAGATGTTTGCTCAAGAAATCCTCACAGACACAATTATTACATTAGGCTGTAATAAAGTCCCAGAACATACCACAGCTAAAAGTAATAGATTAAACAAAGCTAAATAGTGTGCTGAGATCCACAAAGCACTTCATGTAGAAGCACTTCAGGCTTGCTCACTGGCTATTTATCAAATTTTTTATATAGTGTTGATGTTTATTAGCTGTTTGTAACATTTGGCTGAGAAGAAGGTGACAAAGAGTGGTAATTTTTAAGAGCATGCAGCCTAAGCCATATTGATTAACAAAAACTCTTGATCAGCAAGATAGCTAATTATCCAAGTGTGCTTTGAATTTCCAGATTTAGAGTGGCTTTTCATGCTGAGACAGCCTTATTGTAAGGACATGACTTTCCCAAACTTTCTCTTTTCTTCCAGAAAAGTGCACAAATATCAGTGGGTTTGGTACCACTAGAGAGAAACCAGAAGGTCTGCCTCTCCTCAACTTCCCTGCTTTCAAAGTTTAATAAACTCTTGAAGGGGGAGAAGAATAAATAAAGTGGAGAAAGGTGTACCTCACTGTCTTTAGCCCAATGCCAGTGCATGTTCATCAAAAGGCACATACTAAAAGATTCCTTTGTTTTAGATAGACCATACTGTACAAAATACATGTACAGGTTTCATGCCATATATGCCCTATTTATGTTTTGACACTGGGCAGAGTCCTCTGGCTGAACAGGAGAGAACAGGAATATTTAATTATCAGCCCACAACATAATGGTGAGTTTCATGGCTTTTCTTTAACACAGTAACACAAGACTTGCCAGACTCAGTAAAGCAGTTATGTTCCCATAACATAACTCTGCTCTATCTTCATGTTCTTGAAGTATGATTATTCTTTGTCTTTGCATGTTTCCTTGTCAAAGCCCTTCATTACTCTGACAGCAACTTGCCTATTCCAGAATAAGTGGGGAGAACTGAAACCAAACTTAATTGTCATAACAGACTTCTCTCAATGCTGCTTTCTACTGCATTTCACAAGCTCCACTATGGACAACAGAACACAGGCAGGACCCAGAATACCACAGCATTCTGGGTTTTCTGTAGGTGAGCCTAATTACTAATATATTTCCTGTTGGCAAAATAAAATAAAATAAAAGGATTGTGACCAATGAGCTTTCCTTGTCTCTTCAGTAGCATTTCATACACCATGTTACGCTATATTTTTCTTCCATTATTGGAAAATTAATAAAGCGTATGGCTTTATCTGAAGGGATCTCATGAAAGTTATTGCATTGCACACTTTACCTTCCTGTCTTGTCTTTTACATGTTATTCTGATTCTGTGTCATCTCAGAAACATTGTTGTACAAAGGTGTGATAAGGGTGAAGGGAATTGATTCAAGATGAATGATTGATACTACATTGGACATGAGGAAAGATTTCTTCAACAAAAGAATTACCAAACATCAGAATAGCTGGGCTGACAAGGGATGTAGATGAGCCACCATCCCTGGAGGTATTTAAGAGACCTTTAGATATGGCGCTTCAGAACACCGTAATGGTGGATGTATGAGTGATGGACTTGGAACTTAACCATGCTGGTAAGCTCTTGACCTTTCAGAGAACAACTACATTGATTTAATCTTCTACTGACCTTTTTTCCTGGAAAAACTTCCTTTCAAATCATTCCCATAGAATAATATGGTACAGGATCATGCATTTTGTATTTAGAACTGTAAGATGGTTGTGAGATATGGCAAGGAAGAAAAAATTCTCTTGTAGAATAATAATTTGAAGTATCATATTGACAAAAAAAACCCCTCATGCTCATGCACCATCTCTTTTAGTACCTTCAAGGTCTAAATCAAATGTCATCCTCTTGCTTTGCTTTTAGGTTCAGTGACTCAAGTGCATATTTGAGGAAGAAAAGAGGAAACTCTCACTCTACATTTTCTAGAGAATTCATAGGCTGCTGAAGTTCACTCCCTCCCTCCCTTTTCTTCATTCCCAAAATGTAATGGGCTGTGTATTCTGAGGGCTGGCAAAAGGAACATACTCTTTCTGAAGGTTAAGTAGAGCAGATCAAGCAGGAGTAAGAGACTACAGATCATGTCACTCTCCTCTGTCCAGGTTTTCCCTTTCCTTAGATTATCTGCACCATGTTTGCTGTAGCTGACTTTGAAACTTCTCACTGTCCCACCCTTGAAACAGCTCAATGAAACAAACTCAGCTGTTATCTGTATGTCCTATTGAAAAATCTGTGACCAGAGAGATGATTAAGGCACTTAAAGGTCTGAAGCAGCAAAGCCATCTGGGTATTTGTCCACAGAATAGGTATAGCAAGTATGCAGTAGAAAGTGTTCTTCCACTAAAATCAAAATTCACTCTGGAAGCACTTAAAAATCCAATTCATATTCCACACTCAATGTCAGACCTTAATGGTGCTGACCAGCCCCACTTTGGGCCATCTGTCCCAGGGCATGACCATTGTAAGCTCTAACTGGTTTTCTCTGGGTAGATGTTGAATTTATGACATGGGATGCTGATCTTCAGATCCATCTCTTGGTGGACCCCTCAGATCCCCATCTCAGGGCCAACTCCTGCTTTGCCATTGCCTAACAAGACAGTGAATGCTGCAGACCCCAGGTCTGAGCCCTGCTAAGACCCATAAGGGTGGACATGACCTATGTGGACAGCCTCTGTCCCACTCCCTTAGGGGAGTGGGGGGTCATCTCGATGCTCTCTAATGCTGACTTTCCATGCCAGGATTCCTGGCATTAATACCAGGGATTCAATTCTAACGATGGCTTGGGATTCATAGAAACATTAAAAATTTTACCCTGTACTCCAAATTTGGAATTATCATATGTCCAATGGCAATAATTAAACTATCTTTTTATAAATGCATAATTAAAGTTCAGCCTCTAGGTGGTTCTTCATTGCCTCAAGCCTTTTATGCCTTCCCTAACACAACAGTAGTTCCTGGAATCTTTTTCTAGTTTATGACAATGAGATTATTATTAACATTGTAACACTTCTTTAAAATATCTTTTTAACTAAAAAATATATTAACACATGTATTTCTTTACATCCTCACAGATAGCATTAAGGGTTCCCTTTAATAATTTTGCTTACTTGTCTCAAAAATTGAGAGAATCTTTAGTAATAACCTTGAGTACTTTGATTGCTCAGCAAAAGATATATTTAGATCTAGTGAGCACTGTGCATAGCCAACCCAGTCAGAAAAAAATGTTGGCAATACAAAATGGTTATCTCCTCCCTGTGGGTGCATAAGTAATAAACATACAGTTGTAGTCAATGACAGCACTGAGACTTCATTGGCAGGGGCACAAACACAGGAAAAGGAATGGCAATGAGCCAATATATTTATATTGAAAACTGTGATATCCCAAACCTGGATTCAGGAAATCAATAATGACATCATTAAACTCAAATAAATGTATTTACAGCAAAGAAATTTATGATCACATGATTGCATGACTTTTCAGTCTCACCTAGGATTCCTAGTGACATGCAAGAAAGCCATTTTATGTGGCTGGACATTTTCAGGCAGTTTCTGCTTTCTTCCTGTGGTTATACTTTTGCACCATTTACAAGTATTTCTCTTCCACAAATCTCTGTGTCGGCATAGATTCGCCTTAGTAAAGACAGTTCACCTATCTGAAATACTGACATGTATAAGCATTTTGGTTTTCCCCACAATTTATTTGTTTAGATTATATATTCTGACACATAGCAATCTTATGCAACAAAGCCCCAGAGAGAATAATTACTATTAAAACATTAAAATAGTGTATTTTCAACAAAACATTCTCATTTGACATACATGTTTTTATTTGCATACTTTACATTGCATATCCAACACTGCTTTCTAGGTCGGGGAAAATGTTTCCTTATGAGCTATACAAATCCTGCCTTTCTTTCAAGAAGAGTACTGCTTTCTATTTCTGTGACTAAATCATCTTTTTATGTTTTGTGATTAAGTTCATTGCTCATATGAATAGCTCTGATAGAAGAGCATCACTACAGAGCAATTTTCTGAATAGGTACAGAATAAACATTTGCTATCACATATTTGTACCCATGTTTCCCAAACAGAGTAATATTGTAGGACATTGAGTCCTTATGAGATAGTAAATAAATAGTGGCAATAGAAAATAGCTGTTAGCTAAGTTATTCACTGTTAAATAACTTAGGTTGGAGTTACACTTGTTGGCAAGTACCCAATGCCACCTTAATCCTCTGCTCCGCTGCAGGGTGACAGTGGAGGGGGCACCTTGTCTGCAGAAACAACCCTGCTGACTTCTGGCAAGCTGGCATGACCAGCTGGAGAAAAGGCTGTGCAGAGGCAAACTGCCTGGAGAGTGGAGACCCAGTACTCAGACTCAGTACTTCACTGGATCCTGGTTGAGATGGGTCTGAGCCCAGCATCAGAACCTACTACAACACCAGCACCAGCCTACACCTCGACCCCCATGCAGACACCATGTACAAGACTAACCCAACCCCATCCATTTCTCAGTGACAAGTTGCTGCAATTCTTTAATCTGCTGCAGGAGCTCTTGCAGTTCCTAAGGCAAAAATGTCTTGAGCATCAGGATGGATCAGCTCTGGTGCAGGCTGCAGTGTGGACCACAACCCTTTCCTTCTGGGCCAATGCATGCTGATCCAAAAGTAACCTCAGTGCCAAAACCTGCTCTGTCCTTCCACTCTCTGCATCCACATAAATGCTGATATTGACTTAGTTGTTGTAACAAAGTTGCCTGTTTTCACAGCTAAGCATATTTGCAGTCCTATGCAGTCTCCTGATAGTTTTAAAGTGTCATTCTGCATGATAAGTCTGCATGTAATCATGCACTATATATTTTAGAAAATAATTCCTTTGAAAAGATATGAGTTTTCACATTTCACATGAAATAGATCATGAATGGATGGAAGAAAAAGCAAAAATAAAATAAATATCTTTACAGTTATAGCATGCCTGTATGTGAATTAGTCAACATGCTTTTAAGAAAACAACAACATTCTTCTTCTTCTTCTTCTGCACCACACCATCATATTTTTTATTTCATGGTCAGCATTACAATAATTTTTAGAAAACTGAGAGGTAAAACCATAAGCCATAAAGCTACTTTTGAAAAGGATAGCCTGAAAAACACACTTCCAGATATTGCGCTCAGAGGTTATTACTGGGACATATAAACCCAGGTATTCTTTGTGCAGTGGTAGTGATAGTTAATATTCTTCTTAGAAGAATGGGCTTTAATTCAAGGTGGATAATGCTTTGGTAGCTATTTACTTGCTCTGAAATTTGTGGAGATATTCTTCCAAAGAATCATATTGTTTCATGAGATGCATATGCTATTAGCAGTCTTAAACCATTCTAGTAAAAAGTATGTTTTCACATGAAATACAGAAAAGATGCCCTCTGATCTGTTACTTTGAAACATGCCATCTAAAGGCATTTTTATTTCTCCCTCATTTTTTATTTTAAACTTCTGTATCAATGCACAAACAGTTTAAAAGAATAGGCACTCCGAGATCTTGAGACTTTTACAGTTATCCATTAGCTAGCATAATAGCTAAAAAACTATTATATAAAAACTAAAAACAGACAGAAAAAAGATTTTACTATAGAATAGTCAATAGTCAAATAGTGGTTTTGCCATTTTGGACTGATAATCATAGTTCTGGTATGTGTATTCTTTATTCCCATGCTTAACTTTTCCACAACAATTCATCATTGATCATATTTACCTTCCTTTGGCTGGTCCAACAACAGCCACATTTTGTTTGCAAAACCTAAGGGCTGAAATACAATCAGTCCTGCAATTATAGCTGAAAAATTCTCAGGAGGAAATGAAATATCTTAGGAATTTTTTCACTAAATCTTCTGACCAACAGTATATGCTACATTTATTGAAGACAATGTTTTGAATTGCCTTATCTTTGACCGGGACACAGAAGAGAGAGAAGCTGTCATAAAACATGGAAAAGAACTGTGCTGGGGCTTTTCAGCTCCACAGAGGGGTGATCGTGGAGGTGGTGAATCAAGGATAAAAAGACCAGAGAATCAGCATGGAAATGAACACCCATAGCAGAGCAATTCTTCAGAGTGTGCCTCCACTCCCTGACAGCACACAGAGCTTTTCGTAAACAGCACAATACTGCAGAATCCCTCCTCCACACCATACAGACAAACTGTACAATTCATCCAAGCCAACCAGGACAAATGTTATTTTTTCCATTAATAGAATCCATATTCAAAAATCTTTCTGGATGAATTCATCTAGTTTTGGAAAATTTATTCCAGTCCAGCAAATATTGCATCCCAGGAGCTGGTGGGAGATGCTGTTTGTGGGGTGCCCTGGGATGAAACCCCAATTAAGGAATGTTCAACCACAGTTCTTTGTTGTTTTATGTACCTCAGTTACACCATCCAAGTCACCTCAGCCCAGTTAATGCCAGAATTATGTCATCCCCGTTCTGCACCCCAGTTCCAGAATATTCCCTGCAGTGTCTTCCCTATTGGTCCCCATTCCTTGTCACTCCACCCCTGGACCCCGATTGGTTGTTACCCTTTGACCCCATCTCTGCACCGCCCCTGTGCCTCAACCCATTGGCCCTCAGATCTGATGTGCCGCCCTTCCCTGTCACTATAAAATCCTGGGCCCTCCTTTGTTCTTTGTCCCTGGTTCCCATCTGTGTGAGCTCAATAAACTCTGCAGGAATAGCACACGTAGAGCCCCTCCTGTCACTCATCGACCCTCAGATACCACCAGAGTGTGTGAGTGTCTGGTGTGCAGGGCTATCCCTTTCCTTGGACACAAAGCTCTCGGGAAGGCGCTGGTTTCGGCAGCTCCTGCTGTGCTGCTGCAAGCAAGCATCTCTTTCATAAAGACCTTTCATAAGTCTTGGCTAAAATTATGCAATAATGAGTTCAGGTCCAGCAGCTAAAAGGACTAATTTTAACAATGAGGTCAGTAAGAGAGAGAAGATGATGACATATGGCTTGGTGGCTCAAATCCAGTCCAAATAGTCAGTAAAGTAAATACTTCTAGTCTGGCTTTGGTCTACTCTTCCTTTGGTCTGTACTTGCTGAAGGACTTACTGATGTACAGTATATGAAATTATTATGTTTGGTGTGCATTATTACCATACTCAGCAGTCACAATCAGTCATAAGATTGCAACATTTTAATCTGTTTATTAAGAAATTAACCACCTGTTTTTGTTACAGGAGGTATTTAGGATGTTTCCACTGTGCAGCTTGCACATCAATACTTAACACTTGTGTGTTAAGTGTGTGATGTGCAGGTTGCCCATCAATGTCTTAAATAATAAAAAGCTAAAAGGATAGTCTCTAAATATTGTGACAGCGCTATGCAGAAAAAATGGCAGCATTTACATGCATTGAACTATAGCCCTATTGTACTTCAAGTTCCTAAAGTGAGAAAGAGAGGTTAAAGAAAGAGAATGAATGCTCCCACTGACTTTCATGTATCTTTATTGTAATAGCCAAGTCATTCAGTTGATGGTCCTCTTAAGAAAACTTAAGGAATCTGCTGTTTTGAAACAGTTTTTCTTGAAAATATAATAAATAATCCAAACAAATATACAGTTGGTATTAAAACTTCAAGTCTTATCTTTTAAGTACTTAGGAGATAGAGCATTGCTATTTGCATTGAGTAGTTCCTTCAATTCAGAACTTCACTTTCCTAAACACAACAATGATACTGGCAGATAACATCATCAGGGCACCATGGAAATAAAAGGACTTAATTACAAGTAGGGCTGAAATTCCAGAATAGGCAGACATAGTCAGTGATTATTTTGAATCCTAAAAATAAATTAGAGGAGGTGGTTTCCTTCTGAAATATCTCTTGGAACACTCCAATAAAGCTGTGGATGTATCTTTGGCTATACCTAAATGTGCTCTGTCATGCAATGAAATAATGCAGCAATACTGCTCTTGCAGTGGTCTTGTACTGAAAAAAAGAGCATTATCTTTTCCAGTCAAGCTCTTCTTCCACTAACATCATAATCTGGGTGCATCTTATCTAGTATACAAAGTGATTACAGGGTTGCAGAGGTAGGGAAGAACTTAGGTATTTCTCCAAGTCTACTGCAAATTGCAGTTTTGCAAAGGAATGCTGAAAGATTGCCATCATTGTCTTTTCCACATGTTCTGATTGGTGCTGCAGGACTACTGACTTAACATCACCAGACACTTGTTCTGAAGTGAGAAAGTGTGGAGAGTGGTCAAATACCTCTTTGAAATGTTTGGGTTTAATTTTCATAAAGGCTGAAAACCTGATTTTTTAAGAAACCAACAACTGTAAGGTTCTATTTGAAATTATTATTGACATTTAAGGACTGTGACACTTCCCAGTAAATTCAGTGCTGGGAATCAGTTGCTGCCTGTGCATTTTTCTGATTAATGTCTCATAACTAATAAAATGGGCCTTGAGGGGCCACTGAAACTTTCAGCAACTAAGGTGACCTGGGTACTGGAGAAATGTCAAGGTATTTGCAATGCAGTTCCCCATATCAATAACTGTATTACACATAAGGTTAGGCAGGAACTATTCTCTTAAAGAGTCTGTTATGAAGGAGAAAAACTCCTCAATAGATCTCAGTAAATCATTCCCTGTACTCTAGAACTGTAAATTTAATATATAGCAGAGTTGCTGGGCTGTTTCCCTCCACATTACAATGGACTAAAGACTGCATAATTCCTATGTTAAAGGTGACCCATCTCTTTGTTTCCATGCTGTACCCAAGAGTTTGGCTAAGTTATATTTAGGTATTATGAAGCAGTGACCACAGATGCAGTACCATCTCACTCCTTAGTTACATAGTTATTAATAAGAAAATGCTCATCATGTCTTCAATCTCTAGCTACAGACATGTTTATCTTGAATATAATTTCCTAAGACATTGTCGTGAATTATCAGTGTTTTTCAAGACTACTGGATTCCTTAAGGGAGCTGCTCTTTTACTCACTAAAAGGCAGTTTTGTCCTTGTAATTTTTAAATGCAAATGTAACTAAAGACCTCAGTTGTTCCAACATGAATGAAATTGAGCCATTATGTAATTTTCTATCTGACCAGACAAGAGGGAAGAAGGAGAGAACAGTTGTTGATATTTTATATTTAATCTTAAGATCTTTGGGTTCATCTCTTTCTATTCACAATTTGATGCACTACCTAGCACCACAAACTTGGTCCAAACAAAGATTCCTAGGTATCATGAATTTTAGTATTGAATAGATCCTTTTTCCTAGTATTGTTTGGTTCCAATATCTTAGTGAATAGGAAGCTTTAGAGGTAGCAATAAAAAAAAACACAAACTCAATAAACTTCTGTCCAAGTTTTGTTGGAATTTGTAGTAAATTGCAAAATGAGGCACGTCTAAGTGGAACTGGCCTTTACGTTACTTTCTGTAAAACATCCCTTTGTCATCTGAATAGCTTTTCAGGATCCAGAAAATGCTTGGTCACAAAACTTTGCATGTTGTGAAATAAAGTACACTATGGGGACAATTTCAATAGGAAGATAAGAATGAAATTGGTTACACAGTGTTTGCTCTCTAAATCAGACTGATCATCACAATGAGTTAATCTTACAGTTCTGATTCTGACAAAGAAGACATGACACCAAACAATTTCAGTGATAGAAGAGCAGAACAAGCCCATTAAGACATTTCACCACCAAGGTAAGTCAATCAAATGTTGAACAACTGACAAATTCAGAAGCTACAATGGACCTGCAGCCATGCAGCACTAGCAAATGTATCAGTCTTCCTTCTTTGCAAAGGAAGTTACATTCACATCTAATTCTTACAAGGAAATGCTCTGTCAGCACCCAGAGACAAGCATCACCACTGAGGTGATATGGGTCTGATTCACAAAGCTATCAATCTCTGTGTACAAAGATCATTAAAATGAACAGTCACTGCACTAAATCTCATTAGTTCACTAGACAAGAAATGAAAAACAGACCCTGCTGGACATCCCACAGAGTAAGTCTGATAAATTTAAAGCTATCTGATCTGGCAAGACATCTTACATTAGCTTTTAAGCTTTGAATCCTGTTTCATTTGCACTGTTAGGCTGAGAAAAATGACTAGGAAGAATGAGTAGGGGAGGCCTTACACAGACATGGGTCCACAGGCCCCGAGGGTCTTCAACTATCCAAATGTGTACTAGAAGAAGAATACAAGCAGTACATAAGCAATCCAGATGGTTCATGGAGGCATCAATGTCAGATTCCTTACTTATCTGTAAAGAAACCAACCATGACAGGTGCACAGCTGGATGTCATGTCCAAAACCAGAGAGGGTCTCTTTGGAAATGTGAGGGCTGAAGGGCAGCCTTGCCTGCAGGGACATGGTGGGGTTCAGAACTAGGAGACAAGAGAAGGAACAGTACAAAAAGTAAGATCACACCCCTGAACTGCAGCAGAGCAGAATTTGACCTCTTTAAAAAAGTCCTTGGAAGATTGCAACAGAGTGACACATCCTGGAGGGAATAGAAGTCCAGTAAATCTGGTCCATATTCAAGGATCCTTATGTCCAAGCTCATGAGTAAGCCCTCCCAAAGAGCAGGTATCCAGGCAGAAATGTCAGAAACCCTGTGTGAATGTACAGGATGCTCCAGGTCCATGAAGGAAGAGAAGGTGATAAGGAGTAGATAGCATGGATTCACCAAGGAGGAATCTTGCTTTACCAACCCTCTGTCTTGAGAGGAAAGCCTGGAGCAGTCAGGGCTTGGAGAAAGCTTATCAATGTTTTTATACATCCAAAGAGGATACAAAGAGGATGGAGCCAGGCTCTACTCAGTGGTGCCCTGTGACAGGACAAGGGCAGTGGGCACAAACTGAAAGACAAGAAGTTGTGTAGAGAAATTGAGAAACCCATTTTTTCGTGAGAGGATGACTGAGCACTGACACAGGTTGCCCAGAGACATGATGGAGTCTTCTTTCTTGGAGATCTTCAAAAGCCATCTGATCATGATCCTGTGTGAGCAATTCCAGGTCCATTTGGGTCAACACTTCTGCTCAGCTCAAGCAAGTTGGACCAGATGAGCTCCTAAATTCTCTTTCCATTTTAGCCATTGTAAGTTTGTGCACATATGTGGGTGTAAGAAATGGGCTTCTGTAGATGTTACAGTAAAGATAATAAGTAGGAATACATTGGATTCTGATGAAATTACATTATTTTTTTGCAGGTCAGATGTTGCATAGGAGGGTGTGCAGATGTCCATTGATACTTTCTCTAAGTATATTTTTCTAAGTATATCTCCACAGTCTTGTGTTCCTCCATATAAGTCCTCTATATGAATTTTGCTGGCCATCCCCATGCTCAAGGGTGATTGCGTAGCAACATGGGCTGAGCACAAAATAGATGTATAGAACATATGAACATCAGGAAACCATTCTACTCTAGGCATGAAAAAAACACAGACACTTCCCCAAGTAAGTAATACTTGATAATTATTGCATCCCTACAAAGTACTATTTCTTAATTTGGATTCTGTTTACCTGTGGAGAAATGAAGACCACCAATAAAGCAAAGAGGTGGGCAAGAAAAAACAAGATGCAAAAAAATCTTTTAAAGATTGATGTGACTGGAAGCAAAACCTAAAACCTTTCAGGTGACAGCTTATAGCTGGGATGGAGAAAGCACAAGTCTCTTCTGGTTTCAGCGTAATATATATTTATATGTATTTATAAGCAAAACAAAAGTTTAGTTAGACTGTCTGATGATGTAGACTGACTGTCATGGAGTAGGTAGAGCATTCTTTTCATGACTTTTTGCTGTGCTAGTGAAAAATATCTTTACCTAAAGCTGGAAATTAAATCACCTCAACACAGAAAAAAGGTAGAAAACGGGAAAGGCACCTTTTGTCATTTGTCTGATATAGATTCAATTACATGACTTTACTTCCTGTGAATACTGGAAGTGCTGGTGCAGAATGACACCTAGTGCTCTGCAAGGTTGGCAGCAACAATGATTTGAAGTAGGAGATGGGCCTCTATAAACCATTCCAACTTTCCTCACAATTCTGTTTCCATGACCTGGATAGCATTACAGACTGTAATGAATCTGTAGGAATGGTAATGCTTCATGGGTCTTTTTAATTTTGAGGATATGATGAATGATTTCAAAGCAAGACCTGACTCCTGTGTGCTCTGAACAAATAAAAGACTCCAGCTCTCAGTGTCATCAAACTGACACTCAGGAATAGTAAATTCACCTAGAGAAGGCAGTATGAAAGATCAGCTTTGCGTAACAATGACTTTCTTGTTCACATTGGTCTAGCCTTCTCAATTTGCAATATGTTTTCAAAAATCCAACCAGGGGAAAAAATACTATAGTTATAAGTGATACAGTGTTTTATAAACTTGTACTACAGTAGAAAACCATCTGCATATCAGTGTATTTTCCCTTACTTGTTAAACTGAGTAGGATAAAAAAAAATTATTTTCTATAAGAGGAAAATGCGGCATACTATACAATGAAAGTAGAGCCCAAATAAAAGTTCTCTAAAATAAAAATTAAAATAAGTCATTTAAGTACCAAGGTGTTTGGTATTATGGATAAAATTGTTGCACTTTCCAGGATTAAGATAAGGATTACTAAGAAAAATACCTAATATTAAGTAAATATCTTCACCTGTTAGAAAGAACCTGTGCTTGGTGTTCCAGTCCCATTCTCCAATAAGTACATTTTTTCAATGTATGCACAATATTCTCATTTGTCTTTGAATTATCATTTTTGTCTCTTGCCTGTGCACTAATATGAAGTGACAAAGGTGTATTAATGAAGGATCCCTCTGCTATTCATTTAAAACAGGCATTTTTTGTTGTTGTTTTTAAATGATAGAATTTTTGAAGGAAAGCTTGGTTTTTTCCCCTCTTTGTTCTGCAGAGAAGCATGCAAAATACACTGAAGGGGTCCTCTTTTAGAAGTGCCATACACTGGTTTTAACCATTATCAGTTCTGCACTTGTGCAGAAAAGGACAGGAATACCTGCAAGAGCTAGCGCCATAATTATAGATACCACCGTGCATACACAGAAGGAATATGAATGAAGACATACAGAGAGGGAGCAGGTCCTTTTGACTTAAGTCAACTTTAACTATTTCTTTGCCATCCTAGTGCTCAATTTGCAACAGGGAATGTTTAAACTTGGCCTCTGTTTAGATTGGGGTAAAGAGAAGGAAAACTGGAGACATAATTTTTGCACTTCTGTTCTTAAGTTCCTCAAAAAATTAATATTAAATCCAACATTTGAAATAAGCTTACTATGGAGTTTTCTGAAGAGGTATAAAAAAATGGATGGAAGTTCTGATCTTTGACCTAGAATGTGAATACTGAGTTTTATTTGGACTAGTTGAATTAAGTCTCTTATGCACATGTTCTCCATTTGCTATTAACAAAGGAACTTTTGGTGTCAAATAAGTTCTCTTTAAATCTCATTCAGAATACACCTTTTGGTTTGCATATATTCATATTGTTCAGTTCATTAACCATTTCCAAAGTTCACCAATTAAAATCTGAGCTTATTCAGTTTTTACCACTACATTGTCATCTCTAGAATAGGACACCTAACATAATTAAATAAAATATCATGATTTGTTGCTTGGGAGTTTTATGAGGATACTGTGGGATGTGTAATAATAAGGATAATCATCCTTAATGAGTGAGGATACTCATTTTTTCTATCTTAATACTTTCCCATTATTACCTCTAGTAGGAATAAGAGCATATTACAGATGGCCAGACAGATAAGCTGTAATAAGAATGGGTTTCACCCATTTGTTAGTTCTACAACTGTAAGCTTTCTGGCTGATATTTTCCATAAGTGTAACATTCTGAGCATCATTTTATTGTTAAACTTGTGAAGAGCAATGTTATCTGTTATCGTTGCACAGTTTTTTCTTTGGGTATAAGAGCAGAGACATTAAAGAATGTTTTCCTCATATTGGTGGCATTGACTATGTATAACTAAATGAAGAGCTATATTAAGTCAGGTGGAACCTCATAAAATTTTAATGTTATGTTAAAAAGAAGCTCTAGACTTTGTGGGCAGCAGGTATATCAGAACTGGACACGGTCCAGGAATGGACCTCACTCCCTTCCTTTATTGTTCTCATATTCATAAGTAGCTTTTGGAACTCCTTTGCTATAAATTTCAAAATAAAGTAATACTACATGCTATTAAGTGATTTATTTTTTCTATTTTTTTTTTTTTTTTTGTAAAATAGTCTGCTTGGAGAAGTGACTTCCATTTCAATTTTTGTGTGTGCATCCTCAATTATGTTATAGGATATGCTGTTCAAATTATAGTGGGCTACCCAAGACATCTAGATCCTAATTTAAAACAACCTGATTTAAGAATTGCTTCACCATTTCTTTGTAACCTACACATCCAGCCCAGTGGAACCAGAGACTTGAATGTGGAATAACAAATACCTAGAAGAAACTTTACTGAGTAGTTTGCAAATGAAGATCTGTCTATAGAATTCTTTTTCAGGAGATCGTTCTAATAATGACATGTATTATAAAAGTTAGAAACAATCCCCAGGAAAGCAGAAATAGAGGCTGAATGCCACAGTAGAAGTTATTTACTGGAAATATGTGATACTCAGTAAGTGCAGTGAAACTTCAGTAATAATATTAAAATCAAATATATGTTCATCAGCCCTCACTGATACTTTATGTGCAGACTTGTTCTCCTAAGCAAGAACTGCACAGTGCTATTTGAGAACAACTGGCAAAATCTCTTCTATTCCATTCCTTTTGAAGTACAGGACTTCCCTGGTAAATGTTTGGAGGAACAATTTGTGGAGCTTACAGTGTGAGTCCTTATAATTAGAATGATTTTGTGATAATGCTGACAGCACCATATCTTTTCTCTGTCAAAGAGATTTCAGTAATATCTGAAATAAATAGATTAAATAAAGTTGTTAGATACAAGTGCATGTCAGAGAAGTTATTAATCTGCCCTGAAATGCATGACTATATGTTCTAGTAATTTAGTTCTGTGGCTCCATTAATTTTATTGCAGCCAATTATATATTGTACCTTGTGAAGTTAGTTCCTTCAGATATCCCTTTATAACCATAACGGACTAACTCTTCCCTGAGAGTTTATATCTAGAATTATATTGATCCAGAAAAACAGTCCTTTCTGGCTGTTTTGGGAGTAAAGTAGTCAGATTGTTCAGACTGAAGCCTAAATTATGTAGGGATAGAAGAATTAAAGCTGTTTTGCTTGTTTCTTCCAGAGAAATTATTTTTTAAAAATGTTATATATTTCTGACTTACTGACAAAACAACCAGCAAGTGATCTAGCAATCTACAATGATTAATTTTATTTTTTTTAGCAGATCTTCTTGATAATAGACAGAAATCTCCTTTAGTAGGTCACAGATTACTAAGAGTGGAGCTTAAAGATATTGACACCAATCTTATTGTGAAACCTCTGAAGAACATATAGGAGAAATTTTCATCTATATTTCTTTTCCATTCACCTGTGATAACTCAGTACTAAAAAAAAATCTCAGGAAAATTTATTAAATTATTTCCTGGGGGGCAGGTACAACAATAAGAATTTATGAATCATTCAACTCAGGTCATACCTATTATATTGAATTTAAGACTGCAGAAGTAATTAGCCTTTCTTGTGATAAATTCAGATTAATTATTTTGTAACTTTTAACATAATTCTTCCATATTTCAGTTCATATGTAAGTGAAAGTCGGATGAATCAACAAATAAAATGAGTATGTCAAAGACTGAGTGACAGCAATTCTGGCAAATTTCTATCGGTTCTTGATTTCAGTCAAGAACTGATTGAAATCAAGAAGTATCTCTGCCTTTGTCATCATGTTTGTTACTGTATTTGGTTCTTTTGATTTTTTTCTATTATGCTTTATAATGTAACATTTAAATATTTTCTGTGGCACAGAGTGTCATCACATTTTCTTTGGGAGACTTTATTCTACTCTTAATTGAATTTAAGTTGGTGTATTTGAGATAAGGAATGGTATTTTTGGAGAGCTGCAGATGTAATGGCTTGGATCCAGCATCCTTTGAAGCAAATGGAAACACTTCAACTGATTTAATGGGCTCTGGATTTGGTCCAAGGTGCACTTTGACTTAATTGGACTATTCCTGGGAGTAAGTGCAGTATCCACTTGATAACTCATATACAATGAACATTTGTGAGATCTAATCCCTGTGAGTGTCTGAGAGGCAAGAAGGATCATTCTCATGACAAAAATAGTTAAAAAACAAAATAATTAAGAACTGTGAAAATTTTGCAAAAGTGAAAATAACTTTGTATAAATGTAGCAGAACAACACAGTAAGAATATACTTTTTCACAAATTAACACAAACTAACTCCCAAGGGATTGAATAAATAGATGCAGAACCGAGTCACATGATGTTGCTCATGACAGTAATTGATCTTATCATCAGGGTATATAAAATACTGAAAACGTGCCTTCATATAATCTTAGTCATAATGTGTTAGGCACTGTTAATCTGAAGGTGTCTCTACAAAACTATGACACTGCTTTTCCCAATTTCCTATCCACTGCAAATGTGCAATGGCCTCAAAGAGATATGTTATGAGCCGTCTGTTGACAGTTGACTGCGCATGAGCCAGCAGTGTGCCCTGGTGGCCAAGAAGGCCAATGGCATCCTGGCCTGGATCAAGAGTGGTGTGGCTAGCAGGAGCAGGGAGATCATTCTCCCCCTGTGCTGGGCACTGATGAGGCCACACCGGGAGTGCTGTGTCCAGTTCTGGGCCCCTCAGTTCAGGAAGGACGTTCAGAGACTTGAGCGCGTCCAGAGGAGACAACGAGGCTGGTGAGGGGCTTGGAACACAAGTCCTGTGGGGAATGGCTGAGGGAGCTGGGGTTGTTTAGCCTGGAGAAAAGGAGACTCAGGGGTGACCTCATCACTCTCTAAAACTCCCTGAAAGGTGTTTGTAGTCAGATGAGGGCTGGTCTCTTTCTCCAGGCAGCAGCTGACAGAACAAGAGGACACAATCTCAAGTTGCGCCAAGGTTGGATATTAGGAAAAAGTTTTATACAGAAAGGGTGATAAAGTATTGGTTTATTTAAAGTATTTTAGAAAGATAAAGTATTGGTTTAGAATGGTTTGCCCAGGAAGGCGGTGGAGTCACTATCTCTGGATGTGTTTAAAAACAGACTGGATGTGGTACTCGGTACCACAGTCTAGTTGAGGTCTTAGGGCTGGGTTCAACTCAGTGATCTTGAAGGTCTCTTCTAACCTAGTGATTCTGTGATTCTGTGATCTCTATTTGGTCCTGAAACAAAAGACTTTTAAAGAGTTTGGCAATCCCTGTACTAATTTCAGTTATATATATATGTATATACATTTTTTTAGTTTTGAAACAATAGTGTTCTGCCCTCAAATATTAACTTAATTTCATAATAAACAAACAAAACCAAAATCCAACAAACCAACCAAAAACAAACAAACAAACCTACAAAACAACAAAACCACAAAAATAAATGAAAACCAAAAAATCACGAAAGCAATCAACCAAAATCCCTCAACAAGGTTGTAAGGCGTTCATAGTTAGTAGGATAATCAGTTTTCTGTTTTCTTCTTTAAGGTATCACTTGTATTCATTGGTGTTTCTGAAAGCTCTGAAAGTGCCACATTCTGTCTTGCGACAAAAAACAAGAAATTCAGTTTGCATCTACAGTTGCTGAGAGCTAGTACTGAACTTTGATACCACTGCATTTCCAAACAAAAAATCTGCCTGAACCACAGCGCACACTTCATTGCAATAGTAACTTTGCCTGTCTGAGAGCTGGTGTCAGACAGCTCTGTTCCATGGTGTGACCCTCACATGCAGTCATGTGCTGTCCGACTGTGCTGCCACCACTCTGCCCAGGTAACTCAGTCACTTCTGCTCAACGTTGTGCTGCTGCCAGCTCACCATGAGAGGGGCGGCTGTCACACACCAGCCATACAGATGTAGAAACTGTAGCAATCATGAACTCCCCAAAGGGCATCACCTTCAAAAATGCACTGCATAACAAACCCTTACTGGATTGGGTTTGCATGGCAAGGTTTTTGTAGCAGGGGTGGCTTCTGTGGGAAGCTGCTAGGAACTTTCCCCATGTCTGACATAGCCAATCCCTGTCAGCTCCAAGACAGACCCAAAGGCTGAGGCTATTTGCCATAGTGGTAGCACCTCTGGAATAACATATTCAAGAAGGAAAACAGTTATTGTATAGGAGTATTTGCTGCCAGGGAATAGAGGAGTGAGAACATGTGAAAGCAAGAGCCCTGCAAACACCAAGTGCAGTGAAGAAGGGGCGGGAGGAGCTCCAGGTGCTGGACCAGAGGTTCCCCTGCAGACTGTTGAGGACCATGGCTAGGCAGCTGTGCCCTTGCAGCCCATGGTGGTGCACAATGGAGCAGAGATCCGTCTACAGGCCACAGAGTTCCCTATGCTGGAGAAGGTGGACGTCTGAAGGAGGTTTTGAGGCAGCAGACAGTTTATGGTGAAGTAGGCTTCTGTCAGAATCTGTGAAGCTGTGGAGAGGAGCTTGCACTGATGCAGGCTTAATGGTAGGACTTGTGACCTCACAGGGGACACATGCTAGAACAGTCTGTTCCTGAAGGACTGTGTCCCACGAGAGGGACCCACACTGGAGCAGTTCATGAAGCACTGCAGTCCAAGGGAAAGACACCTGTTGGAAAAGTTTATGTAGGCCTGAACCCCATGGGCAGGACTCCATGCTGGAGCAGGGGAAGGGTTGAGGAGTCCTGCCTCTGAGGAGTAAGGAGCAGCAGAGACAATGTGTGATAGCAGTCCCCATTTCCTATCCTGTCCTTATTGTCTCCTTTATCCTCAAGTGTTTCATTTTATTTTCTCTCCCCTCTGCAGTCGAAGAGATGAGTAGCTTTGGTGGCCACCTGGGTTTTGGACAGGGTCAGTTCACCAAATTTGTACATCCCAGAGGTTTCTAGAAAGCCACCATTTAAAAGCCACCCTCCTCTGTGACAAACTCTTATAAGATGACTGTACCAAGCTGGTATATAAAAATCTGCTGCATGAGAGACAGAGACATCTGTTGACTCCAGATATATTCAGCCAACTGTCCTGGAAAGTTACCATGAACATATGAATTGCAACAAAACAGCAGAATTAGCAGTGCCAATGTGTGTGTTTGACTGGAAGGGTAGGGGCTTGGGGGGGAAGGGAAGCTTCAAAAAGAGGTATTGTATCTGTTTGAACTGCAAAGAAAAAAATTCAGTTCAGAGCAAAAGTACTCCTAAGATAAAGTTTAAATTTTTTCTATTTTTCTTGTCTTCCCCTGCTTAATTCCTTTTTCTATATGGTCTGTCTTGCCTTCAGTCTTTTTAAAATTTCCCAATTTGAGAGGATCTGAATTCTCTTTACTATAAGGATTTTTCACAGTCTGTTTGTGGATCTCCATTTATTTTACCTTGTCTGTTCTATCAGTTTGGACTTTGGAAAAAGCATGGTAAAATAAATCAACTGAATTAATTAATAAACTGAAGAGGCATGTTTTGTTGTTATTATCAATTAACTCAGCTCTGTGCAGCATTTAACCAAAGTAGTTAGGTCAGGAGAAATCTGCATGTGCTACCTACACAGCCAGTTATCCCTGCAGCACCCTCTGGCTCTAAATCTTCCATACAAGCCAGTAGTATTTGGTATGTTTTAGGTACATTTCCTTCCATATGTGCAAATTCAGAAGGAAAGCTTTTTTGACCAAAATCTAAGATATAATATAACCTAGCAATGTTTTTCCATCCCTTTTCAACACGTGCAGTGTTTTTTACAAGTCTTATAATTAAAAATTAATTGGTGTCCAGCTGTTCTCTGACAAAGATGTCAGTAATGTGTGTATCAAAGCAGTTAATATTTATACATTTTATCAAACAAAGGAATTAATGCTCATTGTCTCCACAGTTCTCTTATTCTTAGGTTAAATAATTCTTCTTAGGGTAATTAATGCACATGCCCAGTCTTTTTGTTTTCAGTTGGTGGGTTTGTTGAGTCAGTGGTTGTGATTCACTGGTCATGATCTCCCCTCCACAGAATTACATTTTACCCTGTGGGAACTCATTTCAACACAGTTGCTGAGTTGGCTTTCCTTGTGTAAATTCTGCATTCTTTTGTGTCCATTATCAGTGATCCCTTCTTCCCTCCATGTTTTTTAGTCTCCCCCTAAGTCTGGGATAACACCTGGACAATAGTACCTTTATTTTATCTCAGGTTCCAGCTGTGGTGGCTTATTTTACAGCTCAAGTTCCAGCTATCCATGGAAACATATTTAGGGGAGTGGGCGAGGGAAACAGTTGCTTTGGTGGTCACTGGTGGTCACAGAGGGCATCTGTCCCATAAGTTGGGGTGATCTTTGACCAGCGGTCTGTTTGTGTGTGAGCAGCTGCTCCTTTACACAGTTTGCCAAAGTGAGAATTTTTGTCTAGCAGAGTTACCCAGGAGGTACTAACCTGATCTTGCCTCCACTAGGCCTGGAGGTAGCACCATCCCTTCTGTGCTTATCTCATGGCAAAGTCCCTCTGTGGCCTTAACAGTGTTTTGAGAGAAGCAGTTGTGCTCTTTATGTCCTTCCAAGGCCTTGACACACAAAATAGTAAGTAATATGACAAAAGTTAAATGTACAAAATTACAAAATCACCTAGCTCCTTAATACGTATCTTTTAATGCAATACAGTTATATGCATAACAGGCTGAGTGCTAGCACTCTTATCTCTATAGTTCTTTATGTAGCTAGAGAATACAGTATTTTGTTAGATGGTTGTATAGCAGCAACCAGCCATTTAAGTTTTCTGGCCATAATTTACATGTTGACCTTGCACACATTAAGAATTCTGCTATTAACAAAAAAATAACTTGAACAAGATTATTTAATGCCTCTGGAAACCTTGGTTTCACTCTCATTCTTCTTCTTATATTAAGAAGTACATGAAATTGATGAAGTTTTAACTTTAGGAATGTGTAACACCCACAATCTCGTCCCTGCTTTCGAAGTATCACATGAAAATACTACAGCTAAGACCATAAAGCATACAGACAAAAAGTCTGATGACACCATCAGGCTCAAGCTCCTGGATATATCAGGCCAATAAACCAGACAAAGTACTTCAGTTATGCTACAGTGCTGTGCTGTAGCATGACAAGCAGTATATGCATATACATATATATATGCATATACATATCTATCTATATGTATGTATATACATATGTATGTATATATCTCAAGTGATTTGGTGACTTAAAAATACAAGTTGGAAGGAAATAACAGGCAATAGCAAGTGTCACAAGTGCACAGCTGTGAAGGAACCTATTGGCAATGTCTACCCCCACAAGACCAGCAGCTGAGCTTCACTCAGAGCTGTAAAGGGAGCAAAACTCTTTAAGACCTCTGTCACTCTACACAGAAAGAAAGTCATTCCACATCTAGAGTACATCTACCAGCTTTACTCCAACAAGGCACACAGCCATGTAGTTAGAAAACCAAGGTGCCTGCAGTGTCACTAACTTCTTTTAGTTCTGTAGCAGATGTACATCATAAATTTGCTATAGGCAAATCTCTAGGTAAGCAACCTACAGAATTTATTTAAGTATCAAAATTTATTAAGAAAAACACATGCAAGTTCTACAGCTCTGGAGCAAGATTACTGCTTCTTTTTGGATCCTGATAAATATATTGCAGGCCCATGCACCACTTAAAATGAGAGTAATCTGGAGCATACTGAGGTTCACCACAAAGGCACAAGAGAACACAGGTATTATTTAATTCCACCATTGCCCAAGAGCCATTATTTCTCTATGGACATAGAGTAAACTAGCTCTTAAAATGCTAAATTGAGTGACTCAAAGGAATTGCAAGTCAATTCAAGTATCTTATCTTCTAATTAAACTCATCTAATTTCTCTGTTAAATTTGACTAAGCTGTAGAATTTTGAGTTGTCACATGAAAGAGGATGGAAATAAGAAGTCTTTTTCATATCCAAACATATTTGGTTGTAATAAGTATTTGTACCAGCTTGTAATAAAATTCTGTAATTTGATACCGTATCATCACTATCTAGTAATTGCTGATATTTAAGCTCTGATCTTGCAAATAGTTATGTCTATTAAGATAGTGCTGTAAATTTTAGAAACACCAAGCTTATTTAATTAAATTATACTATCCATATGACTGATTACAGAATTGGCATGTCAGCAACGGAAAGCCAATACAGCAAAACTGCATTAAGGAAAATTCATAATCCCTAAGTCCCTGTTAGAACAATCTGTCTTTAACAAACAAGATTTTCCTTTTATATTCTTTAGATTTTATATGGGTAAGTTTAAGTAGATGATCACCTTATCTTCTGAAGTGCTATGTTGGCAGTGATACTTTGTCACATATATTTTTGTGATGAAAATAAAGTCTTGAGTGAGCTAGGTGAACAATTAACTGTATTAGCTTGCAAAGATACGCAGCATTTTCCTTAAAGCTGTAAAATACTAATTTATGTGAAAAACATTTTCTATTCCAACGTTGGACAGCCTGATTAAAGGCTCACTTATACTTTTTTCTTGATATTAAAAAGTGCAATGTTTTATTTTTAAAAACTGAAAAAAGGCAAATAAATTCTTTCAGAGCAGATGACTAGTCACTCAAAACACTAGAAAAAAAGAAAAGTCATTATCAGATAAGACTGGATCGTCTACTACTAAGAAAATGGTACTTTCCTAAGAAAAATTAATTAGAAGCATTCCAAAGACAATGTAGTCCATTAATCTTGCATCCTGGGTTGCATCTGAAAAGGTGTGGACCCAGTAGGTCTAGGGAGGTGATTCTCCTGCTCTAGTCTGGATTCCACCTGGAACATTTCACACAGCTCTGGGGTCTTGGCACAAGAAAACCTTGCACCTACTAGGGTGAGTCTGAAAGAGGCCACAAAGGCAATCCAAGGGCTGGAGCTCCTGCACTGTGATGGCAGGCTGAGACATTTCAGGTTCTTCATCCTGGGGTATGAAGGCCCAGGGGAGACCTTAGCACAACCCCAGATCTGAACAGGGCTTACAGAAAAGAGCAAGAGCAAATCTTTTCATGGGAGCTGATGAGCCTGGGAGGAATATTTTAAACTAAAAGAGGAGAGATTTAGATTAGATGTTAGAAAGAAATCCTTTCCTCATGGCATGGTGAGGCACTGGAACAGGTTTCCAGAGAAGCTGTGGATGCCCCAACTCTGGAAGTGTTCAAGTCCATGTTGGATGGTGGCTCCAAGCAGCCTGGTCCACTGAGAGGTGTCCCTGGCATGAAAAGAGG
Source organism: Parus major (assembly GCF_001522545.3). Lineage (NCBI taxonomy): Eukaryota > Metazoa > Chordata > Aves > Passeriformes > Paridae > Parus > Parus major. Next base: position 42,032,777 of record NC_031799.1, read on the forward strand.
CTGGAACTTACGTGATCTTTAAAGCCCCTTCCAGCCCAATGTTGAATTTTCAAGAAAGAAGCAATATCAGTATCTTAAAACATGCACAGAATTTAGTCTGAGCTAATACAGTTTGCAGTCAACATTGAACTCTGCAGCTCATATTTTTCCATTTTGCTTTTTCATTTCCCTTAGGTAGCAATTTGTATTCACTACACAAGGTTTTGTAAGAACAGATCACTGTTAATAGTTTCTGCACTGGTCAAGAGATTCGCTGGTATAACATGGTGTTCTGTTTTCATTTCAGCTATTTCTTTATTATTTATAACTGTCCAGCTTTATTTGATAAAGACAGTCTTCTTATGGTTCTCCTGTGGGTAAAGACATAGCTTTCACACTAAACCTCTCAACTATTTTGAAAAGAGCATTTAATCTGGCAATTTACACATCCATTTTCCCTTACCTTACCAAGGCAGTCCACAATCTTATCACTTACTAGATACAGTAAAATCTGGCTTAAGTTTGTATAAATAAGGCAGTCACTGCTACATATACAGGTCAAATGTGTACTTAACTGTTTTCAGCCTTTTTACAATAGAAAGCTTATCTTAGCATTTTATTCTTGAGTTAAGAATACTTAAACCACTGAAACATGACAAGGGCTAATTTAATGCAATTCTTTAAGTGGAGTTCTAAACTTGATAGTATATTTCATTCTCTGTGCTTTAAATCCTTAGAGGTGAATTATGTCACACTTACTGGAATAACTTCTTTTACCCTGCCATTCAGCTGCTGTCACTTTCAACAATGGACTTGAAATTTATCAAGACTTATAAAGGCTACAGAGATTCAACATTCATTTAAAGACAAACAACCAACCAAGACTCCACAAAAGCCTACAACAGAAATCTCAAACCCCACAGCACCTTTGTTACCACAGGCAGTAGTTGAATTTATTTCAGCAACACTTCTGCATTTACATTTCAGCATTTACTTTTAGTAATTTTATTTTTTATTTTTTTTCTGGCAGGAAGCCATGATCCCACTATTTTATATTTCTAGTCAATGTTAACTCAACCGTAAAATAAATTATTAGAGCTATTTTAGAAACACTGAAGCGGCAAAACACTACAGTAGAAAATGTAGTAAAACGTCCCCTTTTTAATCATCCAAATCAGCCTTGCCAGAAAATGTAGCTGAAGCAAAATTACTGCTGCATATAAAAGACATTTTCAGGAACAGAAGAGACAATATTTGGATTCTGAAGTGCTAAATAAGCTATAAAACTTTATTACTCTTTATTTAAACTTTTTATTCTCTCTAAGCAAATGTACTTGCTCTCTGAAAGAACAGAAAAACCTCTAAGAGGAAAAAGTTTCTGTAAGAGAAAGACAATTCCATTCACCAAAACTTTTCAGGACACAAAAGGTAATGTTCCTTTTTCTGCTCTCCTTTCCTATTCTTTGTTTCCAGAACAGAAAAAGACTGCCTCTGAAATAAACCAAGGAACTTCCCTGTAATAGATTTCAATTTTCAAACCTCCATTTTGCAATAAGGTTTTATAAGGTAACATACAGCCTGGTGTAGTGGAAAAATTGTTTTCTTTCTGGAGCTTCCAATTCACCTACATCATGCGGCAAGCCCTGTAAAAAGACAATAAGATAGAAAAGAGGTTTATTGTCATTGCCATGGTGAATTCAAAGCTATTACTTTCCAGCCATCTGAACCACATATCACAGGTAAGGTGAAATAGAAAAAAATAGCCAAAGAAGTCACTACTTCATTCATTGTCACTGTGGGTATTTATTTTAAAGTTATATATGAGCAGAATTTACTCTGAAAGATAAACTCAGTAAACATAAAACTCAGTAAGGATGGTGACAATTTCAAGAGTAATTCTAAAGTACCAAATTCGCAGTAGTCATGTATATCACCTTACTTACATTCTGTGGAAAACTGACAGAATAAGAAAGCCTTTCTCCCCAGATGATGAAGAAAATTTTTATAGTGACAAAAAAAAACAAACAAAAAACAAACAAACAAATAAGCAAAGCAGGTTAGATATCATTTCATTCTTATTAACCAAAAATTTCACAACTTAAAAAATATCCATTTATGTATCCTCAGATTTTCTACCTGTTTAAACATTCCTTTTGTCCTGAAAAGAGTCTAAGCAAACATAACCCAGCAAGCATTTTAACAGCTCTTTTTAAAATTTCCTATTACATTTCATAAGTTAATGATTTTGCTCCATCTTTATCAAAGGGTGAAGTCAATTAAGTAAAGAACACTGGCAAACAAAAGAGCAGATTTCTCATGCAACACAAAGGAATGCTTTGATCGTTGATTTGTAATCTAGCAGTGTGCATTAAGGATCTTACTGCACCACTGTTTACAAGAGATCAAGGCATGCAGACATCTTCTCCTCCTTTTCTAACTGCTAAAAAAAAAAATTGGAGAAAATAAAGTAGTCTTTGATTTTGTGCCTGGCAACAGAACAACAGTAGATATCTAACACTCCTTTTTGTAGGGAAGTTATTTAATTTCTCCTAGTTGCCAGCAAGAAACATATTACAGGTGGCTGCTCTCTTGTACATATGCTGTTAGCTCTGGTTGTCTGTATATTCACTAGGATGAATGACACACCTGGATGTCCTCATGAGCAGATTCAGAGAGTTACTGCCATTAGCCTGCAGGAATCATACACCTGGATAGAAAAGAAATGTACAAAATCCACTGCACTGATGGGAGATCCTATGCTTCAATTCATGGTACACTCATCTGTATGCTGAGCAATTTATATTTCTGTAACTGGTATGACATTCCAGCTGTCACAAAAAACTGAATTTATTACTTCACTAGGCTACCAAGCTACAAGAACCAATAAATTAGAAACAATTTTCACATGTTTAGCCATTTCATAAAAGACATCACTGCAAGATAAAAAATTATGCTCTAGGGAAAGCAGATAGAAACATACCACTATTTTGAGTCAAAGTGCCTCAAGGTAATTTACAAAACACATTGCAATATTATGTTGAAGAAGCATAAAAATTCCACTGGGAGGCATTGTATAGTCTAATACACTTTTCACTGTAAGACAAAATATTACACAGAAACACCAGATTGGCAGGCCTAAGTAACTGGAAACAAAACTAATTCAGACACTGAAACAAAATTATTTTTTCTTTTAAGTCTTGTGAAAGGGAAAAGCAAAGGTGACGTTCTTCATACAGACTTCATACAGCTTTGAATAAGGGGTGAAGGACAGCTCTGCCTTTGTGTGACTTGTTCTTTGTTTTGAAATGACGATTACAATTTTAATACTGTAGTATCAACCTGCTGGATTGGAGAGGAAAAATTTCTCTTTAACATGGAGTAACCTAATTCTGAGGTTATGTTTGGTAAAACATACTGAATGAGGCAACTTAAGCTACCTTGGAGAGAACAGCATCCACACATGGAACACAAGAAAAACTCAGAGATGAAATTTCTGGTAAAGTACTTCTGGGGTTTCACATGGGAAATAAAATCTCAAGCCTAAATGAGGAAGTTGCTTTGCCTGTCATGCTGCAGATCTGTTTGCAGGTTTCCAGCTCTGCCAGAACACTTGGGTGAGCTGTATTACCCTTTCAGACATAAGCAGTGTAGGCTGCTTAGTAACACTTCTTCCCACACTGGGAAGCTCATGGGAGCCAAGCCTACAATGCAGTTGATCAATAGTCTAGTTCTTTCAAAATGAGAAATGTCTGATAGTCTAGTTTCAGATGCAGCTAAGTCTTATCCCCACAGCCATCTTTGCAGATCTAAAATTCTGGATTCCAGATTATTTATCTCTATGAAGCAGAACAGAAATGTAATCTCAGGATTTACCAGCAGCTCCTCCTGACTTTGAATTAAACTTAATGGTAATAATGTTTGTACATTTCAGGCTCAGTTTTATTGTCTTTTTCAATTCATATTTTATAATCATTTACTCACATTTATTGACTTACTCTCCTACCACAAGATACTTCAGTCATTATCATTATAGAGGATACACACAGCTGATACAATTTCTGTCCAGAGGCATTTCTACAAACTGTTAAATCTAAAACTAGTATATTCTGTTGCTCTGAACCCTAACTCCATCATAAATTTTACTACTAATCTCAATCGGCTTAGATATACTACAAGGCTTGTGTTGAAGCTTTGCTTAAACTAGCAGCTCCTTCAGAATATGGTTGTCCTGCAAATAACAGAAGATCCTAAATCAAAGACATCAGCATCAGACCAAGCCATCTCTGTGGTCCAAGCCTTGTACTTATATACCAAAGACATATAAATAAGGGGATAATCTTTGTAGCATAATCTGTAAAAAAAAGGCTTACGTAGGTTTAGTTTGAGTTTAATTTAGAGACAGATTTAAACTGTCTCACTGACTCCTTACTGGACTATAGACAGGTCATTTACACCTATGCCTCCTTTTTAAAATTTGGTATCAACAGAAATACGCTGTTGTAGATGAGCTGAGATCCACCTTGTTAACTGTGCAACTCATTTTCTGTAAGCACTGTGGAATAAAAAGAAGCTTTAAAGAAAATACAGGAAAATAAGTCCTATCAGAGGATGCCTGGGTCTGTTGCATAAACAGTTAAAAAAAAAAATTTAGCTATTTTTTATTTGGCTTTAATTAGGTGATACAGTGCTTAGAAGAAGGGAATATGAACTGAAATGCTCTTATGTTGCAGGAGTCTGGCCCTGACCCAGATAGTAAGGCTGGTTGTTACTATTGTCAGGATTCCCCACTCCTGGCGACTTTGATGAGAGAGACAAACCTGATCCAGTTACCTGAAACTGAACCTTTGATAAGCTAAAACCAACAAACCATACATGCAACAGGGGTTGAAGTGGAAAAGGATCAAGGTCCAGGCTTGGGCACAGGCATTTATACACTGGGGAACAGGGATCCAATAGGAACAAATGGTTAGGGATATTATAATTACTACAGCAAAATTTAACCAATGGGAACATGAAGAATAAGGAATCTTCTAGCAATAATCAACATATAACCAATGGGGGAGCTTTGGGGGCGAACTTAAAAGTTCTGTCATAGAAAAAGAACTTTGCTATGGCTTAAAATCAAGCCCCTCTTTGGTCGAAACAAAAGGGGAGCTTCATGTACAACTTTCTCTTTTTGTGTAGATCTCTTCTTGGGATGTAAGCTACCCTTCTGAGGACCCAACTGCCCCAGCTGTGTAGTACCAGAAGCTTGTCTGTTGTACAGAAGGATTTGAATATGACCACATTAAATGTCATACCCTTTTCATTTTTGGCATGGTAAGATTTTAATTCCTTAATGCTAAGAGCTTAAAGATGAGCTGTGTTGTGCATGATGACAAACTATACCATGTACAGCTGATAGGTCTGTAAAGAGACTAAGATGAAATATTCTGATGTTGGAGGACTGTGTTGGGTTGACCTTGGCTGGTTTTCAGGTGCCCACCAAGCTGCTTTATCATTCCCCTGTATCAGCTGGACAGGACAGAGAAAATAAGATGGAAAACAAGTCATAAGTGGAGATATTGCAATTTACTGAAGGAAAAGATTACACATGCACAAGGAAAATGAAAAGAAATCACTCTTATCTTCATTATCATGCAATGTCCAGCCACTTCCTGGGAAGCAGGGCTTCAGCATGGGTAGTGGTTGCTCTAGAATGTCAGTGTTGGAACTAATGAATTCCTCCCCTTATTACTTCTTTTCTTAGCCTTTATATCCAAGTCAACATCATCTGCTATGGAGCACCCCTTTGTCAGTTTGGGTCAGCTGTCCTGGTTGTTTCTTCTCCCAAGGTCTTGCCCAACCCCAGATCACTGATTGGATTGAATGTAGGAGAAACAGCACTTTAGCTGTGCCAGCAGTTTTCAGCAGTAGTGAAAACACTGGTGCATTATCAACACCCTTCTAGATACCAGTGCAAAGCACAGCACTGTGAAGATGGCCATGCAAAAAATTAACTCAGTCCCAGCTAGACTCAGTACAATGACTACAGAAATATTTCCCTGTACTGAACATATAAAAGGGCATTTGTCAACAAAATGTATTCATTGATTTTGCTGGATTTCTGAGATAATTCAGAAGATGAAAATAGGACTGCAGTATCTCAGCAGCTGTTGCAGAAGTGTTACTGCTGAAATAGCAGTCAGGCAGCTCCTCTGGCATATGTGCTACAGGCAGGAATTTTTCCGTACATCAGATCAAATCTGTATGTGTGCACTAGAAAATTTCTCTCAAAGTTACACTTAGGCAACTCTTCTGACCTACTTATTCTCTACTCTGATCATCCAATGAGTCTACTCAAATATCTGGCCAGCAGTTGGCAAACATTGTCCAGTTGCTATACTTCACTGGGGTGCAGTCAGGGGAACATTGGAAGGATGGTCTAACACCTTGATAGATGCCAGTTTTTCTGCACCTATATTCAGTCTAGTCTACATGTATTAGTTTGTATGCCTCCATGTAGTGGAGTGCCAAGTTAATGAGAACTGTATGAAGCAAAGTGACACAGAGTCCCCAGGCAGGTGCAATGGAGAGCTGCTTTATTGCAAAAACCTGGCCTTTTTAAGCAGTTAGCCAGTTTTCAGTTTTCATAGTTTACAGGCACAACAACCCCAAGTCAACCAACCACCACACACCACGGTGTGGACATGTGGCAGTCACACACCTTGTCTCTCATGTCTCTCTACCCTTATTCCAGCTGAGTCACTCTCCCATAGTTTCTTCAACTCAAACTAATTAGCAGGCCTGAGCCCTGATTCTACAAAGGTAACAAGGCCCTTATTTTATGAGGCTTCACCTAGATGCAAAGGAGAACTATCCTTCTTCATATTATAACAAATAACAGTAAAGAAACCATTTCTCAGGATGTAGTGGTATTTTGTACAAACCCAAATATCTAATCATTTTTTTGCATCATTTGAGTAGACCATAGTGGAAGGCACCCTACTAAGTTCCAAAGAGTCCTCCAAATTTCAACAGGAGCTATGAGATTCTGGAAAAAGCAAAGGTTTGTTTGGGTATGTTATGCGTGTTGGAGATGCATTCAAAGCCTTACATACAAAATCGTGTATATTTGGAGGGATTTCAGAGATAATGATACAACAGCAAACTGGTAGACATTTTTTAATCCATGATAAAGACAATAATGTAGGCTTTTTGGTAAACAACTGAGACCAATGTAGCTAATATTTTTTCACCAGTGGAAATAACCCTGGTTAATAGGCCTAATTATTTTCTATTTATTTTCTTATAGTATTATTCCACAGCCTTTTGAGTACTATGTGGAAAAAGAACAAAACACTATTTCTGGCATCCAGATAAAAGGTGAGGTACCAGGCTCTCTGGGATAGAAAAGCACAGCTAAAAATCCCTATCATTTAATTTCCATATCCTTACAGAATCTTTCCTCTCCCTTCCCCTGTCCTCCAAATCATCTCACTTCTCAGCAGTTTGGTTTCTGGAAGCTGTGGATACTTTGCTGATACCTGCTGCATCTGATAGTTTCTTCCTGACTTCTTCAATCAATCAAAGTCAAAACTGAAAGCACAACAGAGTGTGCTCTCTTTGGGCATCCAATCAGTCTGAAATGGTGCGTTTGTGAAACAAGCAAAGCTCTTCAGCATGAGGCTTGGGAAGATAGGTACTGGGTGTCATCAATCAATGAATTTTCCTGCAGGTCATTTGTCAGAGCATGCATTCTCCTGAAGGCAGTTCCCGAGTTCAAAAATTAAACCAAATGCATTCTGAAAGCAAGACAATGATGTCAATTATGTCAATTTGTCTCCCTTGTATGATATTAATATTTAAGATCTGCACCATTGTTTAAATAAAATAAATTGACTGAATGTCTCTCTGTGAAGAGGGGAAAAGGCTACGCAGCTAAGCTATTCAAGGCCTCTTTTATTTCCAGAGTCCCACAGCACGTATCAATGAAGAGAAAAGCAGTATAATTGCTGCTTTTAAGAAGTCTTTTACATTGTACACACAATTTGTCAAAGATCTGCTGCTTCTAGGAGATTCTCAGTTATGAATATAGTATGCAGAATATCCTGACCATTTAAGGGAGCCTCACCAGATCAGTTCTTGCTACTATTCATGTCTGCTTCAACTTACTTCAGGAGAAAACACATACAGATGGAAGGAAAGGCATTCTGCACTCTGTCAGTCTAACTCTGAATCATTCCAGTGTGTGCATGTATGCCAGTAAGCACATTTGTAGAGAAGTAATAAATTCTCTTATGGATCTCAAGTTTTTTAGCAAAGTGTCACTGAGATGTGTTCAACCAAAAAGAAAATTAAGTATTCCTACTCCTTTACACAAAGGACCTACCACAAAAGTGGAAGGGAGAGTATTTTTTCTTATGAGACTTTCTTAATTCCTCTTTTTCATTCTCTGGGTGAGAAGTGAAGTGCAGATTTTCCATCTTGGCTGCCTGCAGTGTTACTCTGAAGTAGAGTAACAACAAGAGAAGAGCAATTAGATCATGTCTACACAAAAACTTTTAATTTAACTGAAATTGGGTCAAAAACAATAGCAGCACGCTGCAACAGTTCTCCTATTTCAAAGCTGAATTGGAAAATTGGGTTTTCTATGCATCTCATGCTGCAAAGTCAAATTTTTAAAAAATAGCATGGGTTATGAGGTTAACCTGTGCACTGAAGAGACACTTTAGAGTGTGTGCCATAGGTCAGCTGAGGAGAAGATAATTTATCAATTTAATGTGTGTGTTTCTGAATTTCAAAATCAGAGGTAATGAGAAGGAAAGAGAAGTCTTTTTCACTGGGGAACTGCAGCATTTGGGGCTTGGCTTGGGACCTGGATACAGCACACAGACTTGTTTTCAGATGCCTTGTTTTGCTTTAACCACCAGATGAAATTTTCTCTACTGCAGAAATTTATAGGTTTAGTTTTGGCTCCTAATACATCTGATCAACAGCAATCTCTTTTTACAGCTTGGTGTGCTGACAGTGATAAGCCTGTTCAGGCTCTCACTGAGATATTACCTCAGAACCCTAGCTCAGGCAACCCCACTCTGCTTTATTTATCACCAGAGGTTTCCTGCATTGCTTTTGCTTGCAAGTTTAGTTAAATCTATTTATTTTCTACATTAAAACACATGGATAAATGCGGACAAACTTCTAGTGAAATACTTCAGATATGAAGGAATAAGCCCTGAGTGCAGATCAGGTTGCTCTCTGTCACAACTGCAATTAGGAAAAGGCTTTATTCAGGGCTGATTAGGACCAAACCTTGATGCCAATTGAATTATTGTCCTTTTGTGAGTATGAAACAAGAAGAAACTTTGGTTTTAGATCAAGTGAGAAAATGGCCTTCAGTGGGTTTTGAGCTGGGTGTGTAGGGTTTGGTTTTTGGGGTCTGGGACAACCAGACAAGCTGGTTGTCCTAAGGGAAAGTCTACTATTGTTGCTTATTCCTTGTAAAATGTCGAAGGTATAGTGAGTCCTGCCAGCTTTAAAAATAAATTCTAACATGTAGAAGTGATTGAAATGTAAAACTGTTCTAAATTAGAGGCATTATGAAGTGATAAATGCAGTATTGCTCAGGTCTTTCATTATCTGTCACTTGCGTAAGCATCTAATTTTGGTCTTCTGCTCATTAATGCCACAGTTATCATGTCCGGCTCAGTTTCCTGCCCTCCATACAAAACCAGGGCAAGGAGGGGCCTTATTCTGAGCAAAGACTTAGCACTTCATGACAATTGGCTTCTCCACTGCTGTCCTTGAAGTACAGTTTCTCAGATAGCCAGCAAGAAAATAATAGCATTTCAGGCATATGAAAGATAAGAACTATGCTTTAATTAGGTGAGGTGTTTATGAATTTAACTCGTTCATGAATGACTCGCTACACCTGATACAATGTGGCTCTGATTCTTTAGTTGTTTCTCTGAGGTAAAAGATTTTCATAGCCACAGACCTTATCAGAGCTGGCTCTGAACGGACCATTGGGACACTTACCCTCTGTGTATGGATGCTCCATGCCAGGGCAGTACAAGTCACTTGCAGTACCAGGCACATGGAAATCTAGCTTTCTTCCACTAGTTATTGGAAGAATATTTATTATTATATTTATTATTCTTTTTTCACTGTTACCTAGTTTTTAAAGGGACCAAATCACCTCTACTTGTGGCAATATCGCCAAAACCAGAGTATCACATTCCTTCTGCTTACTTGTGGGTGTGGCTGGAAAATTCTTCCCACATAGCATTGCTGTCTCTGAAAAGAAACCTTCCTTTCCAGCCCTCAGGATAGATCATTCCGTCTATTGCATCTCAGAGAGGGAAGTTAAGTCATTTCATCTAGACATGGAAGAGAGCACAGTTTGGAAGCACACCTTGCACTGCCGTATCTACCATACACAGTATGCTGGGGACTAGGGGCTGCCACAGGCCTGTCCATACAAAGGAAAAACATTAAAGATGTCAATGGCTGTGTTCTTGACAGTGTAAAAACACCTTCTCATCTTAATAACAAAGACTCAGTGATCATACTGTAATGAAAATCAAAAAGAATGGTGCCTGAAAAACATGGGCTTTTTTCTCAAGCTCCTTCCTGCCATATCTAGTGGTATGGTTCAGAAAAATGCAGATAAACAGAAAAACTACCGCAAACATTCCTTTACAGAATTCACCTCACCCATACACATGAAATAGGTGGCCCTTTTTCTGACCTAATTTATCATATGACATTGACTACTTTTTTTGGAATTTGTGGGTCCTGTGCTTTCGTGTTCTCCTCTCCTGAATATTGCCAGGTCAGGAGAACTACAAATCTCAGCCATCCACCGTATTATAGTGGTCTCTAGCAAAGAAAAGCAGAAACTAGTCAGTTAAGCCAACCCCCTTACAGACATGGAGATTTATTATAGCAAACCCCACCCACTGTGGTACTACACAGTTGAAGGTCGGAATACCCTTTTAAAAATGGCTCTTATTAGGCACAACTGCTGATACTTTGAGGCCCATCAAATTCCAGTAGAAGCTTACTTGCACACCATAGGAACCTGGATGACACAGTGTCCTTAGCATGAGAAGAATGCCTGCATCCTGGGGAGCAAGAAATCAAGCAAAGGGAAAAAGAGACCTGCATGGGTGAACAAAAAGCCTTGTCATTATGCTAGCATAAGCAGGAGATCCACAAGAGAGCAAAGCAGGGTCAGGCCACTTGGAATGGATATAGAGAGGTTTTCAGAGTAAGTAGAAATGAGGCAAGGAGGACCAAGGCCCATCTGGAATTAAATCTGTCCAAGGATGTCAAGGACAATGAAAAAGGTTTCTTGAAAATTAATTATATATTAATAACAAAAGGAAAACAAAAGATAATAAGGAACCATTAGTAAATGGAGGGGGAACCCTGATAACAGGATGCAGAGAAGGCAAAGTTACTGAATGCCTTCTTTGCACTGCCCTCAGGAATCTTTGGCAGAGGAGACAAGTTAATAAAATATTGGAAGGAAAAATTTCTCTTTCCCCAAGCCCAAAGAAGATTGGACTAGGGAACACCTAGGCAAACCTGATATCCCCAAGTCCATGGACCTTAATGAGATGCATTTCCAAGTGCTGAGAAAGCCTGTGAACACCATGGCAAGGTTGCCCTAATAATCCCTGAAAGGTCATGGCAATTCAGAGAGGTTCTTGAGGATTGGAAGGAAGAAAATGTCACTCCAGTCTTCAACAAGGGCAAGAGGAACCCAGGGAACTACCAGCCATTCAGCCTTACCTCAATCCCTGTGAAGGATGGAGAGCCTCTGTCTATTGATGGAGGCCATTAATAACTACATGGATAACAAAAAGTTGATCAGGAGCAGTCAGCACGGATTCACCAAAAGTAAATCTTGTTTTACCAACCCGGATGGCTTCTAAATGAAACAACTACCTGGGTGGACAAGGGGAGAGCAGTGGATATTGTCTACCTTGATTTCAGCAAGGCTTTCAACACGCTCTCCCCAAACATCCTCATAGGCAAACTCAGGAAGCTTGGACTAGGTGAGGGGACAGTGAGGTGAATGAAGACCTGGCTGAACAGCTGCTCCCAGAGGGCTGTAGTCAGTAGCACAGGATCAAGCTGAAGGCCTGTCACTAGTGATGTACCCCAAGGTTCCACACTGGGCCCAGTGCTGTTTAACTTGTACAAAGAGACAGGTGCCTCCTCAACAAGTGTCAGCAGTGCCCATGTAGCCAAGACAGCCAAATGTATTCTGGGGTGCATTAGGAAGAGCTTTGCCAAGAGTTCAAGGGAGGTGATCCTGCCCTTCTACTCAGCCCTGGTGAGGCTACATCTGGACTGCTACATCTACGCTCCTCAGTGCAAGAAAGATGTGGAGTTTCTGGAGCAGGTCCAATTGAGAGTAACAAAGATGATGAGGAGATTCATGAGGAGGTGTTGAGGGAGCTGGGCTTGCTCAGCTTTGAGAAGAGACAACTGAGAGGGGACATCACCCATGTTTGTCAGTATCTGAAGGGAGGGTGTCAGAGGACGGAGCCAGGCTCTTCTCAATAGTGCCCAGCAACAGGACAAGAGATGTTGGGCAAGAAATTGATGCATAGGAAATTCCACCTTAGCATGCAGAACTTCTTCACTGTGTGGGTTAGCAAACACTGGAACAGATTGCCCAAAGAAGGTGTGGAGTCTCCCTCACTGGAGATATTAAAGAACTATGCAGACACAATCCTGCGCCGTGTACTGTAGGATGGCCCTGCTTGAGCAGGGAGGTTGGACTGGATGACAGGCTGTGGTACCTTACAACCTGACCTGTTCCGTGATTCTGTGAAAACATGGCTTGGAAATAGCTAGAACAATGCTTTTGCATTGGTACTCCCAGAATACCGATCATTGTAACATCTAAGCACTATTATTAAAAAGGCACAAAGAGATAAATCTCTTATTTATCTGACATGTAATTTGTTACTCTGGTAGAACAATAATTATATAGAAATTTATTGTAGGTTTGTTGTTTTTTTTTTTAATCTTAACTTACCTGCCAAACTGGTTTGAATTTTGACTGTAGTTTGTTTTATTAAGATAAAGTTGGATTGATATGATTCAGTTTTTGCAGTTCTTAAAAGACAGTTCCTAGGAAACAGTGAAAACAAAATGCTGCATGTGATAGGAAAAACACCAGCAACATCTGAAAAAATTCTGGCTAGATAAGAAATTAAATGTAGTGTAAGTGAAACTGAAGACTTTGTTCCTTAGTTAGAATTAGCTCACAATTATCTCAAAATCCTACATGGCTTTAATTTATAAAAGGAATTTTCTGTCCAGTTCAGAAGGAAAATAGTGAACATTTGGATGTTTCAAACTACAGTCACTACACTCTTGGCTATATTGTTGAGCACTGTAAGGTTGTATAGGACTCAACAATATATCCAGCAGTAAAGTAATTCCTCTCCTACAAAATATTTTTATTATTAATGCATTTAATGAATACATAGATGTATGAACCATTCTTACAGTACCAGGAATAATTGGCTTTGGAGATATTTTTTTAAAGACAGCATTCCAATGTTAACTTGCTGATTTCATTCAGTCAGTTCTGCAGTACAGACTTCTAACTTGGAACATGCATTAGCATCTGCAAATTTCTTCTGAACTCTAGCTGTGGGTTTACTTTTTATTTGATTAATACTGATTGCCTTAAAAAGTCACTTCATTAATAAAATATGTTGCATCATTTTTAGCTGCAGAGATGTCAGGGTAGTGACAGTTTCTGATTTTCTTAAGCAACACTGACTTGGTGATTCATTGAGTGACAGGAATAAATGAACAAGGTGAAAAAATGTGACACATGAGTTAGGAGGAATATTCCTGCGTGCAAAACCATAAATTTCAGTTTATAATTATTCTGGCTTATTTTACCAATTACTGGCACTTGAAAGCTCACCCATTTTAATGTGGTCTCCTTTTTTGAAGGATTTTTGAAGGGCACTGCAGTAGACATGGCATTTGATTTAAAATTTGTTTTCTGTATGTGACTCAAAAACTGCAGGGGATTCAGATGAATCTCTGAACAAAGATCATTGCTGGATTTTATCATAATGATAATGACACTGACAGGAGGTAAATATTAGCTAGATAATGAAGAAATTTAGCTTATAAGAATTTATAGCTTGCCACCTGAGGAAGCATGCACGTCGCCTCCAGACAGATTCATATCTGTCCATGGCTACAAACTCTGTCCTGAAAAAAGAATGACCACAGAAACGGCCTTCAGCACTATGAAAAAAGTAAAGGGCTACCATTAGAACAAGAAATAGAAAAGCAAAAAGAAATTGAAAGGCAGCAAAGCAATAACAGAGAAAAAGAGCCTGGAAAAGAGGTGGAAATATAGATATAGACACACCACAAATAGTGATATGACTTTAGGAAGAGGACACTGAGACACTGGGAAGTGAGCAGGTGTGAAAGCAAGAATTAAAATCAGGGTATGTAAGGAAACAAAGAATGGTGATAAGGAATATAAAGAGAAAAATGGAGAAAGTGATGAAAATAGACCCAATAGTAAGCAATTCTATCCTAGAGACATACCAGTTATTCCATGGCAAGTACTTAATAATTTTGTAGTGATTTTATGTATCTATCAAAAGAGCATGAGCTACAGGTAGGCAAATATCGCTCTATTAGGAACGGCGAGATTGAACGACACAGACTCTCAAGGAGTCAATCAGGAGAATTTCTCTCAGTTTATTACTTTAGGTCTTTTTTATAGACTGATATGTGAAAAGTATAGAAAAGAAACTATTATTGGTTAGTAAACTACTGCATCACCATCATTGGTCAGTGGGGCACAACACCCCTCGACCTTTTCCTGCAGAGAAAACAAGGAGCAGACAAACAGCACCTGCAAGGCTGTTCGCTGTCTCTGAGGATTGTTTTAAATCCTCCCCACGAATTCTCAGGCCGCTTTCTCAGGCAAGACTGAGAAAGCTATGTGGCCTGCAGTTTCACAAGCTCTCTGTTTCAGAGTTAGCATCCACAGGCAAAGAAAAAAAGACTTGAAAGATCCAATTTAATATCAAACTTAAATTCATTACTGTCTCACATAAAATGCACCTGAAACTCCATGCAAGCACATCTCCTTGGAAGCTTGAATCAGAAAGAACATCCTTCTACTCTCTAATATAATAATACTTTTAATCACTATATTAGAACTGCATTAGTTTACACCTGAGAATCTTTGTAGAATATTTAGGTTTCATGAGTTCCTCTGAGTGGAGGTGGTCAGAGCTCACAGTCTTTTGAATTACCAGATCTAGGAATGGAATGCAGACATCTTAGACTTCTATTTCTTCCATTTCCTAGGGGACAAAGGGATAAGACAGTTAGCAGTTCTTAAAAAATGCAGGCAAACAATCAACATCCAACAGATCAAGTTTAAAAGACCACAGCCTGGTACCAAGCTTTTTTTCCTAGAATGAAACTAAATGTCATATTCATAAGATGATGTTTAGACCCTTCCAGCAAAAAGGTAGAATCTGGCCAGTAGCTTTCCTGTAGGACATTGGCTGAATTACTTCAACTGGATTTATGTTTTTGTTCATATTCATTCATTCATTTATTCATTCATTCATTCAGTTATTTGTTAGAGTTGCTGTTTTCTGGTGACTGTCTCCTCTACAACCTGTTTGTGTTTCCTCAACATTTCTTTATTATGACAGGAAAAGAGGAATTAATTCTTTTTAAGTGCACTGCTCTGCCATATGGCTATAAAAAGTGTATGAAGAAAGCCATTGCAAACACAATGCTTTTGTACGTGACTCAAACTGGATTCTATTAGTCTCAAAAACGAGCAGTTTCCTAAAGAAAGTCAGAAGCTAATTATTTACCTTTTTGTATATTGAAGAAATGAGAAGAGCCAAAGGAGAAAGAATACTAGTTAGTCACTTTCATAATCCATAATAAGATCACAAGAGTGTAATAAAGGACTTACAACTGCTGTTAGTATTTGTAGGAATTTTATATAATCTTCTAAGGGAATAAAAAAATGCTCTTGATGACAAATACAGAAATAATTTTAAGTCCTACTAAGTAAATGTTTAAAATCACCAATAAGCCCCATAAATTTAATTTGACAGATTATTTTCAGAAGTGGGCTCTACTCCAGTGTGCCTCAAAATTTTGAGCACCAAAAATCAGACATTTTAAAGCATGTTATTCCTTTAAATATGGATGTCAAACACACTTCTTGTGTAAGAAGTAAGAACTTTTAAAATCGTTCCAACTTCTTTGAAAATTATGGTCTCTGCAAAACCAAGTATTAGATGTATCTAAAATTGTTAAATGTATCCTCAGAAAAGAAATTCATGGTGACATAGAAGGTGGCTTCCTGTGTTGATAAAGTGTGAAGGAAACAATAAAAGTAAATGGTTATTCCTAAACTAAGACTTGTGTCATCTGGAAATTATGAATCTGAGTAATAATCAAAAAGGGTTTTAATAGGTTCGGAAACAAAGATTGAGGTGAAGAAGGCTCTTGTTTCTGTTTCACAGTAGTTCTGTCATCATGTAAATGTACAGATAAAAAACGTAAGGTGACACGTATGATCTACAAGATCCAGTTCATTTCTTTAAAAAAACAACTGGATTCTCTATAATTTCTATTTTTTTGATCTTGTTTACAAAAAAATGATAAGTAAACAGCCCAATTCTAGAACAGAAGGAGAGGAAAACCTTGTTGTAAACAGCTAAAATTTTTGAGAGACAATCACACACATTCATTATGCCTGGGATTAAGTTATCACAATTTGATTGATTAACCATTGAATCAATTCCTTAGACTCAGCAATGCAAAAAATTCTTATCAATGAAGCATGCCTGTATTCACAATCTGAAAAGCAGGAAGTCTAATAACCATTCTAGCTAGATCCAATCTTGATGCACAGTGTGACTCATTGCTGTCATAGGGGTGCTCAAACTGTGCAGCAGAGCAGCAAAACCTCGTAACAGAAAGCCAACATATACCTTCATTCTCCAAAATATCTGTAATATTTATTGCCTGGGCTGGGGAGGAGGAGGGGGGGCTTAACAGAAAATTTTGTAGTACATGTGTGTCTCTGCATTCATGTGTATGAATAATTATTATTAAATATTTTATGAAGCAAAAATAGCATTGGCCCAAGGTTCATTTTCAAGATAGAGAGGTATGAAATATTAGTTGTCATATGTAGGCAATTAAAAACTTCCTTTGACTTACAAAAATCTTTGGAGATGCCTCCTCTACATATTTTATCATGTCACCCCATGTTGGCATATATCCACACCTGAGCATGGGAATAGACAGAAATTCCCATGTAGAAGGCTATTATGTAGGGACAAAATAGCCCTGGAAAAAGCACAAAAGCCCACAATTCTTAATGTTCAGGTGCATGGTTTAAATCACAACAGCAAGGAAGGCTGATGCAGTTTGGCAGAGCTCACATACCTGGAGAGCAATTGTTCTAGAACATTATTTTCCTCAGATGTTGTGTCAATCTGCATTATGGCCATGAGTCCTTAAGAATCAAACAGTTCTGCCCTGATGCAGTACACAAGTGTTTTCAAGGAGAATTAGATTGATAGGAGAGTTTTTAGAAAACTGAGATTTAATAAATTTGTATCAGCCTTCCTTCATGCCTTTGTAGCAAGACAAATACTCTACTTAGAAAAATTACCAATGAAGACCTGTCTAATTTCATATGGTGCACCTGACCTAAAATAAAATAATTATATTTCATCAGAATCCATTATAAAATATATTCCAACCTATAATCCTTGTCTTAGTATGTACAGAACATCTTATCTATATCTTACAAGTCAAAGATTGGACTCAGTCATCTTGGACATCTTTTCCAACATAAATGACTGTGATTCTGTAAACCTATTTCTTAAATTCACATGTTTGCATAAAATCAGAAGAGCTATGATTAAAGGACAGTTTTGGAGCTCATCTGGTCCAACTTGCTTGAGCTGAGCAGGAGTGTTGAAACAGACGGACTCACACAGGGTCATGATCAGATGGTTTTTGATGATCTCCAAGAAAGAAGACTCCATCATGTCTCTGGGCAACCTGTGTCAGTGCTCAGTCATCCTCTCACGAAAAAATGGGTTTCTCAATTTCTCTACGGAACTTCTTGTCTTTCAGTTTGTGCCCACTGCCCTTGTCCTGTCACAGGGCACCACTGAGTAGAGCCTGGCTCCATCCTCTTTGTATCCTCTTTGGATGTATAAAAACATTGATAAGCTTTCTCCAAGCCCTGACTGCTCCAGGCTTTCCTCGTAAAACAGAGGGTCTTAGAAGGTTGTTGGGTTGGTAAAGCAAGATTCCTCTTTGGTGAATCCATGCTGACTGCTCCTTATCACTTTCTCTTCCTTCATGGACCTGGAAATGAGCACTCTTACAAGGACATTTCTGAAGAGATCAAAATCTGCTCTGCTGCAGTACAGGAATGCGATCTTTTTGTGATGTTCTTTCTCTTGTCCCCTGGTTCTGAACACTACCATGTCATGGTCCCTGTAGCCAAGGCTACCTTTCATCTTCACATTCCCAATGTGACCCTCACAGTTTCTGAGTATGAGATTCAGCAATGCACCTGTCATTGTTGGTGTCTCTACAGGAGCTTCAGGAAATTGTCATGAATGCCTTCCACGGCAATCCTCTTAATTTGCTTATGTCCTAGTTTTTATTTCTAGTAGACATAATGGTTGTTGAAGCCTCCAATGAGGATCAGATCCTGAGAATATGACTATTTTCTCTCTGTATAGGCTTCATCTTCTTTTTATTCCTCAGCAGGTGGCCTACAGCAGAGACACTGCAATGTCACTCTTACTTGCCTTCTCTTTGATTTTCATCCATAAATTCTTCAGACTCTTTTTTGAACTTCAGGCAGTGTTCCATTCATCCCAGATGTCTTCTCACATAAAAGACAACTCCCCCTCCTTATCATGCTCATCTGTATTTCCTGTAAAGAGTGTAACCCTCCATTGAAACACTGCACTCAAGGAAGTCATCCCATCTCTGTGATCCCAGCAAGGTGTCCACAGATATGCAGCTCATTTGTTTATTACCCTACCTCCATGCTTGAGTATACAGATACTTCAGAGAGGCACCCCAGCATACTGATGTCCCAGAAATTTTTCAAGATTTCTCCATATCTTGTAGGCACTTCCTTGCACACTAGCAAAGTGGTGGAGGCTACCCCGCTTAATTCCCATTGTTGATTTTGTGATTTTTTTCTATCATATCACTCTGTGATCCTTACTCATTAAGCCTGTCCATCATTCCTTCTCCGGGTTGTTAGTAACTCTTTTGCACCACCATCATTCATAGTTTTAAGCCCTCCTTGCCAGCTCAGGAAATCTGCTGGCAAAGGTAATTCTGATCTTCTTAGTGAGGTGAAGTCCATTTCTCTTTATAAGGTGATGGTGCCCAGTGCTTATAGAACCTAAAGCTTTGTCACAAGCAATAGATCCACAGTCAGTTATCGGCTTGTTATCAG
Organism: Parus major; assembly: GCF_001522545.3. NCBI lineage: Eukaryota > Metazoa > Chordata > Aves > Passeriformes > Paridae > Parus > Parus major. Next base: position 42,052,287 of record NC_031799.1, read on the forward strand.
TACCCTCCTCCTCACCACTTTATCCTCACTGTCAGGATTGAGGACAACCCACTTGGGCCCCACACCCTTAACTACTACCTCCAGCACTCTGAAATAACTTTTCATACTGTCCAGGTTCTTCCTGGCAGCATCAGTGGTATCCACATTGAAGAAGGAATGAGATAATATTTTGAGGGTCAGAAAATACTTGTCAGTCCCTCCAGAACATCTCAGATTTGGACTCCCAGCAGGGAGCAAACCTGTAGATGATAGATTAGTTTGGCAGATTGGTGGCTTTGTACCCTGCATCACGAAGTCAGCCATTTCAGTGACTTGCTAAGTTTTCATGATGGTCATGCATGGTTTAGTGTGAGGAAGGTCAGTTCATGGGCACATCTGGATCCTCTTCAATTCCAAAGGCAGTGAGCCTATTTTGTAGCTGTAAGCCCTTAAGTAGGGCAGGAGCCTGAAGTCACCAACTTTATCCTTCACCTTTCCCCACAGTTTGCCCTTGTGTTAGAGATGGGCATTGCCTGTACCTCAACAGCAGTTGGAGCCCAGTTATTCTTGTAAAAAATCTTTTGTCTATCCCCCTTTCACCTACTGTGGTGTTGTGCAGACTGCCCACTGTCCCCTACAGCTCCCACAGTCCCCCAGGAGGCACTGTTCTGGCAAGATGGCGTGCCTCCCACAGGACAAGAGCCATCTTTTCTGGTGTCAGAAGGAGGCTCTAGGCACTCCCTGCGACATGAGACTCAAAGGAATGCTTCTGCAATCTGAAGATCTGCCTGCTCCCAAGCCTCTGCCCTGAAAGGCTGAGCCTCTCCAACTTTTGCATGGAAAACTGCCCTGTAGCATGCAACCTCTGTACCTGACAGTTTACAGAGGTACAAATTTGGTTGAGGTTCCCTGCTTTATGCCTCTCTGCACAAACTGCTGTATCATTTGTCTGTCAGTCTTCATCTTCCATGCTCTAGGGCTGATTCCAATAGGCTTCTCCTCAGCTTTGGCTAAAAGTTTCTGGACCCTCCCTAATCAGGGGCTTTAGGGAACCTGGCTCAAAGGCAGCTGATTGCATTCAGTGAAGTCTGCTAGAACTGCTTCAGTCCCACACATAACTGATGTGATTCTGGGGTACAAAATTAGGGGCCTGGTTAAAAGTGAGATTCCCATTAACTTCCCAGAGATAAAAAAAATTTAAATCTTGATTATATTCTTCATAGGGTCATGGGAAAGCGAGTACTGCATAATTTATCTTTTGTGGGAATTGGTGCTCCTCAGGCACTTTGGTTTGAAGCAATGAATAGGGACATAAATACTTGAGGAATGGCAAGACAATCCATGCTGTCTCTTTGCTAAGATTTATCAGATTTCTTAGCAAGGATTAAAAAAAGTAAGAGGACATACTGAATTAAGGCACAGCTATATATTTTGAACGGTAATTTTTTTGTAGAATTACCTGAGAAATCAAGACCATTTAAGTCAATGGAAGAGATTGTGACAGTAGGAAGTACGTGGGAGTGATTTCTAAATTTTCTAGCAGCAAAGCAAACCCAGACCCAGACTAAGACATACCAGTCACGGTTGCTTGGAGTTAATGGCAAATAAAGTGAAAATATGTCTAACTGTAGATCCTTAGGTCTAGGGGCCACATATAAATACAAAAACTCCTGCTTGCAGAGGAGAAAATTTAATGGCAGGGAGAAACCTCTGAATATGTGTTTGAAGAAATATCTTATCTCCATTCTGTAAAACTCTCTATGTAGCTGGTTCTGTATTTATTTATAACATCCAAACATAGGCAGTCCCAGGGAAAGGGCTGAATAAAAGTCTCTTTATATAAAAGTAGACACTTTTCCATTTATAGGGCAGCTGCAGAAATTCATCACACTAGTTATTCTATATAAAATACAGTGAAAATATTGACAGAAAAGTCTGTTCCATAAGGAGCATTAATAAAGCTAGAACATCCATAATAATTTCAGGCAGACCAGGGAATACTCAAATCCCATGAAGATCATCGATTTCCTTTTTTGCTGTGCATTCTTTCAGTTACAGATACACCAGCTTCTAGCTGATGTAAAATAAAAGAAAGAAAACATTCTTTCTAGAAATGAAAAAATATGTAGCAAGTGAGGTGCATTACGAATAGGATACACAATTGGAGTACATACAACATAGGAGCATATAAATACAATATATATAAATACATAAGATACAACATGGGAATATATAAATTTGAATGGTAACATCATGCAGAATTATATGCTGTGCTAACAGCCTTTAAATGGTGCAAATTATCATGTTATTATACAGAAAAAAAAAATTTGATTAGCTTACAGAGTGTTCACTAATTTGGCCTGATTAGGAGGCTTTGCACTCTGCTGAATGAAAAGCAATTAGTAAAAACATTCCGTACACTGCTTGTTTTCTACAACCAACAAGAAAATTGATGTTATTAATCCTTTCGAATATATCTGTATTTATCATAAACAAGTTCTAGTTTTTAAAGGAATCTACTACATTTTCATATATACTCATCACGTATCTTGTGATACTCTTGATACTGCAATCTGTAGGATATATCTAGGCATTTTTGACAGCTAATGTTTCTTGAACTGCAGTTCTGTAATTCTGTGCTGTATGTCTTCATAGAGAAAATGTTAACAGAGCTCCTCAAATATTAATTTTAGTTCATAAAAAAAGAAAAAAATCTATTTTTATCTTTGCTTAATTTCTTGTGTTCAAGTGGAAGAAGCACCAGAATAAAATGTAGTGAAAGCATCTGTGTATTTCAAGGAGTAGCTTCTTACAAGGGCTGTCCACCTCAAAAGTTTTAGTTAAGCAGATCATTGCATTATAGAAGGAGTTCAGTGGAAGAATTATTTTGGGTGGTGTTTAATCTAAGACTGACTGTGAATGCTAGCATCAACACAGTCTTGTGCTATGCTAATTTTAAGTTTCATCAGCTTTTAAGCAAGATGAAGAATTTTGTTTTTAAGATCGATATTTAATATTAATTCATATAATCCAAAATTGTTCTATGGCATGTATTATGTAAGATTTAGAATTAACCCATTTTATTAAATATGCTAGAATTTCTTGAAAAATATCATTTTGATTCACATATGCAGGAAAGGAGAATGTAGATTAATAGTAAAGCCATGAAGTAAGCACTGAAGCTCTAAAGTGCTGTAAAATGTGTGTAAATAACTGGATACTCACAGGTAAATAGCCGAAATTAAGCTAAGTGCTCATTTTAGACTTGCTATTTGAACCCCCAGATTTCAAGGGTAAGCCTTTGTTCCCCAAAGGATTATCTTCTTTTAAGCTCTCCCTCCAGGGAAACATTGCAATTACAACAATTTTTTTGCTGACTGCATTTAATTCTGGATTTTCTTTCTGAGAGTTGTAAAAAATCATTTAATTTAATGAGATCAAATTATCAAATTACATAAATTTGTGCAATTCCCATCTTTAGCTATAAAGAAAATAGGGTAATTTACACAACTCAAGAATCTTTTTCTTTCCACTGAGCTGTAAGACTATCTCAAATGCTTTAATTCACCAGATGTCTAAAGCAGATCTTCAGTCATATACAATATATATTCCCAAGCCACAAATTTGCTAGTCTGATAAATTAAGTTCAAAAACTCCTCTAAAATGTTTCACTAAATAATATAAACAGCAAATTTTTGGAATGTCAATGAAGCCTTTAATAATATAACTGAAGCAGTTTTCGTGTAAGAAGGAGAAACTTAGCTTGAAGTCATACTCAGATGTTCAAAATTGTTACCTACTATTCAAGGAAAGAGTTAATTATGGACTGTGTCTCCAAGCAGAGACTCTGGTTTGACACTGCATTTTTTTATTCAGTTGCGGTGTTTAATTTTAATTGTGTTCATCTTACCCTTATTACTGCCCACTTGCTAAAACTTCACCACAAAATAATAGGAAAATATAGTCAGTTTATCTACAATATCTTCCATTTCTTAGTTTTTCATTTTATCTCTAAAAAGTTACAGTTAGATTTTCTCCCTCAGTTAAGCAGTTGATATCTGCAGTCAGAAGCAAACCTCACTGAATCAATATTCCCTCTCTGAGACAGGCACCATTTGATCTCCCATAGATGAATTTCTTCCCAGTCTTGTGAACTGAGAAGGTTGCTACAAGGCTGGTGATAGGAAAAGATTGTTAAGTGGAAGATGGAAGTTTACTTCTATAATGCTATAGAATACATATATAACTCTATAATGCCAGTAGGATGATGTAGCAAAATCTAGTGACCTAGCCTCTGGAACGGAAAACAGGTTCTCTGACAGAGAGAACTATAAACACACACAAAACACATATTTATTGGGAAGTCTGTCTTTCTACCAACATGCATTTTGTACATATGACAAAATTACCCACTGATGGGGAAATAAATGCTTGTTCCACATACATTTTGAAAACTACATTTTGCTGCATGAAATATATTTTCAACATTATACACCACCTTTCTTTTGAGCATGAGCTTACCTTTCAGTTCTTCAGTATGAGGAAGCTCTTTAAGATAAGGAAGTTTTGGGGATTCCAATATTAGACATTCTTAAAATTATATGCATTTCTGCACTTGTTTTCTAGTATATTAGAGAAACTATCTCAAATATTTTATATAACAGGAAAGCAATACACAGCTATGTCATCCATGTTATTTATTGATCCTATTTGGTAAATAAATTTTGCAGTATGAGATAATTATTCATGTGGATCCATACTAGCTGAAGTAGTTAGGTTGTATGAATTTTTTTTTTCACATGTTTAGCAGTATAATACCTAATAATACATCTAAAATAGAACATACTGGAAAATCAGGTGAAAACATCAAAGAAATGGTGAAATTTCTAAATGTTTCCTTTATTTTTATCATCTTTTTTTATTATCTTCCCTTTCAAAAAGAACTAGATTCCCACCATAAATATGTAAGAATTGCTGCTAAGCTATCTATTATCACTGTGAATCAAAAAATATCTGGACCTAGGGGGCTTTGAAAAGATCTACTTATTTCATTTTAGTAACCTAAGATGAATGGCAAGAACTGAGAGGAAAAGACCAAAGTGCCAAATAATTATAATACTGTACACTTTTCCCTTACACTTGCATTTTAAATTCTGCATGTGGATCTGACTATTTGGTGTCAACAGGATAAAAGTACAATAAAATGAAAAGGTACAAAGAATTATTAGAGTTGTAGAAAAATTTCCATATAGCTAAACAGACAAAAGCTTCTTATCCTAAGAATATCCTAAGAAGCTGGGGAAGATTTTGACAGACTTGTACAAATTCCTGAAGGAAAGAAGAAACAATGATAGAAGTTCCTCTTCAGAAAGCACATATTGTAATCTTGTGAACTCACTGCTGCAAGATGCTTAAGATATCAAAATATAAGGAGGCTAATCATCAGTTTACTGATGATCAGACTGGATGGTAAAAAAACACAGAGATACTGAATTTTTTAAGTGTTGTTCAAACTCATGGAGAGCTAAAAAACTGCTGGAAAGAAGAATTTAGCTCTAGAAATAAAGTGATGCCTCTCATTTTACACTTTTTTGTCTGTGGCCAGTGAGAAGCATACCTTTCAGGTACTCATGCTCCTGTGGACTGACCTCACATGGTCTTAGTTTGGCTTTCTTAATGACAAACAACCAAACTCCTTTGATAAACCTGCTCCTCATAGTATGAAATCTGGACTGCTATTCCATGTGTTTATAATAAAAATAGAGGTTCATCTTGTTTAAAAGGGTAGTTTTATCCAGCAGTGCTTTAATCACTTTGTCAGTATTCTAAATCTTGATTTTTAAATTTTTTTCCTAGTGAAATCAACATAAAGCAAAAATTTAATTTACTGGAGTTCGATCAGTCTTCATGAGGACAGAACACAGAAACATTCTTGAGTCTCAAACAGAGAAATATTATCTATATTCTGGTCAAAAATTTAGAAAATTACTTAGAAAATGAATATTGTCAGTTTATGTTGGTTGCTCAAAATTCAAGAAAAAAAAAGAATTAAATTTGTAGAGAAGGTACCTAATGTCTTCATAAGCAGTCAAAACCTGTTACAGGGTTCAATGGAAATCTCAGGTTACTTAGGACTTTCACAATGGTGTATGATACAGCATTGTGTTAGACTCAGAAGCTTGTTTTTGAGATCTCCCATGTAACTAGCAGTCTCACAATAACAAGAGGTTATTGTTATATACAAAATGATGTATCACAGAATAGAATCATACAGCATCCTGAGTTGGACAGGACCCACTAGGATCATCAAATCCAGCTCCTGGCCCTGCACAGGACAAACCCAAGAGTCACACCATATACCTGAGAGAGTTGCCTAAACATCCTGTTGGGCTTGCTGGGGAGCCTGTTCCAGTGGCCAGCCACTCTCTGGGCAAAGAACCTTTTTCTAATATCTAGCCCAAAGGTCCCCTCACTCAGCTTCATGCCTTTTCCTTGACTCCTCCTCCAGACAGAACAGACCAAGTAACCTCAGCCACTGCTGGTAAGACTTCCTCACTAGACCCTTCACCATCCTTGTTGGCCTCCTTTGGACACTTACTAAGAACCTATGATCTATTTTATGTTGTGGTGCAAAACTGCGCACATTACTCAAGTTGACGCTGCACCAGCACAGAGCAGAGCAGGACAATCACTTCCTTTGACCATCTGGTGATGCTATGAAATCATTTAGCAAGGAAACTGAAGGTTTTTATATTACCTCCTTGTTGAAACCAGCACTTAGAATTAAATTATTTCTTGTCTTATCATAGTTATCCAAAAGTGTAGAAAGAAGAAAACAGGAAGACTCTTGAATTTTGTTTTCCTCTGTAGGTAAGTTCTTCAGTGAAAAATGACATGTCAGATGAGATTGGAAGAGATATCATTTTTGCAGTGATTGCTTCAATCCTCTGAGAGTCCAAACTTCTTATTAACGAACTGACTACATCCTGGAAATTAATAAGGGGTTGCAAAGCAGTTAGATAATTACAGCTATTTTAGCTCTATGACTCACAGGAAGATCAAGTAACAAACTGGCACTTCTTAAATTATTCCTTTACATAAGGGCAGGTAGTCTGGCTAATAAGCAATGTGCAGGAACCGTAGACCTGTCCCTTATTTTCATGTCATTTGAAAATCAGAATGAAAAGTATGACATTAGAGAAGCTGTTTCTTTACAACTGAAAGTGAAAATAAAATTTTTAAAGACTGGCCAGCAGAAAGAAAAAGAAACCCAAACAGAGAATAACCCTAAACAAACCCACAAAAAAACAACCAACCAACCAAATAACCAAAAAGCAACAGCAGCAAAAGACACAAAAGAAATAAACTGTAAGGCAGGCCTGTATGTTTACCTATGGAAAACTTTTGTAATTTGTTCTGCTTGGCTGCCCACCCTCAGCCTCGGCATTCTTATGTTATTTCAGATTCATCTTGACCATCATTCCTTTGTGTGTTATTTCTTGAAATCAAATCAAAATCTACAGTCTTTAGCTCTAATGCCTGTAAGCATCTCTGCAAAACTCCTATTCTATTTTGGCATTCTATAAATCACTACTATTCCAACCAAAAAAAGCCAACCCAAAACCCAAAAATGCTTAGACCAGAGCAACAACTGTATTTATTGCAATGATCACAAATACCCAGCAACTGCAGAGCTTTTCATCTCGTTTAATTGATTGGAAAAAAAGATAGTTACACTGCAATATGAGAAACCTCATAGACTTGGGCAATGTCTGTGCCCAAGTGACAAAGAATTATTCAAGAGTATTTTTTAGAACTAAAGTTCTAAAACTATTTCTGTAACTAATATAAATATATTTTTATGGCAACTAGGAGCTGGGCCTATAACTCTTATATTCCACTTAATTTTTTTTTGATTGCTACTAAAGATACAGCAATAAAAAGTCATTCAAAAGCTGGAGAAGCAAATCACTGAATGCTTTAACAACAAACTGATTATTACTGTGCTACATTTGGGAGTTGTCAATAAGAGGCTGATTTCTTTTGAAAAGCATACCTTTTTATTGCAGCTTTATAGCTTCAGGGATTTTGGAAGATTATGCTTGTCAGCCGCTTTCCACACATGAAGAATTGTACATCAAAAACAGGTTATAATTAGTTTTGTATCAGAAGTGATTTTTGCAATATAGCTTTAAACTTGTGTATTAATTCCCTGTGTTATACTAAAGAGGAAGAAATACCATTCCTAGAGGTCTTGAGTTTTGAGAGGGTTTGAACACTTAGAGATAATGAAAAAATCTGTACTGTAATTCATGTAAAGGATATGGATCATGATGTCTCTGGTGCAACGTCTACAGTGTCTGTCTTTAGGAATGTTGCTGTTTCAGAGTGAAGAGATGGAAAAAGCTTTACTAGTTTCTACAGATGCTTTTGGGTGATAATTTTAAAGCCATGTTAATAACTCTCTGACTTCTTCAGCAGTGTGGTTTCTAAATGTGCTCGGCCAAGAAAGCTATTTGATTGCTGTTTTCTTAATATTGAAAATCCTCTCAAGAGCTTATGGGAAGTTGTTATGAATTATTCTAGCATTCTGTTTGAGGCCTCTATGACCCCCCTACAGAAGCTGTTGACCAAACTTTTGAACGTGAAAACATTGAACACCTCTGTATCAGTAAGCCATTCCTTTCCAAGACTTGCACTTTTCTGGAAAGGAAAGGCCAGCCAGCCTGTTCACACTCTCAGCAGAAAAAAGGTTTATTCCTTACTACATATTCCTTTTAGAGAAAGTGCATGCACAATTCACCATCCACTACAAAGGTACTGATATTATGCTACATTTGGGCATAACTAATTAATTTCTCTTCTGTGCTTCTCTGCCTGAATTATTTTTAGTCTCCCAAGCATTTATAATTTGTGATTTCACCCTTTAAAAAAAGGAGATCCTGGGAGAGTTTAGATCTTATAATTTGGAATAAATGTCTTAATGTTCTAACATCCAGAGAAGTGAGACAGGACTTTGTGGGCAAAGACCAGCAGAGAAATTCACATACTCCAATGGTACTGGCATCTGGTAGATAGATAACATATTTATGTATCAGCTCTCTTACCCTAGCTTGCCTAGGTCAGAGACAATACACCACACTCACTTGAAAAATAAAGTCTTTCAGTAACTAGTCTTTCCCTAGTTACATGGGAGACCTGAAAAACAATATTTTCACTTGCTAAATCTTTCCTGGTTTTGGATGAAGCAATGAATGTTCTTAGCCTCCATAAGTGAAAAATACCTTTTATGATAAGAAAAATCAGGGGTAAGTAAGGGGAAGTTGCCTTCCAACAACTTAGTACTGTCAGATTCCTTAAGGATTTTGAATGAGAATCTTGATTCTCTAATTTTGTGTTATCTAGACTTCATGGTAGGTGACTACTTAAATTATTATAACAAAGAACAGCAAATAAATAATTTACTGTGTCATATTCAGTGAAGATTATTAGATAAAAAAAACTCAGATTTTAAATCTTCTAAAAGTTTTCTAAACATCTTGAGGAAATCTACTTTGTCATGTGACTTATCCAAGAAGTGTTGTCTTTTTGTATGCTTGTTTCATCTGAACATGTGAAGTAATATATACAGGATACAGTCTAACATCCCCACTTTGGGGCCATACTGGATTAATAATTAGTACGTGAAGATGTACAGGTTGTGAGTTGACTAAGTTTTCTGAACATATTTCCGCTTTGTCACCCTTTTAGTTTTGTTTGAGGCTAAAAACAGGCAAAAAAATAATCAGATTGGTTTTAGTTTTCTTTTATTTCTGGTTTGTTTTGTTCATTTGCTTGGTTTTCTGGTGGAAAGCAATTTTTACTGACCTTTGCAGAGCAAAGTCAGCCAGGTTGAAATCACTTCCAAAGGACTTGGACTTCTACAAGAATCTTAGAAAGGTTTATTCTTTCAACCCCTGGCTCTGCCTTCTCCTGCTGCTCAAATGCCACACAAAATGAGAAGTTTTAATTATTTTTTTTTTTTTCAGTCTGGGATGTTAATTCACTTCTGACTGTATCACCACAGAACATTCTGTAAAAGCCTCTACATTATTTTTCAGCTCATTAAAATATGAGAGGCACAGATTAACTTTTTTAATTTTTTTTTTTATTTGGTCTAGTATTTTAATTTATCAATTTCATTATATTAACATTCCAGATAAAGAAATGATAGCAATCTCTGCAACTTGTGCTTTCCAACATTTACTGTTTTTTCTTGTATGGGTTCTTGTTTTGTTACTGACAGTTTGTTTACATTAGTCTTGATACTGTTTGAGCATTCTGTATCATAATTTTTTAATTCGACATAAGAGAGACTATTTCTCAAATGTACATAAGAGATGAAAGCATTCTTTTGAAAGTATTACACTTAGTTTTAAAAAGACATCCAAAAATATTTTAATATATTGGTTATATAACCAAATGCAGGGGAAATTTTTATTCTGACCTCCAAACAAGCCTAACAGCTGACAAGCTCAGAGTAAGCATTACTTTTTTATATACATTAATGAACCGACAATATAAGTAATTTCTAGACTGCTCACTGTTTCATTAATAGTCTATTCTTCATCTTATCTATAGCAATTCTTCTAGGTTTTTAAAATCATATTCAGATAGATGGATAAGAAGATTCCTATTGAAGCAAAGATCTTTAAATAAGCTGAGAAAGAGTTTGAAGTCCATCTATTTTAAGAATAAATTCAGTAGTTGAATCAAGAAACACAAAATTTAGTTACTATTAGTAAAATGGCTGGAAAAACATAACATAAATCAGAAACTAACCAACCATATCTATTATAGCTATTACAATTATCTCCAAGTGAATTGCAATCATTCGGAGATTTGATGTTTTTATGATTCATATAATTTGCACTGCCTGTTTTTCCAAGTACTTTGTCTGTAAAAATGACCACAGCAATGACCTCTCCCAGTAATTTAATGAGAAAAAGGAGGTTCTAATGCAAATTGCTACCACATATGTAAAATTATGAAGTTTCCTGGCTTGAGACATATGGTTGTCTGACTGTCTGAAATAATAATGAGTCATCTGTTTATAATAATAAGCATCTGTTACTGCTTACATAGTATTGAGCTGTAATCAAAATTCTCCTATTGCTCTATCAATGTTAACTAATTAAATGCCAGGCTTCCTTCTGAGGAAGCACTACTCAATACACTGTGATAGCAGGCCTGCTCAGGAAACAGTTTAAAGATACTAAACAAATACAACTTCTGTTATGTGCAGAAAAAAGCCTTAGGTACATCCTGATTAGGCTGCTTCCGCTAGGATAGCAGATGGACCATTAGGACTTGATGAACACTGCAAAAATGGGTACAATGTCCCAGTAAAAACCAGATTGTTACAGTTATTTTGGTGAGTATAGGTTATTCCTTCTTACCTAGAAACCATGTTTTTTCAAGTGAAAGTAAAATCTTCCCTAACGTAGCAGGAGAACAAGAGCTTTGAGAAGGAAATGGAAAGAAACTGTAAGGACCAGAATTTCTAGGGTGGAGAACCTATTTGTTGTACGAGAACCTGGGATCAGATCCCATGCATGAATACGAATAAATGCATTTTACGAATAAATAGATTTATATACATTTATTACTGTAATGTTAATTGTTGACTTTATGATGTTTATAGAGGAAACTAGAATGTTTCTTTGATGTCCTATTCAGATAGCACTGACCCACAGAAGTGCAGATTAATTAACTATGGAACTCCCACCTCAGCATTTGAAGGAGAAATCAATTTTGCATAAATGTGAAAGAGGGAGGTTAGATCAGGAACCTTTAAATGGGTATTACTAAAACCAAATTTAGGACTCTGAGAACGACTTCCCTCCTTTGTATGCAGTAGCAGTTCAGCAGTGCAGTTCAGATTGAAAATGCAGAGGGGTCCATATCACAAAGAGATCAGTCCAACAAGGAGTGCTTATGTTTTTATATTTGATATTTCAGGGTTCAGTTAAAATACCAATAAATATTCAAGTAATGAGAATTTTCAAACGTATGCATACAGGTACAAAAGCTACAATAAAACTAAATGTTAATTCCAACTGAGCCACTAGGCTGCTCTGCTGAAAATGAAACTTTATTAAATTTACTGAAAATTAATTGCTTTAATGTATCAGTTACAGTCTTTAACACAGAATACAAATCTGGGGATAAAGCACTAAAAAGCCTACCCCCAGGATGTGGACATGGCCCCAGGTCTCCCTGTGCTCAAGAAGCATCTGTACAGTGGATTTAGGTGTGAAGTCCAACTTGTAGATTGCCTTGAATAGAGTCAGGAGCTGTAGTCTGTGATCCCCACAATTCCCTTCCATTTCAGGATATTCTGTGATTCTAAGTGGAAATTTTCTGCTTTTTAACATAAAGCATAACTGTTTATAATCAAGTTTTATTTTATATTACAATATAAATAATTTTTTCTCTCTCTGTGACTCCTAAATTTTATTAATTGCAATGGATGATACTTCCTTGAATGTATCCTTTAAATTACTTTGTGAACTTGTGTTTAGTATCTTTAGATAAATTTTAAAAATAAAGATGATTGTAAGTTAAAATACCATGATATTTAAAAGCAAACTATCCTAGAAGACAGACTTGCCCAGTATTTCTCTGTACTTATTTCCCAGAAGTACTTAATATAAAAGTAAATATGAAATGTCTCTTTTGGTACCTTTTAATATATTTAATAAGAAAACAAGTTTTCACTAAAAGCTGTAGTGAATTGATATTTATAGAAACAGAGATGTTATACCTTGGGAATATAGTTTCCTTGAATTTCTTCTGACATCAATAACAATTTCTTTAGTCATCAGCAAGCACCTGACAAGTTTCAGAAAATCAGATGCTGACAACAGAAGAAGAAGCTGTAAGAATGCATCTCTCCTTTTATTGGAAAATTCATATCTCAGTTAAGCTTCCTGTAAAGTAATTAAACGGCAAGGCATTCATCTCAAGGATAAATCATTCCTGCAAAATACCAAGACGAGAGCAGAAGGAGAGAAAGGAGGGGGTGAATGCTAGATAAATTGTTTGATTTTTTTTTTTTTATTATGCATTAGGTGTTAAAAAGGATTATGGAAATGAGATGGAATAGAGATGAATGCTCTGTTGTGTTGAATGACTTTCAGGACAGGACTTTCAGCAGTTAATGGAGCTGTTTATCACATTGGAAGGTCACATGGAACATGGCTTTCAGAAGACTTCAGAATAAAGTGCACCATATAGGCTAAAAATAAAAACAGACTCCCACCTTCATTTATGTTTTTTTTAAATTCTGTTCTCATTTAATGTCAAAGGAGAAATAATCATCATGATCATGGCAGCACTACTGAAATCAGAAAGTAATTTAATATCTGCTACATTTCTCTGCAACTTAATGCGATTTTTATATAAGATAGTCTTGGGGTAAAAATTAGATCAAGTGATTTTTGGAAGGGAGAAGAACGTATGGCAAAATAACAATCAGTTTCAAGTAAATTTTCAAGATTATTTTTACACTGTGACAACTAATACCAATAGTATTTATTCCAAAGCATTCACCATAAGACTTCTAAACACGCAAAGATGGACTACTTGGTAACATGTGAGACAGATCAAAGTGGAATTCCTCTGTTTTTGCCATAAACAGGCACCACACACCTTTTGTATCTTCTCTATACTGCACAACTACAATTTCCCTGCTGAGACAGATCTAAAGGTTAGATCTTGTGCCCATTCTGATTTCAGTGTTGAAGCTTCCAACAGGGACAGCCCTGAAGCAGATAAGCTCTTAGTGATAGGGTCACCTGGTCAGGAGTAACAGGGCAAAATCCATTTCACGCATCACCAAAAGTAGCTTGGCACTGTGTGAATCATGCTGTGTAAATACAACAGAGCTAGAAACTTCATGGAGTACTCAAGGGAGATGATAGGGTCTTGCACCAAGTGCGCTGAGCTGATTACCAGCTCCCAAGGTGGAAGGCTGTCAATAAAGGAGGTATACCCTTTTATTTTCTCAGCATCTTCTCAATGCTCTGACAGTACCTGCCAGTGCAAATTCCATGGCAAATATCCTGCAAGCAGGACATACTGATTAAGAACAAGAAAAAATGACCTTAGAGTTTTGCCTTTCCCTCATCTTACTGATTTCTAACTGCAATGTCTGCAGGTAAATTATGTAAATTAAGATTTTCTGCAGTTTTCTCTGGGATTGAAAATACTGAGAGAAACTTAGAGTGGGATTTGTTGGAAAGGAAATATTTTGACAAACATCCCAAGCAGAATAGTTTCTCTTGGGAAAAAAAAATGCTGCCTGTGAATATCAAACTGTGAGTGCTTGCTCTCCCTCGCTGAATCATGCAGTCAGTCTTTTGTCAGAGAATCAGAACTATCCCTTTTTTTACTCACTTTTACACACATAAACAGTTTTGCCTACAACGAATACACATGCATTTCTAAAATAAGGTGTTTTTGCAGTTAGGGTGGTTTTATTTCAAAATAAATCAACTCAGTTTTGACATGCATTTAAACCTAAGACTTCTTTCCTAAGAATAATTCAGTTTGTACTTTAAAAAAAACAAAACCAAAACTGATTGGTTTGATTTTTTTCTAGTACTTTCTGCTGACTGTACATTAAATTCTGCAGCTCCGTATTTGAAGACCTAGACTTAGTGAGCTAAAGGATGATAACATTCTGTTTCACCTAGGACTTAGTCCTTTTTACAGGAAGTTGTATTTCACTGAGCTTTAGCCTGTCCTTGGAGGCTATCTCCTAGGGAATGTTTTGGTTTTTTTAGTATGTTAAGTAGTGCTTGCGATTATCTTCATTTTTATAACATAACAGTGTTTAGCTACCATCTCCATTCTACAAGAGTTTTCCAAATAGCAGGCAGTATCATGAGCTGAGGAGTCAGCACACTGCTTGATGAGTGTTTATGAATTTAGGGACAATATTTGCCCTAGGGTCACCCAAGCATCAAGCTAACAAACTACAAGTCAGAAGGAGTCACAAGATTCTGGCTGTGTGCTCCAGCCTCAGGAAATAACCCTTTTGTCTGCTATAGACAAGTGCTGTCATGTTTCAAGTGCAGTTCCCTGTTAAAGACCTAATTAATAAAAAAAGAAAAGATAAAATTAAAAATTTACAAAAAAAAGAAAAAAAGGCAGAAAAATAACCAGTAACCCCCTGACCTGCTGGGCCTTTACTACCTTCTTCACATCTTCATTTAGTTGAAATATTATCCCTTTCTAATTAATTTAATGATGGACCCTTATTATGCTGCCGGTGATACTGCTCAACCAGTGCCTTGGAGAAAGGCTAGGAGAATGAGACATAGTCCCACAGGTAAAGAAAAAAAATTTCACCTTCAAAGCCAGCACACAACATTTACCACTTCCTCAATCTTTGGGCTGATCAGCAGTAAAATTTAGTTATGTTGTCCATCTGAAAGCTCAAATACATTTTCATAAAAGGTCTTCTCAAATAAAGATGTTTTCATCTTCATGCTGTAAACAATAACCTGCCCTCTTTCTGTGTATTCATCTTCCTAAGGTACTGCTCAAGTCAGCCTCCATCAGACACCATTTCTTTTAATGAATGTTTCTTTGTAATATAGCCAATACTTTAAATCTAGCCAACACAGTGAAAAATAACTTCTCTTGGTTGAAGAGATCAGGTTTATTATTATATTTAAAAGATCATAGAACAATCCAGGCCGGGAGTTGTTTAACTATTTTTAAGTGCTGATGAGAAGTAAAAATTCATCCCAACTGGAAGTAATCCATTCTTTTTTAATAACATCTGTTTTTGTGTGAATCTGCCACATTTAGAAGTAAGTATTTTCTTTTCCAGGAAATTCCACAATACTTCTAAGTGTAAGATAACAGGTGCAAAACATGTTACACCACCATAGAGCTCAGATGACTTATTTCAAGACTGCTTTACCACTTATGAAAACTGCTATGCTGGGGGCTATGCCAGCATAGTTGTGACACTTAAATTTTAGCAAAGAAAACACTAGGCCCTCCTTTGAGGCATAGAAGCATCTATCTCCTTTTCCAACAGGCCCTATACCCATATAGAAAAACCAAAACAGATACAACATGTAGAATTTCTGCAATGAAAGGACAAGAGATATCCTCATTTTCATGGGATTTCCTGTTTTGAGGGGGCTGTTTCCCAGAGGAACAGCTTTAGAAATTCTATACAAAGTTTAGGGTACATGAAGTATCATCTAACATTGAATGACTTGAACACTGCCAAGAAAATTTATTCATATATTTCAAAATGAAATTCATAGAGTGATAGAATGATTTGTGTTGAAAGGGACCTTCAAAATCATCTAGTTCCAATCCTCCCATGATGGGCAGGGATGTGACCCATTAGGTCATGTTGCTCAAAGCCCCCTCCAACCTGGCCTTGAACCATTCCAGGAACATCCACAACTCCTCTGGAAAATGTCTCCCCATGTCTCATCACCTCACAGTAAAGAATTTCCTCCTAAGAGCTAATCTAAATCTCTTTTAGTTTAAAATTGTCACTCTGCTGTTGTCGTGTCACTCTTTTTTTTAAAAAAACCCCTTTTTGGTACTAGAAGGCCTCAGTGAGGTCTCCTTAGAGCTCTCTCTTCTCCAGGTTGAACAATCCCAATTCTCTCAACCTGTCTTTACAGGAGAGGTGCTCCAACCCTTGGTTCATCTTTGTGGGCCTCCTCTCTATTCATTCCAACAGTTACACATCTTTCTTATGTCAGAGACCACAAAGTTGGATGCAGTACTAGAGAGGCAGAAATTACTCTGTCACCCTGCTGGTGACATTGATTTTGATGCAGATCAGGATCTGGTTGGTTTTGTGGTCTCGGAGCACAGACTGTTATTGAATTCCCACTACTTTTAAGAAAACAGTATTTCCTTCCTGTCACTCCTGTTACAGATATCCCCCAGCTTATATTTCACACACTGAAATTTTAATTCCTTTTTCATCTTTAACTGCTACTATTGTGTGAAGAATTTCATGGGGAAATTATTTTCCTTTATTGTTACCATATTCTATTGATTGGGCAATTAACTCTTAATCACAGAAACGTTGGGGAAAATCAAAGGCAGAAACCCCAGAGGATTAAATTACACGAGAAATTATAGGTATGGTCATGCTGTGGAGGCAAGTACTGTGCACCCCAACACTTCTGGAAGACTTCCCAGTCCTTGTTGACCTCAGTTTGATTCCTGTCTTTTTCGATCTACAGCATAGCTGTCTCAGGGTGCAACTCTGACAGGTCTGTGTCTGACACTGAGCCAGCTGTGCTAGAAGCAGCCTCAGAGCCTCTCTCTTCTGAACCTGCCAAAACACCTTCAGCATTTCCTCTCCATAGTGAAAAATCCAGGGTAGCTGCAGTGACCTGATTTTGCAACCCCTGACTGAAATGAAAGCATAATATGCTGAACTAGATAGGGAAGAGTCAGTACTCAGTTTTTTTGTGCCTGTACTAGTGCTGTATCAGGGCCATGATAGAATGGCTTTGCTAACAATGTTTCTTTGTAAATACCTAAAATTCGTAAGTCTTTTTGACCTCAATAGAGCCCAATTCCTGTCAGAATTACAAGTCTCGTATGAAGGCCTAGCACCTTCATGCTATAATAGCTGGCTGAAAAGGACACGATCTGTAGTAGTTTCCACATTTCTCAAAGAGAGGCTGAGCAGGGCCAGACTTCCATCTGAAACTTCATTATGTGCACAGTTTAATTTAACAAGTAGCAGCATTTCTGCTGTGTGTTTTCTGACCCTCACTGCTATGTAGTTTGTTTCCAGGCTGAATTGTTTTTATTGATTTTGTGTTGTTTTGTCTAATGAATTTTTTTTTACACCCCACTGAATGTGACTTATCCCTTATTCCTCTGTCGTAAATTCAGTTGCAGGATGCTTACTCTACCAATAGATCAATTATTTTAAACATTAGGTAAAAGGGTCTTCTCAGCAAATTTCTCCATCACACCTTAGAGGTGTCCTTCCTCTACCTTTTCTTCCTCCTGTCTCTGTCTATTCAACACCTTTATGTCTTGCTGTGCACACACTCCTCTTTGGAACATACTTTTTAGAAATGGACTTCGAGGATAAGATACTGAGGGGACTCCACTAGACTACTTCTTCTTGCATTTACTGTGTAATTGACGTAATTTGCTTATTTTTAGCCCTGATAGTTACAAAAGCCATCTGTGGATGGTTTAAGCCATTAAACTTCAGAAAGGGTTATCAGTCTGGTTTGATTTACCCTCTACGTACCTAGAAACAAAAGAACAATCAAAACACTGAAAAGTTATAGTTTGAGCTGTCATCTCCCTCATGAGTCCATTAAACTTGGCTACAATGCAGTTAACATTGTTTCTGTCATTTAAAACTACAGAGATTTTAAATTGTCTTGAAATCGGCAATCAAGTAATTCATCCCTTCATCTGCTCTTCCCAAGTTTTAGAGCTGAAATGTCAAAACAGTAATCTATGTTGAAGGCAAAAGATTTTTGTTGCTTTAGTCCAGGGAAGCTCTCATCTGTGGCTTATATGTTAAAAGCTACAGCAAAGAAAAGAATCCTGATGTTTCCTGGTAATGACATATGACTGCATAAAACAACAAACTTTATGGTACACTAAAATTTTATGACACACGAAAAAGAATTTTTCCTCCCTTTTTTATTTTAGCAAGCCCTAAGAAGAAAATATAAGGCAGAAAAAACTGATAACTTTTTGCTTTAGTTTAATTACCAACTCTAAGATGATTTTTGGTCTAAAACCTCTGCTAGGAATAAAATATTGCATTTAAGTCAGATTACACAATAGAATTAACCAGGTATTTTTGTTATTTAGCTTTAAAGATTGTGTATTAAAAATTTACATGTTAATGTAAAAACATTAACAACAAGGTTTAATCAAGACTTATCTATTTTAATGGTATAAGTCATAATGGAGGTAAAAGAGATTTTCAGGATGTATCAGAACAAAGACAGGTAAATCTTATTTCACATTAGTTTGATGAAGCAGGGGTGTTTAAGAAATACTAGATAAAAAGTGTTGTGCTAAAATAGCCTGTCTTGACAAGACTTGCCTGCAAGATGCTGCCTTTATGACTGTCCAGTTTCTGTAAACCTTTAACACTGACACTTGCCATGGTTTTTCACTGTTTATACCTGGGAAACAAATCAAGACAATGGACTCAGAAGCATGTAAGCAGTAATTTCCATGTAACTTCATCCAACTGACACAATTTCTGGTTGCAAAATTTATTTTGTCAGTCAGTTCTATATGCTGCATGGCACAAGTTCCAGAAGAAGATGTGGGCACATTCATGAATTTGCTTTATTTCTTTGGCTTGGACATGGATGGACTTCTTGTCCTGTGTTCAAAAACTTTGTTGCAAGTGGATGGTGCAGAGCACAACTTCTGGAATGTGCCCATGCACTGCCTACTTAGGCGTCTTTCTTTCTGAAACAGGCACAACATAATGCTGCCCTTGGACTCCTCAGGAAGAACAACATGATAGACAACACCAAGGAGCCCACTGAACCCTAGCCTGATATGCCACTTATAATTACATTGTAAGTAATGTAAAATGAAATGAAATTAAAACTTTGCTTCCTCTTGGCAATAGAATAATAAAGTACTTTGCTTGCATCTAGGCTTCAGCAGTTAATTAGTTCAGATACTTATTTTAGCTGTGTTGTCTGGTTCATGTTGGCACACTGTGACAAGCTGAAGAACACACATACCATACAGTTCACTTTCATGGAAACATTTTGGCTACTCCTCATATTTCCTCAGGTCTTAACTCCAAAACAGTTATTTGATTTTGCTTTACTCTTTCTGCTGATAGATAACCTCACACACACAGTTTCCACAAGGAAAAAAAAAAAAAAAAAGTCAGCAGTTTATCTCCTGAACAAACTCTATATGATACATTCACAAGAAGTACCCAGTTGTTCACTTCCTCCTCTGTGCAGTTGTATAGTATAGCTTCACAGCCATCTTGTCAAAAGAAATTTTTTGCTGATACAAAATGATTTCATGGGAGAATAGATGAAGGAGAAATAAAAAAAATAAAAAAATACATTCAAAATCCTCCATTCATTGCATTTAGGCAAAATATGGTTTTGATCAGTACATGATTTAATCCTAATCTCAGCAATGTTATATCAAACCATAGACTATAGAGAAAGGAATAAACTTCATAGACTGACAATGTAATCTGTGTTTACTGTGTCCTTAAGGAAAAGAGGGATTAATGCTAATGTATAACTTAATTAAACTTAGTAAGTGTTAATAAAACTTTATCTGTGTAATTTTACAAAATTATTTTAGGTCTCAAATAAAAAAGATTGGATAAACTTCTCATAATCTCCCTGAACTAATTGAAGAGTCTTATCTCTCATTCAAAATCCAAGTACAGAGGATGAATTTTGGTCATATCATGTTCCTTTCTGCAATCCTCAGCGATGATGGTTAAAAAAATACAATAGCATTGGTTGTATTACATGAGTAATATCTCTAGAAGGTTAATTATTTTTGAGTAATTTATTCATCCTTTGGGTCAAACAAAGGTGTCTTCAAGAGGAGGGAAGCAAACTAAACTTTCCCAACTTTACTCTTAGTCTTTGCATAATGCTTCTGTGCGCACAGCAGACAGAGGCATGTGCCTGGTTCTTTTGAAGAACTGATGCACCATTTTGTAAGATAGCTTCCCCTGGAAGCTGTCCAGTTGCATCTCACAGAGTAGGCAAGAGTGTCTGTTTACTGGTGTATGTCTTACTCCTACCTCACCTCACTATCTGTATCAGGCTTCACCAAAAGATTATACAGAGCAATTTGACTGAGGAGGTGCTGGCATGTAGCAGCAGAAGTGCACTAAACCTGTGTCCCCAGGAGAGCAAGTCCTACAAACACCACCACTACAGACTTCTGTAAAAGACATGTACCCTGAAAAATGCATTAGCCTATCCTTCATTCTGGGCACACACTTGTGCCACCAGGCTCACACATTAGCTCAATTACTCACACATTACCACGCAGCCATGCAACCCTCACTGCAGGCATGCTTCACATTTCTGGCAGGCTGCAGCCTGAGAACCACAGAAACTCCAGTGCTAAAATGTGGCATCTCACTTCAGTGATGCAAGATATTAGAAAGTTATCCATCAATACCTGATCCATCAAGAAGATGCATAAACTGAGTAATCTTACATCAGGTAGATCTTCAACATGACAAGAAACCAATACAAGAAGCAAATACAAAAAAGAGACATGTTTTGAGAGCCAAGTTCCCAAAATGATACGGCTGTGAAATTCCTGAGCATTAAGTACTAAAAGAAAACCCTTTCTCTTCAGAGACTATGTCTTTCTAACCCACAGTAACAGAAAAATAAATTAGCACTACTAAATTCATGTGTTTATAATAGAGGCAATATCACCTCACCTGCAACTACGACTCCCTACAGTATTCCAGTACAACGGTTATTACAGATTTGCTCTGTGATACATCAGTTTAAAACATTAATCTGTTAATACCCTTGAAGCATCCCCATCTCTGCTGAGTACAGCACGACCAGTTCAGGAGAGACAGCATGCATCATTGCAAGATTACAAGCACTTTTAATTCAGTCATGCTGATTTTCCAACAGTGATCTTAAAAACAGCTGGAAAATGAACTTTCCAGTGACTAGACTGGTTGCAATTGAAATTTAATTGTCCCTGGTGTTTGTGTGACTAAGAACCTCACCTTGTCAATGCAATGATTTTCTAGCACCCATAAATAGAATGCTTTTTCATCTTTGACAGTTACTTGCTCCTGAGAGCAAGGATTGAAAATGAGCTAATTAAAAGAACCAAATATATTATCTTCTGTTTTGAAAATGAGAAGTATTTGATATTTCTTGCACAGATGTATCTTCCAGGATGTGCAGTTTATTTGTTTCCAGCACTTTAAGGATATTGAAAATACGGTAACTAATTCATGAACCAAACTAACATTAAATTTGCATTAAATGCTGCTGTGCCAGCTCTCTGTTGCCTTGCCCCCTAAAAACCCAGTAAATGTTGGTGTACCCTTTTCTGCACCGACAGACAGGGTGGGGAGGGGAGGGAAGGGGAGGGAAGACAAGACACCAAAGCAAAATTAATGAGAAAGCTGATGATCGTGTCTGTCCATAAAGCAGTGTTATTTGGCACAATTTTGCCTTATTGTGAATATTTCCCACTCACCTCCATATGTAGATATGTAGAACAATGCCCATTATCTATTATATATATGATATGGTATGATATGATATGATATATTATTACAAATAAGTAATATTTTATGCTAAATTTTATTTCTTACTGATGATATAAAAGAATTGTTATCTCCATACGGTCACCAGCTTGATCCAAATTTACATATTGTTTTCATTTAAAATGACTTTATTATTTTTTCTTCTTTATTTTTTTCCTATTTTTTTTTCAATTCCAAGAGTTGTGATCCACTCCTCTGTAAAAATATTTTTTAAGTTTGCAGAATTGGATAGACATAATTTTCAACTTCAGAGCTTGGCCCTTGCTGCTGTTAATCACTTTAGAAACTGGCATTTTTGTAATTTTTTTTTTTAGGCAAAGATAGGTGCTGTGTAAAAGACAGGAAATATCAGAGTGAAGATTTCTTAAAAACATTGTTTCAGCATTACCTTTCTGTTAGACCTGAGAACTACAGCCTAATGATACATGGATTTACCTTTTTCATGTTTATCAAGACACTGTTGTAATACTATTTCAGTGTATTAACTTGAGGGATTTGTTCTCTGCTTGGTGCTATTACAAGTTAGTAGTGATACATTCAAGTCTGGATTACTTGTGCTTAAACTCCTTGCAGAGTGGAGCATGCCACTTCTACTTATGCCAAATGCACTCCTCTTGGATGAGAGATTTATTTGCTGCTTTGTGACCACAGGAACAAACAAGGCCAAAATGAATCAGAACAAATGTCCTTTGTGTCAGGTGTCTCTCTCATGTCTTTTAAACTAAAAACATGTAAAATAAAAACAGTTTGGTTTTTGTAATCCTATTCTCTTCATTCTCTTTTGCATCTCGCTATGAAATGGAGCTCCACTGCATCACTTGCTGGAAGACATCTTATCTGAAATAATGAACAACTTTTCCAGTAAGTGTCCCCTTCAACTGATTTAAGTGGGAAGTATCTCTCAGAAGCACTGCTCATAGCAGAGCATCAAATGTGTAGACACATTCAGGTAAGCACTTCAACTTTAAATGAAGATGTTCAGAGTTAAGTCCTGAGCAGGTACCCTTAGGAAAAGCTAGCTTGATCAGGGATAACAACCAGACTTTGTCTAGAGGAAGTGATATTACTGGTCGCTAATCCTTGATGATGCAAGATGCTTGGTCCACCTTTCTCACAAGGAACCACAAGTGCAAAAAAACCACATAGCATGTGTTGAAAGAGAAAATTAAGCTTGTTCCTTGCTGTTCTCCCATATCACTGCAGCTGAATGGTCAGATTTTGCCTGTGCAGTGCAGAAAACGCCCACAATATAATTCATTATATCTTCTAGCTGTCTGGAGCTAGAAATGTGAAGATTCAGTATAATTCTGACACCTAATACTCTGTTTTTCAAAGTAACAGATGTGCAGGCGTACAAACAAGGATGTCATTGCTTATTCCATTTGAAAGTTTCCTTTTTGCAAATGGGGCCTTCTGATTGTATTCTGGCCTTCTGTTCTCTTGCTATTTCATTGGAAAAAGAACTGTTTGCACTGGAAAAATACACAGGATTGAAATTGGAAAGATACTCTAATTCTCCTTAAAATCGAAGGTGTCTTAACATTCAGGATATTCTATTGCTAGTAAGCTGTTAGATTTAGGTCAATGTGCTATTCCTTTTGAGATTATATAACCGTTCTGACCTGGATTTTGATAATACAGGGATTTTCCAGAGCAGTTCCTGTAGCTGGCAAGCTGCAAGGTGCTAACATGAACATGCTTCAAAGCTTTGTTTTTAGATATTAGATGGAGCTTGGGGAAGTTATGAGGAAGTCATTCACAAAATGCTTTCAGACAATATACTGTCATCCTCAACATACACAGCAGTTTACCCTAGATGCTTCCCGTAGGAATGGGAAGACAGAATGTCTCCAGCAATTAATTATTTGAGTCTCTTTTACTATATGCATATACAAATAAGAAGAAATTTAACATAGTAGTAAAGACAAAACCAATATTGTATTATTTTAGATTAGATGCTTAACTGGTGAAGACATCATTACTATAATACACAGCAGCTATTCTTTTATTTCATATAGACCCCAAACTGTTCAAGTTCTTTCTTAAACAGAACAAAATACTTGGTCGTGGGTTTTGACCAGCTCCACTGAGCCAGGAAAGAATCTGCTTTCCTATATTATGGTGTGGAAGCTATGATACACAAAGATTTATGAGCCAAAAATGAGAATAAGAAGGAAAGGACAAAGTTATCAAGGTTATTTGCTAGATAAGGAAGACTGCATCTGTTTATGCATCTATGTTTACCAAATGTGAGCTGAATATTAGAGCAGGATCTTGCTCTAATAATATGTTTCTTATGGAACACCGAACACATGACTTAGAAAGAAGCAGAAGGAAAAATGGTGCAACATCCTGCGCTAAGGAGGACAGGAAAAGTAAAAAAAAACCCCTTCACATGCGTTCACTTTTCTCATTTCACTGGGAGAAAATTTTATTGAAAACTGGTGTTACAGAAAAATATCTGACCCAGCATTAGAAGGCAGGATTGTCAAACCCAGCATTTCATATATATTTGTGGTTCTTTTTGTTGGCTGCAGACCTAAGCTCTTATTAATTCATTGACAAGGCTCTCATCTTCATGAATCCATGAATGGCAGCTGAAGGAAGAAAACCCATCAAATGCCATGATGGCATTTGGCACAGGCTGTCATTATCCTAGGAGGCTTAAAACAGTAGCTGTAAGAATTTACATACTTTAAAAGTTGAAGATTTTCACTAGGAAGCCAGGCAGAGGCTATACACTGCATTTGTATGTATTTTACGTACATTTAGAAAAATTACAGAAAGGAACTGCTACTATCCTTGAGCACCTAAATATTTATGACACTGTATGTAACTAATCTGTATAATTTTGTTGTCCAAATCAACGTTAAGATTAGATCTGAAGAATTTGTTCCATTTTGAAACCAAAGACATTTTTCACTGAAGAGAGATGGCATCTGCCTAAAACTTTTTCACAGTTAAATTTTATTTATTCATGTGTAACACTAACCACAGCACTTTAGGCAATTTTACCTTATTTCCAGCTTGATACATTACAGTATCTCTGTTACCCGACTGTTAATACAGCCAAATCTAACTTCAGGTATGGAAAATGACCTGGTTTCATGTGCAGAAAGCAATCTCTTTTTCAACTGTGTGAAACTGTGCTGCTCACACTAGATGCTAAGATTCTTGAGAGTGAGTGCACTGTCTGACTGGGTATATTAGTGTCCTGTTGCTAAACCATGGCAACAGCAGGAGGAAAGCTGCTTGTTTCAGAGTTTTATTGCTAAACGGGCACCAAACTGTTATATATGGGAGGCAACTCATCACAGGACAGAACGTGATATAAACTGGATTTCTAAAGGCTTCAAGACTCAAAAAATGTGTACAGAATGTATCCTTAGCACATCTTTTGTTTTCACTAGGCGCCACCTTTAAAATGCTTAGGGTGTACTCATGTGGAACCTCTTGGTGCAGATGCCCCAGATACTTGGGGGGTGTAAAGGAGTAATATACATGTTAACTTAGCATGACATTACTTTGCAGAGAGGAATGACAGTTGCCTGGGGACACAATTTTACTCTAAGTGGTATCCATATGCAATGCATGACTTTGGAGTAAAAAGAGTAACAGTGAAACAGAAATTGAGTGCTTTGTCAAACAAATATTTTTAAAAATAATTTCAGAGTGTAAAGAATTTTGGTAGCAGTGTTTGGAGACTTTATCTGTTCTTTATGTATAGCAGCAGCTATTTATTATAAATTTGTTTTTCATTTCCTAGGATTGTTTGTTACAAAATAGGAATGAAATACCAAAATGTCAGAGGGTAAACCACAGAAATAGTGAACAGCAATTATCTTATTTATTTTCACTATATTCCTGCTCTAAGTTACTAAGAAGTTGTATCCTTCTTAATATAACACAGCCAGTTCTACACTTTAAAGAATTCTAAAAAATTATTCCCTATGTAGCTGCTGCATTTGAAGAGATATTTCACCATTTCCTTTGCAGAATAAACCCTTAGGTGTAGTATTAAGGACTCTAATGTGATCACACAGCTTTTTTTTTTTTCTTTTTTTTTTTTTCCAGGTGATCAGGTCAGAAAAATTGTTCCTTTAATCACAGTTCTAAAATCTGCACTGCAAGCACTGCAGTGGATAATGCCTTCATTTGTTTTATGGCACTCAATCCGTACAATTTTAATACAGATCTGTATTGCAGAGCATTGCAGGCACGGTATTATATTCAAAACACCAATAACTTTCATAGACATCATTAGCAGTCAAACATGCTTACAAAGGTTCTTTTTTTTAAAATTTAATTCCATGGTTTTACCCTGTGACTAATAAAATTATGCAAAATCCCAGTACATCAAAAGATGCAATTACCTTAAATGAAGTACTCTACCATAATACATAAAAAAACCAACCAGACAATGTTTCACATCAAAGGCACTTCAGAAATAAATGAGACATTTTGGGAAAGGAATTTGTAAACTAACAGCTTGGAAGCCATAGAGGAAAATGGCCTTCCCAAATAAAGATCCTTGAAATCTCATGGTTTTGGCATCAGCATTGTAAGAACATACTACAGTGTTAAAAAACGTTCTCCTCATATGCTCTTCCTGATATATAATTTATATACTGGTTTATGTTTTGCTGTGCTTTCTAAATATATTGCCTTTGCTTTTTGTTCTGCAGAAAAGATGAGGTATTCACAGGTACAATTCTAGACCTTCACCTCATTTTTGAAAAAAATGAAGAGGGCAAGTAGGGCTCTCCCTCTAGACCTTTATTCTCATTAGAGAGGAAAATACAAGTTGATGACATGGCACCTTTTCTTCTCTTGACTGAGTAGATAATACTGAATTTCTCATTTCAGTATATGACATAAAATAGTTCCGGAGATAGGGTGAATAGAAATGCATGAAATTTTTTTTGGCCCTGTGCTGCTGACAACCATGACTTTACGAAAAAAGCCTGAAAGAATATGGCTTAATGGAGATTAACATCTCTAACACTTAGAAAATTAGAAATACATCCAGACGCTTGATGCTTATCATAGCTGTCTTCTATTACTTTGCCTAATTGCTATTCCAAACGCTCTGTCCCTCCATAACCTGATGACTAAAGGTTTTGTCCTAGGCTTATTAGACCCATAGGTGTATACTCACCACATCATTCTTCACTTAATTTTGCTTTTCTTTCCCAGGAAAGTTCTGCACTCTCTTCATCCTTTTAACCAACTCTGCGACTGGTCCTAAGAGAACAGCTATAATGGACCCATGTGCTGTTCTTAAAGGTAACAAGTAACTAGAATACCTTATGAAGATTAGTTTTATTTTAGTGCATTTCTTTGCAGTTATGGATACTTATGAATGAGATTTGCCCTCTTATTTGCAGTCTTGCAGCATAAACCAAATTTTCTTTAGCTCTTCCTGAGAGCCTTAAATGCAGCTATTTGGATAATTTTGTACTATCTCTAAAGAACTAGTGCAGAAGGTATCTAGTTGTGTTTCCCTAATCTCAAGTTTCTCTACAAATCTCAAGTTTCTAGTCAAAAGCCTAGACCCTGTTAGACACTGAATTTTATCAAGAATTGCAAGGGAATGAAAGGCCTGAAAATGAATTTGTAAAGCTAGGTCTGTTCTGTTCCTACTTATGCTGAAATTATGGTGGTTTTGTCTCTTAATTCATATTTTCATTTCAAAGACATATCTTATGTCTTTTGTATCATACAACTAATTCTTACATTTTTTTATTTTCTTTAAAGCTTTATTCATAGTAAATTCCAGTTAGATACATAGATTTCGTAGCCATTTGTTAACGAATATGTTTTGTATTTGTCTGGTTTGCTTTAGCTTCCAATCTTCTGGATAAAAAGAATTGATAGATGAAGGATTTTCATAAATCTGAAGGAACTTCTACAGAAGTCACTGGAAAAATCACTCTTTGTTTCATTTTTTTACTGCCTAGGCTTTTTTATGTCTTCTTTATTTGTCAGCAAGTCATGGTATACTTTCCATTCCTGTAACAAAGAAGGACTGAGGAAAAATCAGAGACACAAGTTAAGTAAATCAGCAGTCGGCTGATGTTTCAGGTAAATCACTTAAGATCCTGTTTCTTAATGTCCTAATAATTTTTCTCCCTAATGTTGCAGATTTTCTGTAGAACAAAAAATTTTTGTCATCACATGTTCAAGTCTTTTCATACCCCACCACTTTTCTTCTCCAATTTAAGGTGCATTATTGATGTAAGCAGCTTTGTCAGAAGCTAGAAGATATATAAACACCTCTATTTGCCTCTCACTTCCCATGCTTAAATGGGGGATTGGAGCAGATGATTGCCAGAGGTTCCTTCCAACCTCAAATATTCTGTGATTCTGTAACATGTGTGTGTTTTAAGTGAAAAAACATAGATATAACAAACACATCTATTTATCACATTTAGTTTCCTTTGAAGGCTGTCAGGCAGGCACAGTTACCTCACTTAGGTTTTATTGAATGTCTTCTATACAGACATGAGAAAGATTAACTAATTTACATGAAGCAACTTACAGGACTTTCGAAGCATCCTTTGCAATAATGCAAAGAAGTAAAATCCAAGAGCCTTGTCTAGACAAAATGAAGAATAAACCCATTTTAATTGGTTTCACTGCTTTTCCAGTAACTGGGGAGCATTGTGTGGGAAGCTCTAACAGTTTATCTGAGAAATCACCATGGTCTCTCTGCAGTGCCTGCATATTAATGCAGGCAGAAGGAGGAGGAGCAGAAGTGACTGGAGATCTGTGTGCCACAGCTGGGTTTCAGTCTTGCTTGGATCACAGAAATACCATGGCAAACTCACATGGCTGGAGTGCTGCCAAAGGACACATGCCCTTTGCAAAGGACAGGCTGGCTCTGAGAGAAGAGATTCTCAAGAATGGGAAAAAGCAGCAGGAACACGGAGAGCTCCGCCTAGGACAGGTGGTCGACTGTCTGGAGTTTGTGGGTCAGAATTAGAGGGCAAACCAGTGTGGGAAGCACACTGGTGGATATCTGCTACAAACCCTCTGATCAGTGAGAAGTAGGTAAAGCTTCTTCAGCCAGCTGAGGAGACCCTGGTCCTCATGGGGGGCTGGAAACACCCAGATGCTCTACTGCAGGAACAGCACAGCAGAACACAAGCAGTCATAGAGGTATCTGAAGTTAATGGTCATGCTAAAACCGGTGACTGAGGAGTGGATGATGAAGTAAGGTTCTCTATTGGATCTGATTCTTTCAAACAAGGACAACAGGGACATTGGGACAGTATGGACTGAAGTAGCCAAGGGAGCCTGGAGTTCAGGAGGCTGAGAGGAGGAAACATTGTAAATACCAGGATCACAACCCCTCACTACAAGAGAACAATCTTGGACCTGTTCAGGGATTGGCTTGGAGGAATCCCATGGGAGCTGGTCATAGAAAACACAGCGTTCAGAAGAAGTAGTCGACTTTCAAAGAGATTATCCAGGCCCAAGAAATCAAGCAAGAGTGACAGGATGAATGAATTCCTGACTAGAATCAAACAAAACAAGGAAACATACTGGAGCTAGAAGCATGGACAGGTGATGCAGAAGATGTATCTAGACACTGTCCAAGAGTGTAGGGATGGTGCCAGAAAAACTAAAGCCACTTGCATTGATCCTACTTTTAGCAGGGAGTTGGACTAAATGATCACCCAAGATTCCTTCCGACTTCTACCACACTGTTGTTTCTATGATGGCTATTTTCAAACAGTCGCTTTTAAATCATCATTTATACTTCATTTAAGTATTTTGAATAAGAACAGTGTCAAGAGCTGTTCTTCAAGTACAGCACATAAGGCAAGAAATTTTAATAATGACAAAGACAATGCACATAGCAGCCCTTAACAGAAGAAGAAAACACATATGTCATAATGTGTTTTAGTCCTATAACTAAGACTGAGCCACAGAACATGACTTTTTGCAATATTAAACATAATATGTATCTTTAGTCCTGGGAGTCTGATGCTATTCCAGTTTCTGCTTTTTAGAGGTGTAAACACCACTGTCACTTCATGATTAAAACCATAATTACATTGGTCCTGTTCATTGGTCCTGTTCATATTTTACACTATGTATGACCCTGTGACAGCAGCAGTTATTGTTGTTTGTATGCTGTAAAATGTATTGACATAAGGCCAATAATGCTGAAGAGTAACTATTCTAAAAATACATGAAAAATATGCACTTATTGTTCTTTTGGGTAGATCATTATATTGCATTAAAGCAGATCACAACAACCAAGGCTTAAGTTATAATTTCATTCAAGCTGTGTCTTTTCATTTATTTTCTCATGCCTTAATGCCTTAATGAATACTTGTCTTTGGGACCAACATTTCCTGTATTTGGTCTCTGTTTAAAACTTGAATGTTCATAAACAGTATAGCAAACATTGTTGCTTTCTAAGTATATAACAATGAAAATATTTCTTTGTTTGTATATTCCAAACAGAAATGCCATGTTCAGACAAACCCATAACTCAGAATCTGGAAAAGGCAGTGAAAACAAAAGTTACTTATTACATAGAGACAACTTATTTCATAGAGACAATCAAGGATGTAGTATTTTCAGCGTAATAGTTGTTCAAATTATCTGCTTCACCATTGACAAAGGTTTTCTTCTGTGATTCAAGCCATTTTCAGGTCCAGTGCTCACTGTTTGGGGAAGCAGGACATGATCAGCCTCATGGAGCAAAACAAACCTAACAAAACATATCTGAAAATCCATAGTTTTATTGGAAGTGGAAAGATGTAAGTCTACCAAGGTCTGAGAGTCTCTAGCTTTTATAAATTCCTCCAGTAGAACTATGAAATCAATGAGCCATCAGCAAACAGGAGGATTATTGAAAAAAAACTCCATAAATGAATTTCAAAAAAAAGCCATAGCAAAATAATTTTTATCCCTCTCCACTTAATTTTAAAAACTTCAGAAATGTGGAGCCCATGAAGAATTCAAATATTACTAGTAATGTAATGTAAAGCAGTAGCTTTGACTACAGTTTTCAGGAAATTTGTTTTGGACAAGTAGAGTGATGAGATAGGTAAAACAAATTACTGTGCAGTCAGGTATTTGGCTTCCAAAGCATTGTAGGGAAAGAAACACCTCCAAAGCCCCACTGCAAAACAATGGAATAGTATTTAGGGAAGGAACAGTCAGACCAGTAACTTGTAGCTGATTCCTATAACCTCAGATTTAAATTGTGGGAGCCACAGAGGAGGAGATTTGTAGATATCATTCACTGAGCAGCCTTAGTCCAACACTTTGAAACTGGTTGAAGTACTTAATGGAAAGAGAAAGGTGAGTATTTTCTTCCTCTCTTGAGCTAGATATGTTCAGACAAGGCTTTCAGATGGACAAGGATTCCTCATTTAGAAATTAGATAATTTTGTCTCATTAGAAAGTGCCTGGTGAATGTACAAGGATGTTCTGAAGAAATGTCAAAATGGGATTTATGATTTTTAATGCTCCAACTTCCTTGGTTGGCCTAATTTTTAGTTTATTGTCATTAGCTTAGTTCATACCTCACAGGTACATGAGATGTTCTCAGATATGCTTTCTGACACACATATGGGAAACCTGTGTAATTATCTGTCATGCAAAACTAGCAACCACAATCTGAAAGGTTAGATTTGTTTCTTAAGAGTTTGTTTACAATAAAATACCAATGTGACATCAAGGGAAGGAAATGATTGGCTACAAAGAAGAACAGGGCCAAACAATTGATTATCTGACTCACTGGGTCTTAGGGGACTCAGTGGAATTTCTGAAAAGATTCTATTAGTAAAGAAAAAAATTTGAAATGCCTTTTTTAACATTTTGAAAATGATTTTGATTAAAAGCAGACCACATATTACTTGGCTCTGTGCACTAGTAGTTTTTCAGTTGGCCTCTCTTTTTTGATGAGGATTGCAAAATCTGTCTTTTCAAAGGAAAAAAGGAAAAAAATGCTTTGAAGAGCAATTTGAAGGAATAATTATGTCACTTCATCAATTAAATCTCACCACTGCTATTTCCA
This sequence comes from Parus major, assembly GCF_001522545.3. Lineage (NCBI taxonomy): Eukaryota > Metazoa > Chordata > Aves > Passeriformes > Paridae > Parus > Parus major. The sequence continues at coordinate 42,084,650 of NC_031799.1, forward strand.
GCAAATTTGACAAGCAGAGAAAGCAAGGGGAGCTTCACCAAATTTCCAATGAAAGCCTATATTTACTTTTGGAGCACATATTTTCAGCATATTTGGTTAACTCATTGTCACAGCCCCACAAAAAAAAGGCTGACAACAAAGAGAACCAAAAGCTAACAAAAACCCAAAAAAACCCCCAAAACCCCGAAAAACAACAAAACCCAAGATGATTTAAGACATTTTTCAAAGCAGACATAAGTATTCAATTGTTATGCAGGGTTCAGTTTTGTGTTTTAAGTCTTCTGCCACATATGAGGCTGTAAAACCAAAACTCATTAAGGTTCTAATTTACATATTTAAGAATATTGTAAGGTAATAATCTAAGCAGAGTCATGCTGAAATCAAATATGTTAGTGTGCAAACCTAAAGGCAATTTTCATAGCTAAAGCTGAGTCACTAAGGCAACTCAGCCACTCAGTGAAATGAAATATAATAAATTAAAGGTACATGTAATTGGCTGTCTATATATATATATCACTCTTTTGCTTTTCACTGCATTTGCATATGCTCAGGGTTGATTTAATAAGATCTCCTTTGTCAGAATTTCTCTCCTTCCTTTACTTTCCTGTAAAAAGGATCTTTGTAAACATAAAAAAACCCCAGATTATGACTACTATTAAATGAAGTATAGACACAAAAGGGTAGTTTGGGGATTTTCAAGTCTCTGTACTATTTGTTTGCTTTATTCTACAGGGGTCTCAGAGGATAAGAAACTGATCATTATGACCTGAACTGAGTTTGTATATGCCTTCTCATTCATTTGAAGCACTAACTTTTTAATTTTTTTTACTGCCTCAGTAGAAGCTGGCAATGAAAACAAATATATACCATTTAAGGCTATCCTTCCTGTAAACAGGCATTTTTTGATGTCAATAACCTGCTAAAATCTGCCATCAGTGCTGTAATTACAATGGCATTAAAAGTGCTTCTCTTCCATTACCTTCCATCTGACACATCTGTTACCAGTACAATCAATGCCCCCTTGCACTGCCCAGGCATCTCCTAAGTGGCGAGGTGAATCTTGGCTTATTAACTGGTTGTTGTTGCAGCAAGAGCCCAGGAAAAAAAGGTACTGTTTTCACCATTAGAATTTGCACAACTGTGGGTGATCAAGTGCAACTACATCCAGCCTGCCATCACAGGAATGGCTATGCCACAGTGCTCCTCTCCTTTCACTCTTTCTTAGACAACACCAACCATTTAGAAGTGAACTTGGACACAAACGAAGGTCCCCAGAACGACCAGTTCCAGAGATGCCCCCACCATCACTTGTGCTGTCCTGGCAGTGCTCTGTTGGTTTGAAAAGTGGGGCAGACAAAGGATTGGCAATGCAGTATTAGTCTACCATGACATATTTACTGCAGGGAGGAAAGATTCCTTTATAATTCAGGTTTACATGGAGCTGTTTTGAGCTGCAGTGGACACCGCTAACAGACCTGTGTGCAGTGAGGTGGTGAGATCTCCTTCCCAGCAGCTCAGCTCCTTCCTCAGTAGATGATCAGAGATGGCAAAGGGAAAGTACTCAGGTTCTAAGAGCATTTAATGTCACAATGTGCATGTCTCTGAAAGCAGACACAGCTGTAACAGGGTGGTGTAAATAAAAACAAACAAACAAAAAACCAAACCAAAACAAAAACTCACACCCAGCAAAAAATAAATAATCAGACAAATGAATGGCCTCCCACTCTTTTTTTTTTTTTTGTACCCTGCATTCTCCCAGATTTCAAGTTGTTCTGTGGTAACTCTTGAAGAAACTCTAAACACAAGGATTGAAAAACTGGTGTGTTCATTCCTATGCTGAGTAGCAGGGAGGTGGATGCTTCAGTTCCTTCAAGAAGAAGCATTTGTTAAACTCAAGAAAAAGTAATTCAGTGATAAGTCCATAAAATCACGTGAGTCTGACAACTGCAACATAGCCTGAGGGGGAATATATCCTGGACTTTATCACTCAGCATTATAAGGACAAGGCAGGACATCAAAACTTTCACTACATGGAAGCTGAGGGAGCACAACAGCACCATATCCTCATCCCTGAACATCCTTGGTTGTGAACAAGTACAGAGGCTTCTCTTTCTCACCAGTTTTTAGTAGGAATGCTAAAACACATTAGTCATTCCATATTACCCTGCTGGATGGCCCCAAAAGGCATAACCTCCCTGCTGCAGAGCTCAAGACTTTATATGGCCAGCTATGAATACAAAATCTACCATGCTCCTTCTTGCCAATGCTGCCAGGCACTGCAGCAGTTCTTTGCATTTCAAGAACAAAAGAAGCCTTCACCTCATTAACATTGGGCTAATTGCTCCAAGCAACCTTAACACTCTTCACAAAGAAAGGAAGCTCTCGCAATTTATAAAATAGATAGATTGAGCTGATACCAAAGCAAATCAATCAACACTTAAGAAGCATGAAGAAAGTAAAAGGCACATATCTAACAGGTCTAAAAGTCCCTTTATAAACAGGAGGACCTTAATTATCTTCAATTTATTGGAATACCAAATTTTACTAAAAACACAGTGTCAGACAGATTCAAAGTATTTCTCCAGTATGTGTAGAAGTAGGTAGTTCAAAAGCAATTAGCTATTATATATATATATTTTTTAATATGCAATTCAAAGCAAGTAACACCCTATCTTCTTTTATATCAGGTGGGAAAAACAGGATGACTTCTTTTGCTTTGTACTCAAAATTAATTGCAGATGTGTCAAAAATTTCTGAGAACCATGGTAGGTTTCAGCAAAACTGAAACTTTTACAACAAAAATAAAAGCAAAATGAATTTTTAAAAAGGCAATAAATAATATAATTTATATATCACAAATGTGTTGCTAGATTATTCTTAACCCTACAGTCCAGCAACATCTTTAAAGTGGTCAGCTTAACATAGATTGGTCTAATCTCCTCCCTAACTTAGCTGGTACTGAGTGCCTAAACCACCTGGTGCAAGCCAGGTTGAGTGCTGAGGCTCTCCCTGAAAGTTATCTCAACCTAGCAACACCGGGTTTGCCCATGGGAAAATAAGGGAAACACAGCACAGAACCTCCGAATCAGTGTGCCACCTGTCCAAGTACTGGAATTGTAGACCTGGATGTAAGTAATTAGTTTTCTGTTCAGAGAAGATGAACTCACCAAGTGGGGGAAACAGGCTTCTAGTACAGGAATAGGTAGCTCACTAACACTTTCAATCCAACTTTCTAAATATTTTGCTTCGACTTGCTGTATTAATTTACAACTTTTTGCCTCTTTCTGTTTTTGCACATGCAGATTTCTCCTGCCACCTGCTTCTTCTTTTTTAAGTAGAAATGGTGAAAGGATATGCTTTAAGAATTACTGAAAATGCATGGGGAAATGTGGGGGGAAAAGTCGCATAACAGTGGCAGGAAGACAGCATTTCAAAGTAAGGCAGAATTGCTGAATCAATTGTATTGCCAGCTTCAATTCTCATGGTTCACAATTTCCAAGAGACTGATTTGTCAGCTTTTCCAGTATTTGGAAATATAATGACTCAATATTACATTTCTTATGTTGCCCTTATTATTTCTTATGTTGTTGTTGCAGAGGATGCAAAATGCTCCCTGGGCACTCCTGGCTGACCATCCGATTGTGGTCCTGCACAAATGTGCCATGATGTGTTTCTCTTGGAAGGATAACCATCTAGCTTCAGGCACCTGAGCTGCCAGAGAGATGGAAACCTTGAATTATCAATGACTTCCCTCTCTCTTTCTTTCTCCCCCCAGTCCTCTATTCTTCAGGAGCTGCTCAGTTGACCTGACAAGATATTTCCCTTAATTCTTAAGGAATGAGTATCTGTTTTATCTTCATATGAATCTGCCAGTCCCAATTCATCTACTTACTATAGTACAAGCAAATTGGTGCACTTGCTTCGAAGAAAGATATTAAGCTCACTTAAGTAACACATTTCCCCAGAAGGGGACAAAAGAGATGTAGAGAAAAAGCCCTCTCCCCTCTCCTTCTCTCACAGAAGGCTTGGCTGGAGACAGGGGAGATCGGCAGGGGCTAGATCTGCATGAGCAATTTTCCAATTCACTTGATCCTGAGCTGGGCCAAAGCATTCAAGTCGCCTCTTCATGTGGGACCATGCCTAGACTTGAAGAGGATGGTTCCAGATCTACTGGCAGATCAAAGCTAACTCAACCCACCAAAGTTATTGCAAAGTTACTGAAAAGAGTCACATCTCATAAACCAGCTGTTATGACCTGTTGAAGTAAATATATTAAAGAAATCTTTTTAAGTTTTTTTCCATCTTAACTGCCTCATTCAGGGCCAAAATGCAATAAATCTTGTCTGTATTTCAGACATTCCAGACTTGTATTTTAGATGTGCAATTTACATAAATCATGATATAAATATAACATACTTATATTTACTTTCATTTACTTTTATTTAGGGAGAGTATAGAAGAAAAATGTATCAATTGGTGAGGAACACAGATTTGGGGAACTATGGACTGCAATGGGTATTATTTTAGGGAAAATGTTATACTAGAAAACCTTTGTCAATTAAAAACCTTTATCATCAATTGATGCATATACTATGAACCATACAGTCAGTAATTTGAGGAAAATTACTCTGGCAAAAATAGCCATCGTGCCTTTGAAATATGAACAGTTTTGAATAAGCCTACATCTGCTGTAATTAAAAGAAAAAAAGTGGGCTTAGCTGATGGATGGAAGAGAGTGAATATTTGGAATGAACAAAGAGAAATATTTTTTTCTTTTTTTAATCTGGACACTCTCAGTATGTACCTACTGTAAATGGTTATTCTTTACTTCGGGAGATGATGATGATGACACTACTCTTTCAGGATAATTTACCAAATGTTCATACTAAAAAAGTCAAAAAGCCATGGAAATTGCTTTTTAGGATGTCAAAAGCCACTACTACAGCATATGAAAGATAACATTTTGTCACTTGGTGCCAAGGACTGACCTGTGAATCTAAATAATTAGGGATAATTTTGACACATGTGTTGTAACCTCACTTTGGTTTCACAGGCCCCAAAAGTATACACATTGGGTTTGGTTTTTCATATAGACACAGTTTTTTTGGGATGCCACCAGCCTTTCAGAATTTGATATTTAAGAATCTTGCTCTCCAAGATCAAAAATGGTCCATCACATCAAGTAGGAAATTAAGCAAAGGTAGCAGGAGGTCTACATGGATTAGCAAAGAGCTTGTGATTGAACTTGGACATAACAAATTGTACAATGGGGGGAAGCACCAACAGCAGGAGTATAAAGTTGCTATCACATCTCATAGAGATGAGGATAGGAAAGTCAAGGTCAGTGTAAAAGGAGTGTGGGATGAGAAGGGAAAGAAGCATGTTGTTCACAAGTACAAAAACAGCAAAAGGAAGACTAGGGAAAACATGGACCTGCTGCTGAATGGGGCAGGGGAACTGGTGATAAAGAACAAAAAATAGGCTAGCATATTAATCTTCTCTGACTCAGTCTTTATCAGTAAGAAAAGCCTTCAGTAATCCCAGGCCCCTCAGACCACAGGCAAATTCTGGAGCAAGGAAAATTTATCCTTCACAATAGAAGACTAAGTTGGAGTTTTAAAAACATTGGACATGCATAAGTCCATGGGGCCTGGGGGAGCTGTCTGATTTCAGTGCAAGGCCATTCTTGATAGCATTTAAATGATCATGGTGACAGGTGTTGAGGAACACATTCAATGCCGGTGGCTTGGGGTGCAGTTGTAATGAAAGCTGCGGGTTGAGCTCCTGGTGGGAGCCTGAGACAAGAGGTCAGGAGCTGCCAACCCTTAGCACAGCAAAGGCACTGGGCGCTGAGGCTCTGCAGGAACCCATGAATCCCAGACTTTCCCATTGTCAAACTACAAGGATATAAAAGCTCAGGGATTCCTTTGTTCGGAGCGCCTCCTCGAAGTGCAGCTCAAGTTGTTAGTCTGATATTTAGTTAACTGCAGCAGAGAATGCCATGGGAAATGTGGGGTTGTGCCAGTTAGGAACCCTGATCTGACCCTGTGAGTGTAGGGTGTGTGCAAAGGGGCTTCAGTGCCAGCTCATGTGGTACAAGTGTGGAAGTGGCGCCTGGTTGGTCCAACGGGCAAGTTTCCTTAACACTGGTATTGGTGATCAAGGACTGGAATAAAGCAAATGTCACACTCAGCTAAAAAAATACACAATTTTATCCATTTATTTTATCCATTTTTTTATCCATTTGATATTTACTGTCAGCATCCCCTACGCCAACCAAACAAAATAAATCTGGGATCTAGAATCATTAAAAAAGGAAGTTCCAGTTTATTTGTTCTCGCATTATAACAAAAAAATTGAAATAAACTGTGACAAAAGACCAAATTACAGCAGGAACACATTTTTCTCCATAAAATGAATTAGAGTTTGGATTTTCATTTCAACACCTACCATATGTGTGTAGTGACAGTGAATAATGTCAAACACTGCCAGAATCTTCATGGAACATACAAAGGTGCTGCTTCAAGATAGACTGGCACACTTTCTGTGAATTTTATTTCTTGCCTTTCTAAAATGGAAGTGTGTCATGGGGTAGCTTTACCTTTAAGATAGCTTTGGGAGCTAAGGAAATTGAAGCTGCTGGTGGCTGATGGGAGTCTTTCCTCCTGACCAATTATCAGTCATTTCTAAGAATTGACAGCAGTTTTGACCATTAGAAAGTTAAGTCAACCTGTGAACACCACCTTAAGAACTAAACCTGGGAATTTCTTTGTGTCTTTGTTTCTGGCTGTGAGAGGTAACAGAGCTCTGGCCTCCTGTTCCCTGCCCAGGCCATGCGGCCCGGGCGGGGGCTGGGCTGGGCCCAGCGGCTCCCGGCCGGGAGATGGGGCCTGCGGGGCTTGCCCTGGGCTCTGGCCGGGCCAGGATGGTCCCTGTCTCGGCTGCAGTTTTTGCTGTGACTGAATTCACCAGAGACTGCCGAGTAAAGAAAGGAAAAAAAGCTCTTGACCTG